>NC_054476.1:78820649-79120649 GCF_017639515.1 Carcharodon carcharias
AGTTAAGGAAGAAGGAGGACATGTCAGAGGAACTGTTTTTGAAGGTAGCATCATCAGAACAGATGCGACGGAGGCGAAGGAACTGAGAGAATGGGATGGAGTCCTTACAGGAAGCGGGGTGTGTGGAGCTGTAGTCGAGGTAGCTGTGAGAGTCGGTAGGCTTGTAATGGATATTGGTGGACAGTCTATCACCAGAAATTGAGACAGAGAGGTCAAGGAAGGGAAGGGAAGTGTCAGAGATGGACCATGTGAAAATTACGGAGGGGTGGAGATTGGAAGCAAAATTAATAAATTTTTCCAAGTCCCAATGAGAGCATGAAGCAGCACCGAAGTAATCATCGATGTACCGGAGAAAGAGTTGTGGAAGGGGGCCAGAGTAGGACTGGAACAAGGAATGTTCCACATACCCCATAAAGAGACAGGCATAGCTGGGGCCCATGCGGGTACCCATAGCCACACCTTTTATTTGGAGGAAGTGAGAGGGGTTTAAGGAGAAATTGTTCAGTGTGAGAACAACTTCTGCCAGACGAAGGAGAGTAGTGGTGGATGGGGATTGTTCGGGCCTCTGTTCGAGGAAGAAGCTAAGGGCCCTCAGACCTTCCTGGTGGGGGATGGAGGTGTAGAGGGATTGGACGTCCATGGTGAAGAGGAAGCAGTTGGGGCCAGGGAACTGGAAATTGTTGTTGTCACGTAAGGTGTCAGAGGAATCACGGATGTAGGTGGGAAGGGACTGGACAAGGGGAGAGAGAAGGGAGTCAAGATAACGAGAAATGAATTCCATGGGGCAGGAATAGGCTGACGCAATCGGTCTACCGGGACAGTTATTATTTTGGCACCCATACCAATCCTGTTGCTTCTACCTGTTGCTGCACTGGCTTGAGCACCACTCCAATGGATTGAAAAGATTGATCTTATGAGAATTCCCCCCCAATGGGCAGAGTTTTAACTGTGGCATGCCATTCCCAAGGATGGAACACAAAATGGGTGCCACTTCCCTATCTTGCTTTTGCTGGTTCCCACATGATCACAATTAAAATGTCAAGTGCTGACGGCGTCCAAGGGTGACATGTGCAATCTCGCAGCAGGGAAGCTTTTCAGTGGTGAACTCTGCTGATAGCTAACAATGCAGCACATATGGGCAGGCTATCAAAGAGCCTCTTGGATAAACAGGGAGGTTCTGCACCATGGCCACAACTTTCCTGCCCAACTTCATTGCCATTAACTTAAGACTTGAGAGCACAACAGTGGCACAGGTGTTTTTCAAAATTAATTTTCGCTCGTAAATATTTCACACTATATTGGTTTCACTTTATTAATGTCTGCATCATCATTATTTGTTGAGACTAGCACGGAGAGCTAAATGTACTGGCACGCCTCATGGTTGGTGCGCATTAGTAGTTACAGGGGAGTTTGGGACATTTCCTTTATTGTGGAGCAAACAACGTTGTGTTTTTGTGTTCACTCTTTATTGAATGTTCATGTTCATGTCCAGTGAACTCACCATTCTGTGGGGTATGGCTGAACTTGTAGGTTCAGTTGGTCCTCCCTTCTATGCATTGTAAAGGAGATTGTCTGAGAGTCATATCAATAGGTATAACTGAAATGTTGTAGGTGAACTCAAAGCCCTGTAAGGACTCTGCCAGCCAACACTCTGAGATAGACACATATTGGACAGGACTGATCCTGCTTTTAGTGTCCTCATTTTCTTACCTTGGCAGCCTGTTCCCACCAACCCCACCACACCTAGGATACCAGGCCCTTCCCACTTCACTCCTCCATGCCCTCGACCCAACTCCTTGATCCCCCCTCACCATGCTTCACCTTTGCCAATTCTGAGCCTCCATGCAAGCTGTCATTCTCCTGCTTGCCTCCTTTGTGCCTCAAAAACTGTTGGTCTCAAACACAACTGCACAAAGTATGTACTCACTGTATTCAAATATATTACAAGTGAGACCCCACTGCAGGACAGCGTGAGGCCTGGCATGTCACAAACACGCCACTGACTTAATCTCTGTATCTCAACCCGCTATCGTAAATCAAGATTTTGGTTGCTGCCTAATTCAGGCACTTCATACACCATGTTCCACGTTCTTGAAAGCTCCATTGAACCCCCAGCATATGCTGTTGAGTTTAATGGCTTGGGGTAGCAACAGGGATGGTTGCCGAGAGTAACACTAATTTTTGACTGTCAAATTGGAGAAGTGGACACTGTCTTGAAAGCACTGATTATGTGAAATGTGAATGGTTATGAGTATATTGCTGTTTTCTGCTGTTACTGTTATAACTGTTAAGTGCTATTGTTTCTGTTGCGTTTATTGCTCCTGTGGGGCTGAAGTTTTAGTGGGGGGGGCGGTGTACTGCTCGCCCACCACGTCTTCCTCCCATCCCCCAACTCTGGGAAGTAAAGTTGGGCGGAAACCGACCAACTTTAAGTAGGGTTGCCTGCAGTGCGATTACACCGTGGGCAGTGTTAAGTACCTGAGAGTGGGACTTCTGCCCTTCAGTAGGAAGTTGAGAGCTGCTGTCTAATCTGGTTGGCTCCCAGAGGCACCCATGCTGAGTTTGGAATTCTACAGAGTAAGGAGGACCACAAAGAGAAGATGACATGGATCCCAGGGACAGGTAAGTCCGGCCTTTTTGGGTGGGGAGGGATCAGACTCCCTGGGGAGGGGGTGAGGGGAATGGAGGTGGGTTTTGGAGGCCAGGTTGGGAGGTACAAATTGGGGGGGCTATGATCCTGGAGGGGGGTGGGGGTGCCCCTGATGTGCAAAGGGCATCACCCCCCCCACATCAACTGACCCCCGCTTCCCACCCACCCTTTAACCAACAATGGTGATATAATGGCCTTCTCACTCTTGCCTGCCCTCCACTGCCCAATGTATTATGGCAGTGGAGGCTGAGGCCCTTAATTAGCCAATCAAGTGGCTTAAGGGCGGGTGGGCTAGTGGGCGCCTTATCCATCCCCCCACCCCATATTATGGGGACTAGGGCAGTAGGCTCCCCACCCAACGTATTTTGCATGTGCCTCCGCCAAAAACATGTCCGCCGGGGCGGTGGCTGTAAAATTCCCTCCTTTGTTTCTACTTCTTTAGTGATTTTCCTGCTGTTACTATTATATTGCTGTTGCTGCTGCTGCTTTTGTAGTTCGTCACTCTATTGCTGGTGCTTATGGCTTTGTGTGAAAGCTGAAATTCCTTTTACATCATTGTAAATGGTAAACTGGAGATCGAGAACTGTTGGCTCTGTCAGAAAAGGACAAGCTTTTTTTGGGTTGCTGTTTCTCTGTGGCTTAAACATTCCGAGTATCATGGTCATGTGTGTAACGCACACTGCCAGAGAGAGGCTGACAGATCGTGTCAGTTTTCATGAGTTCACCTAATTTAAACATTTTGAAACACTTTTTGCATGTGTCCCACGTTTGCAAGAGGTGCTATGCCAATCGGTGGGCAGGCAATGAGGAGTACTGTACAGGAACTCTTAAAGGGCTCCTGTACTTGTTGATCTTTTTGCTTCCGGTCTGAATATTCCAGGACACTTATCCAAATAAAGTGCCTGCAACAAGGAGGATAAATGTCCTCATCAACTGTGCCCCTGGGAGAAGTAAAGTAGGGGGAGACAGCCACTTCTGGGCTAAGGAAAAGCCACCTAGTGGAGCCAATTATCATTGAGCACTGCAGTCTGATGCCAGATGTCAAAACGCACTCTCCTATATCAGGAAAGTCATGGGAGCAAAGGAGAAGAGTATATCTGGACAGATGAAGAGAACCAAAATAAGGTTGATTAAAATATTACCCTTAAAAGGAAAAGAATGACTGCACTCTGCCTGGAAAGCACTGCCCTCATCTCTCACATTTGACCAATTGCCCCACCCCTAATGTGTGTCAAATGGCAATTGTAACTTGGTGCTTCCAAAGATAATTACCACCAGATCGCAGGAATGATACATAATCTGTACTCAACATTACCAAACAGCTGGAATGTAGCCTGGTTGTTACAGACCTCTAATGCCATTTTCTAGTGCTGGAAATGCTTATTTTGTTTTATTTTAAAGGGTAAGGCTTCCCAGAACCACCTGGATCTGTCCCATACTGCTGGCAGACCTGCCAAGCTCTGCTGCCTTACCCCACCATGAAGAGCTCACCCTTCAAGTGATTGGGGTAGAGGCTATATAGGAGAAGTGGATGAAGGTGAGATTGATAGGTTTGTGGCTGCTGTGCCTTTACCTGTTGTGTTCTGATCCTGTTGTTCAATAGCACTTGTACATTGTTGGAACAAAAGCATTCCCTGTTCAAACACATCATCTTCTTAGTGACCTTGGTGTTTGCATGTGAGCCATGAGTGGGGCATTGTGATTAGAGCTGGGGTTTAGAGCAGGGAGCAGAAACAATACTGTGATTGGAGGGCTGGGCAACAATTAGGGTTGCCAACCCTCCAGGATTGGCCTGGAGTCTCCAGGAATTGAAGATCAATCTCCAAGACACTGCTGTGCACAACCCTGGAGAAAACTCATTGGGACATTAAAAAAGATCCCTTTTTTGGCATTTTTTCTTTGCCAGATATAACAATATTGAAAATGGGAAAAAGGTTGTTTGGCTGATAGCCAATCATGATCCAATCGGATAATGACTCTTTTTGCTTTCTAATTGGTGTAGGAAGGCAGTATGTCACAAGGATGGATGTGTTGGCCAACAAATGGCTAGAGTATGGGGGCAAGTCATGTGATGAAACCTCCCAGAATACATTTAATCACAGTGAGCAAAGTTGGCAACAATGGAGCTCCGTGAGCAAGCACAGGGAAAAAATAACTTTTGCAAAAGTGTTATTTCAGACCCTGCAACCAAAGCCACCCTTCATTCCCCCAAATGCCATGTTGTAGCATCAATGATTTTGCTGAGGGTGGAAGAGTCAGGGAAAACACCTATGGCTTCCCTTTCTGTTTGCAGCCTGCCATGTGTGAGGAAATGGGACTTGTTGATTTTGGATGACTTGAAAGAAAATGGGAAAAGCTAATGGAAGATAAAGTTGCACTGAGCTGGTCAATGGCTACGCCATGTGTTGGAAGAACATAAAATGTGATTGTCTGCGTAGCCCACGTGTGATAATTGGAGAGGCATCACAAGAGGGTATCAGCAAGAGGAAGAGAGCAGAGAGTGCTGGGAGGGAATGAGTTGTTGCATGTGGAGGAAAGTGAAATAACAGATGGAATCAGCTGTGTATCTCTTGCATTCACCCCAAGATAGAGCAGTGTTGGTTTGGTAGAATTCAGGCAGCAGATGAGTTGCTTTTCAATATCCCTGCAGCACTGAGCAGCAGGACTTGGTGAACAACTCCACAGTCTGGAAGAGATGCTGAATAGGACACACTAAGTAATGCAGTGAAGCTGAAAGGAATGCATTACCACTTACTATTGGATTATGTGCTTAAAAGGTAAATATCAAAGACTCTTATAGAATTAGACTAATCCTAGCGCTCTGCTATTTTACTATTTTTACAGGGACCCCATTCTTGAAATGGCACAGGCCACATTTCTGGTAGTTACACTAGAATCGTGCCCTTCAGTGCTGACCCTGCCATAGTATGTGGGGAGAGAGGGAAGGCACATAATGTGCATGAGGCTGCTGGGATTGACTTGAGGTGGATCCTGGATCAGAAACTCTGGTGCGACTTTGACATTCTGAGAAGGATGTCCAAAGGCCCCCTTTGAAGAAGTCCACATGTAAATTAGTAAAAAGAAATTACTCCAGATCCTTTGGGGATCCAGACCCTGGTTGTGACCTGGACCCTAACTGTGGCCAATGGACTAACCAGTTCTTCAAAACGCCAGGTTATCAGTTCTAAATCGACGTACCAGATACCAAACTTATACTGAGCTCCTTCCAGGTTAAGGAGAGCTGGACTCACCATCAATGGCCGCCTTTGGGGATATTGCAGTTGTTTAAATGGTAATTTTAAATATCAGCAGTGGCTAAGTATTCTTGTCTCTGAATCAGTAGGCTAAGTTTTCCAGACATTCCAGACACTTGATCTAGGTTGATAATCCAGAGCAGTATGATGCTTTCAGGTGAAACGTTTACTTCCTTTGGTGGGTTTAAGAGATCCCACAGCCCTAATTAAGGAAGAGCGGGGGAGTTCTCCTGATGTTCTGGACAGCATTCATGTCCCTACCACCATCAAAACCAGTTATTTACCTCATTGGTCTTTTTCGGACCTTGCTGTGCACAATCTGGCTGCTGTATTTCCTTAATTACATAGGCAACACTGCCTATGCTGCAAATGTAATGAATTGCCTATAAGTACTTCAGGACATCCTGTAGTCATGAACAAATGCAAGTTGCTTCTTTAAATGTTGATGACGGCTTATCTTTGTCACCTTTACATCTGGTAATTAAAGGTTTATTGGTGAATTCCCTTGCTGTTCAGTGTAATTTATCAATTTTTTATGAATGATGTTTGAGGCAACCAAGTGTGATAAACACTTTGTACATATAATAGGTTCAAGTATAATGCTTTAACTATCTCAGGTATACCATAGATTCAATACTTTTATGTATAATAACAGAAAGTGCTAGAAATACTCAGCAGATCAGTTGGCATGTGTGGAAAGTGAAACACTGAGTGGATTCAGTTTGTGTGACTGGGGTCCTACCCACCAGTTGGAGAACCAGTAATAACACAGAGTCGATTCTCTCTGGGAGGCCTAGTGGAATCAGGCACTAACCTGGCCACCTTCGAGCCTCCCACTCAATCAAGGCCACAAGTTGGGTGAAATTCTTGCCTCCGAGAACTGCTGGTCAATCAGAGGCTGGCAGCTCTCCAGTAATGGCAGCACCACTGGGAGCAATGGCTGCTGGCAGTAATTGGGGCCTTCACCAGGGATCACTGCTGGATCGCTGGAGAAATGTAAGTGTGGGTGTGGTGAGGGTCACAGGGAGGGAGTCACTGCTGAGGGTGGTGATGGTGAGAGGGGTCTGTGTAAGGGCAGGAGGGTGGCATTCATCAGGCCCCCTTCCTAATGCCGGGCCCCTCAATCGGGTACTGAATGTCTGTGAGCAAGCTAATGTTTTATCTATATATGTTTGTATCTACCTCTCTATCACACTCACTATGTATCATTCTTTCTATCTCTCTATTTATCCCATTTGATATTTTGCATACATTAATGGGAGCCTTTATTTCACTTCTTCTCCCATTAATTGGTAAGTTCCACTTTTCCTAATCTTTCCATATGTCTTACTTTCTTTTTATTTGGACTCAGATGCGTTGCTCATCCCCTCAAGCTCCCTGATGTTTGGATATGCTTTTTGTGGTAATTGATTTGGGTCTGAACACATTCTATGTATGGAACATAGGAACTAGGAGCAGGAGTAGGTCATTCAATTTCAGAAGCCTATCAACCATTCAACTACATCATGGCTGGTCTGTATCTTAACTCCATCTACCTATCTTGGTTCCCTAACCCTTAACAGCCTTACCTGAAATAAAATTGATCAAATTCAGTTTTGAAATTTTCAATAAATTGACACCCATTTTGGACCTCTAAATTTCTTTGCTTATCCTCAGTTCCTAGATTCTAGTCCCTTAGAAAATTCTCTTATCTATTGTTCTTAAGTTCAGAACGAATGATCTCACACTTTTAGGTGCAGAGAGATGAGAGAATTCCTAGCTCTGAGAACCTGATGGTCGCAGCAGTTCTGATTTTCATTCGGAGGGGCTGGATTTGAAGTTGGGACCCCTCCTCCCGGAGTGAGTGTGGAGTGTGTTGGGTGTGGAGGTGGGCTAGGCAGAAGGCCTGCCTCTGAGTTCCGGCACTTTGTTGAATTTAATACCAACCCATGCCCCTCTACCCGCCCCCATGTAGCCCTCATATCCCCTAAGCCCCCTACATCCCCATGACCCTTTATAAGCCCTATGCCAACTTAATGCTGACACATGCCAACCCATGCCCCCCACACCCCCCACCCTTTGTCTTTACCACCTCCATGCCAACTCACCTAGTATCCCATCATGGGCAAATCTCAGGGATCAAGCTGACATAAAATAATGGGTGGAATTTTCCATGCCCGCTGGTGTTGGGCGTGCTCGGTGGCTTGAGCAGACAATATGGCGAGAAGGCCAGGAATTGGTTTCATAAAGTCATGAAACCAGTTTGCAATCATTGGCTCAGCCCGTCGATGGTGTGCCACGTTTCCCGCCATCGGACATCGGGGACCTCATTGTAATACATCTCCATTTCATTATAAGGTCAGCCTGACGGAACCATCCCCCCTCCTGCCCACTGGATTGTCTGTCAATCACGTTGACATGTTTCACAACAGTATATAGAAGGCATGCACTTGGCGGGCTGCACTTTGAGGGGAACTTGGAAGTGAGCGTACAGTAACATTGCACAGCGCTCCCCCGGGTCACCTGTGGGACTTCAAGGTTGAGGCAGGTTGTGAGGGCGGGGCAAGGGCTGCCCTGCGGTTAAGGCGACTTCGGGGTGGGGGCAACAGCTGCCCTGTGGTTGAGGTGCGTTTGTTGGGGGGCACGGTCAAGGGCCACCCTGTGGTTGAAGGTAGTGCACAAGCATGTGTAGGGTAGGGGAGAGGGAAGCGGTCACGCATTAGGGATACCTTGTATAAAGTGACCATCCCTCTGCAGCTGAGACAGTTCAGTCACAGCCACATTGATATGATTGGAGTTGGGTCTCTAGCTTAACTGCCCACTCAAGCAACACAGAGGCATGAAAGTGTCACCAAGTGCTCCAGAGATTTTCATCCTTTGGACACAGATTGCAAACCAATGAACGTTTTAGTGGACTGTAGAACAGCTGGACAATTGCACACATTGTACGATCTCCTTGCTAAAGTTGGCCATGGAGCAGTCACTGGTGGAGGTGCTCACAGCCCCTTGCAATGTCAGCATCCCGGTTTGGACCAGTCTCCCCCATTGTTCAAGCTAACAGTGCAGCCTTGCAGTGTGGGTTAGGAGAATGCCTGCGCCTGAGCTGAGAGCACAGCATGCAGTCCAATGGGCAAAGCTGCTGCCAATTGGTCAGATGGAGTGGAGCAGAGGTGGCTGGGGTTTCGGGCAGACGAGCAGCGCGATAAACTCTGGCCAACCAAGTGGTGGCCAGCACTCTCCAGGATGCGTTAAGGGGCCTTCAGACTTAACCAAGAGAGGTTCTTAGTACACCCAAGCTAATCATCCTGCAGGAGGAGTACATTAGGAACATGGGGCCTGGTGACCTAACTGTATGCCTCATAGTTTACAGAGAGTGGAGACAACGAAGAAGAGAGCAATGGAGATGCCTGGCTGCGCAGAGAGAGGAGCAGCACCCTTTGGAAGATGGGATGGCTGAGGGTCCTGCACATACTGCTGAAGAGCTACATCGAGCTGTTGCTGGTCGGTGCCTAGTGACACCCAGGGTCTATAGATGCCGTCTTTCATTCCTGCAGATGACCAGCAACCAGAGTCGCCAAAGACTGCACATGTCTAGGGAACTGGTTGGTCACATCTGCCAGCTGCTGCAGGATTTGGCGCCAAGGGACATGGAGAGCATCCTCTGCCAGTGGCTGTGAAAGTGACAGCGGTGCTCAATTTCTCTGCCAGTGGCTCCTTTCAGGGCTCCACAGGTGACCACTGTGGGATATCACAAGCTTCCACCCACAAAAGCATCCATGAGGTCACGGATGCCACCTTCGTGAGGGCACACAACTCTCTGCATTTCGCCCAGGAACAAAAGAGCCAGGTTGCAACAGCAACTGGATTTGCCCAGATCTCAGGTTTCCACAGGTGCCGGGTGCCAGTGACAGCACTCACATGGCGCTCAGATCTCCATTGCAACACACCATCAACTATGTCAACTGCAAGGGATTCCATTCACTGAATGTGCAGCTCATGTGTGACCACCACAAACACATCCTGCAGGTGTGCGCACAGTTTCAGGGCGTGTCCACAACTCCTACATTCTCAGTTGGTCACAGATCCCTGACGTCTTCCAGAGTCCACAGAGGCTGCAGGGTTGGCTCCTCAGGGACAAGGGCTACCTGCAGAGGCTGTGGCCAATGATACCTGTGCAGCAGCCTCAGACTGCAGCAGAGCAATAGTATAATCAGGCTCATGCAGCAACTCGCAACTCGGTGGAGCAAACCATCGGGATGTTGAAAATGAGCTTCCGGGGCCTGGACCTGGTGAAGCCCTGCAATACAGTCCACAGAACGTGTCACGCATTGTCATCGTCCTGCTGCGCCCTTTACAACCTGGCACTGCATCAGGAAGAGGAACAGGCTGAGGACGAGATGGAGGTCTCCTCCGATGAGGAGGACATCGATATTGATGAGGGTGAGAAGGCCCTCGAAGGCAACGATGATGGCGGTGAGGCCCTCACACTGGCCAGATGAGGCAAGCGCCCTTGGGAGGCCCTCATAGCTGCTAGATTTGTGGAGGATGATGACAACATGCAGTGAGGACATGCCATGGATCCTCACATTGTATCTGACTCCAGTCTGGCTTATGGCAGAGCATACATCCTCTATGATAACGCTCCTGTAATGGATACACAGTAGAGGCGCTAATGGTCACTTGAATGCCAAGGATGATGACAACATGCAATGAGGACACTCCATAGATCTTCACATAGCTTCTGAGAAAGTCTGACTCCTCTCTGGCCTGAGGGCAGCTCACTTGAGCTCTGTGATCAGGGTCATATCATAGAGACTTGGCCTGCCTGCCTGAGGGCAGCCATGAAACTTTAAAAACATCTGATCCTTTGTCAACCTTCAGCACCTGAGCCCTTCAGGAGCTGGTGCACAGCGTCACTGGTCACAGATGCTGACGAGATGTGGCCAGCCCCACCTTAAAGGCACTGAGAGCACAGAGAGAATGAGAGAACTCTGAGATGCATGCCCACTACATTCTGGCAGCAATGACAAGCACCATCGAGGAGCAGGAATCAATAATGTGTCCAGGGAGTGTGAGGCTGGACCAGCACTTTGGTCTGAAGGCTGCACAAAGCACAGGGAAGGGACCCTGGACTGAGACACTTGCCTTTATCTTGTGCAGAAAGGTTTCACATCTGAGTGACACAAACACTGCCCATCAGAACAAGGAGCCACAGGCAGGGAGACATTCTTGGGAGTTTATTGACAATAGTGAACATTATGTACACGTGATTAACAGCCCTGCCCAGGCTGCGCAGTTACATCTTCTTAACCTTTCTAACCCTGCTGCTCCATCTTGGTGCTCCCCAGACGTCCACAGCCGAGGTGGAGGCAGCATACTGACTGCTAAACCCTGTCTGTGATGACCTTGGCAGGCATCCTCTGAAGGACCAAGATCTGGAGGGCCCTGGCCTGCTTTCAGGGTCTTGCTGTGTGGAAGTGGTACTCTTTTAGGATTGTGAAGCTGGAGCTGCTGAAGTCTCAGGAAGGGGGGATTCGAATGGGCTGGACACTCCTGGAGTCACCTGGGTGGATGGCCTTGGGGTGTGCACCTGCTGATCCTCCTCCCTATGGGTGCCCGAGGACCCCTAGCTGACTCCTGAGGAGAAGGGGTAGCTGGAGTCAGATTGAGTGCAGCAGACATCCCTTCCTGATGTTCCCCAGCTTGCCTTTGCAGCTCCAGCAATTGTGACATGACCGAGTCCAGAGGCTCGTCATCTGACTCGGACTCAGCAAATTTCTGGTCTCCAGCAATCCTCTGAGTGCCGAGGAGCTGGAAAGTCCGTGCCGCTGCCTGCTGTGGATCAGACAGTGTGATGTACTCACCAGATTGTGATTCTCAGGCTACTGTAAAGCTAAGTCCCACCGAGGTATTTGTCTCTGCGCTGGTGAGCGCTGTGATGGGTCAACAGGGAGGGTTTCAATGGATTTCTCTCCTGAGATTCCCTTGGGGCTTGTTTGGAGGCCCTGGGTCATGGACTCTCTTGGCAGTTTCCCAGATGTGTCTGCGAAAGCAAGGGGAGATAATTAGTGCATGGCAGTGGCCTATGAAACTGGACACATCACTCACAGTGATGGATGTTGCACTGCTGGATCATCACTGACCTCACTGTCAGCACAGGAACAGTTCAGATCCTCGCTGGCCAGATGGATGGCTCTGTTTTCAAAGTCCATAAGGACCTTGATTTTAGGTATTCCTCTACCAGTCTGAGAACTCTCCCTCTTGTTGTGTGCCAGCTTGTCCTGCATGAATAAAGATGGAGAGAATGTGAGTGGGATGCCTGCTAGGCCAGATGATAAGTATGCCTGGCCTGTGTGGGTGGTTGGTGATTCCATGGACGGGATGAGGACAATGATGGTGTGTGTGAGAGAGTGAATGGTGATGTCCCTTGAACTGGCAGTGAGTGAGAGCCTTGTGGATGTGTGATGGGTTTGTGAGTGTGTGAGTTGAGAGTGATGAGAAGAATGACTTACCCTGGCAGAATGTAGGAGATCATTCATCCTCTTGTGGCACTGGGTGACTGTCCTCTTTTGCAGGGCGTTGGCACTGACCACTGCTGCCACTGCCTCTCAAGCTGGATTAGTGACGCTGCTGCCCATCCAGCGGGCAGAGAGGGGGTAGAGGACATCATGGCGAGCCTCCACGGTGACCAAAATATGCTTGAGAGGTGAATCATTGAGCTGCAGTCTTTTTGCCTTTCAGGGCCATGTCTTCTGTGCAGCAGTCCTGGGCTGGAAACATTGGATACGTGCACAAGGCTGCACTTTAAATGTGGCTCCCGGTATGATGAAGTGGCGAGGTGATGGTGTGGTGGGCAAATGAGAGCCCGCCTGCCATGGAAACAACGTGTTTCCCAGGAATGCATAACTAATGTGGCATGTTTGGGACGGTATGGTGTGAGAACGTGTCATTGAGGCTGGGTTGGGGGGTTAAATGTCGTTTTGCCTGCCCATTACTGCACTTAATGCAAATCTGTGACAATTCTACCCAATGTGTCTATTGATGACATCAGTATTTAAAAAAACTCTCATTGATAAAAGACCATTCAATACATAGAAATTCCTCCAACTAATCCCTTATGAAAACAGTCAGTTCTATTCCATAACCACTTGGAGCTGTCAGTCAAATTGCCTACTTAACATGCACCCCATTTTGATACTGTTAGTTCGTAAAATCAGTCATTGCATCACAAATCCTGTAATGATAACCCTCAGGTTTATGTCAACAGCCAAAATGAAATATCAGACACTGATTTTTGTTTTTGAAACTCCAGACTGTTCTTTAAATTTAAAGCCCAGCAGAGTTAAATCCATTTTCAGCTTTGACAGTTCCAATGATTTATGTACTTTTATGCACAATCATGTTTACTTTTAACAATCCCAAAGGATGCCTTACCTTCCCCTGAGGTGACCTGGAAACATATCTAAAAAGGTAGCTCATCTCTCCAAAGGGCAATCCAAACAAATCCACCAAGTTCAGACCAGCTCTTACCTGGTGTAACCTGCACATGTCAAGTTTCACACTCCTGGCCTGCCAAAATCCCACTTCAGTGGAGGCAGCTGGTAATTTAAATGGCCTGCTGCCTCCATAAATGACGCATGTGCAAGCCCTGGCCTGAATCCATTCCTGCCCCCGTGAAAATAGGACGTGCCATGTTTGGGGGCAGAGCTCATCTGCCATTTTTGCCACGATGCAGAGTATCTCCACTGTGGTGAAAATCTGCACCCAACATCTCAGAGCTTAGTCCACTCAACTAATTTATCTGCATCCCCTTTCCAACTTTCTGCCCCCACCTATTCTATTTCGTGTTGGCATTTTCCAATCCTATGGACAATTCTGAAATTGAGAGAATTTTAGAATTACTGGATCAATAATTTCATCACCTACTTCTTTTAACCATTTTATTTAATTCATATTCAACCTAGTTAGTTCTTTCCCTGGTTTATTTCTAGGTTTCCTTTAATCTCTGGTGACTTATCCCCATCATCTGCTGTGAAGACTGGTACAAAGTAACTCAGCCTGTAAATAGTTCCTGATTTTCAATTGCAATGGCCCAGATCTCCCACAATGCGGCACTTGTTGCTGGGTTGCCTTTCCGCTTGAAAATTTCCATGCCTCGATGCTGTTCGGCATTTTTTGCCAGGACTTCCAAGGCCAGGAATGCAGAGTGCAGTGTCCCTCGAAGAGGTCCATTGCAGCACTGTACTGTCTGGGGAAAGACAAGACTGGCACCCTTTTAACAGCACTAGAAACATAGAAACAGAGACTAGGAGCAGGAGTAGGCCATTTGGTCCTTCGAGTCTGCTCCACCATTCAATTTGACCATGGCTGATCCTCTACCTCAACGCCATATTCCCACTTCCTCTCCATACCCCTTGATGCCCCTCATATCCAAAGATTTATCAATTTCTTTCATGAATATACTCAGTGACCTGGCCTCCAAAGCCTTCTGTGTAGAGAATTCCACAGGTTGACCACCTTCTGAGTGAAGAAATCTTTCCTCATCTCAGTACTAAATAGCCTGCCCCATATGCTGAGACTGTGGTCCCTAGTTCTAGACTCCCCAACCGGGGAAACATCCTCCCTTCCTCCAGTCTGTCTAGCCCTGTTAGAATTTTATGTATTTCAATCAGATTCCCTCTCATTCTTCTAGAAATTTGCCATGTAGTAAGTTTAATGGTCCAATGTGAATGTTAGTGAATGGGCGGAGTGTAGAGTGGGTAGGTGGGTGAGCTAAGTGGGTGGCTTGGCAGGGGATAGGGTAGCAGATAAGTAAGATGGCAGGTGGGTAGTGTGGCAGCTGCATAGGATGGTTGGTGGGGAGGGTGGCAGGCGGGTAGTGCAGTAGATAGAGTGGTAGGTGGGTGAGGTGGTAAATGGGTGGATAGGGTAGAGGGTAAAGGTGGCAGGTGGGTGTGGTTTTGGGTGGATAGGGTAGACTGTGCGTAAGTGGCAGGTAGTTGAGGTGGTTTGTGGTTTGGTGGGGGTAGTTGTGTCAGCTCGGGGTGGGGTAGTCAGGTTTGGGGCTAGTCAAGTCAATTTGGGGGTAATCAGGTCTGTTTGAGTTGGGGGGTAGTTGGAGCATCAGGAAGGGTAGTCAGGAGAGTCAGGGAGGTAGTTGGGGGATCGGGGGTAGTTGGGGTGTCAGGGGGTAGTCGGAGATTGGAGGGAATCAGGGAGGTCAGTGTGAGTGATTGGGGGTCAGTTGTATTGTTACCCAGGAGTTAGAGTAGGATTTTTCTGTCTAACATTTCCTGGGTAATTGTTCAGGCAAATACCATGGAAATCTCCGAAGTCTCCCACTCTAACTCAAAGCCAGAGATATTCGCGGAGGGTCTGGGGATCAGGTGAATTGTCCATCGGAAGTTCAACCTTCCTGGGTAATTCCCATGGAGGTCAGCACGTCATGACTTCCGCAAGTTCCGGACGCTCACCTTGGGTCATATATCTGGACTCTGACAATCCAGAGACCAGATGATCTGGGTCACTATCTCCAGCGTCTGTCACGGAGGGGGTCTACATTATTCTTAGCCACCCTTTTTCTTTTAATAAAAAGTTAAAAAATTTTATGTTGTCCATAATATCTCTCGCAAGTTTTTTCTCTCTCATATTCCTTTTTTACAACTTACCACTCTCTTTGTGCCCCTTTGCTGTTCTTTATACCTCTCTCATTCTATTGGATCTCTGAAGTTCTTTGCACTTGTGTAAGTCCTTTCTTTTAAATACGTTTTAAACACCTCAGACTGTTCATCCATAGTTTTATCCATTAATACTTCTGCGCAGTCAATTCCGGTTCAATCCCTCCAATATTAGCTTTATCCAAATTTAAAATTTAACTTTAGATTTACTTAGTGATTCAGCCTTCTCCCTCTCAAACTTAATATCGAATTCAATCATCTTACAGTCACTGTTAGCTAGATGTGCCCTTATTAGATTGTTGACTAATTCTGGCTCATTACTTATTGCTACACCTAGAATGACCTGTTCTTTTGAGGTTCAAATACATGTTGTTCCAGAAAGCTTGAATACATGCAAGAAGTTTGTTACCAGTGGGACCCAAGTGTTTTGTTTCTCCCAGTCTACATGAAAACTAAAGTCACCCATTATAACCATTCTCTTCTTGCAGCAGGCTTCTACGAACTCCGCATTTATGTGTCTCACTACTTCATCACTGCTGTAAGGAGGCTGATAGACAACTCCCACCAAAGTCTTGTGCACTTTTCTATCTCTCAATTCTATCTAGAGTGTTTCTACTGCATGCTAACCAATTACTGATAACCCTTCTTTCTAACGCTGTTATAGCATTCTAGTCAATATTACTACTCCTCCGTGTCCAATTTCTTTCATTTTTCTAATGACTTTATAACCTGGAATGTTTATCTCATGCCCAATTTACAGCCAGGTCTCAGTTGTGGCCATTGTGTCAGACCCTAAAGCAGCATTTGAGCTTCCAGTTCACTTTATTTTATTGATTCTATGATATGAATTCATGGATGCAACTTTTAATCGGGCAAAGACCCTTATGGGGCCTGGGTGTTTTTAACACACCTTTTTACTTACCATACTCACTGGATATTTAATCACTTTTGTCATATTTTGTTAGTTATTTTGTTGTTATTGCCTACATTTGTTTCTGAACCTGAAGTATTTATTTTACCTTTGCGCTATTGATGACCTAGTGGTTGCTCTCAATCCATTATTTAATTTTTCGACTATTGTATTTTGGTTTCTGCCTGAACATTACCAAGATTGGTGGGAAAAAAATCCTTCTAAGGGCAACCGGTGGATGGTATAAAATTAAAGACAGTGGTGATATCCAAGCAGAAAACTCTCCCCAAAGAGAAGTTTCAGCAAGACCTTGTTGCCCATGTTCACAAGACAGGTTGGAGGGATGAAGGCGGTTGCAAGAAATGGATTAATAACGTGTGGAATTTGAGACCATGAGGGCCATGCAAAGAAAAATATTTGCTCGTTTAGGACTTGCTCAAATCTCACCTTGTCGACAAGGTAGCCTGTGATGGGAGATCAACCTGCTATTCCCAGTGGCCTTCTGAGTGTTGTTTAGCCCGATGGTAACGAGAATGATTATTCGTGGAATGATGATGCTAAGGTAACCAGGACTATCTATGATGATGATGAAGATGAGGGAGATCCATATGATGTTATACAACCAGGCTACTGGGATGAATTGTTTGGTGATTAAGATGCTGATTTTGAAGGATTTCAATGTTACGTTTTGTAGTTAATTCATTATGGTATATATTTAATGTTGTGTTGGATGAAATGTATATAGTTTGTAATGTTTTAAAATAAATAAACGTTAGAGAATTAATGTGAATTCTTCAGTGTTGCTACTTGATTCCATGGTTATGGTCTTTCCTTTGGTTCAAATCAAGCACACGTGTCAATTCCTCAAAAACATTACCCATGTTAAAGTTAGCCTCATGGCTTTTGACCTAAAAAATTAGTCTCAAAAATTCAACTTTTACATGTATATCATTGTTAAAATTAATCGAGTCATTTTAGCAACATTGATTTTTTTTAAATAGCTTCCACAAACTGGTGGTGCAATGAACACTTACCAGTTTGTCACCCCTCCCACTGGCCAATGATGGTAATTGCAAAACAAAAACAGAATTACCTGGAAAAACTCAGCAGGTCTGGCCATATGAACACACTCGACCTCTCCCTCCAGCAGCACCGCCGTACCCTTTTTCAAAGCTGCGCGTGCCCCCAGTTTCATCTTATTCTTCGGCTCATCCGACGCCTCAACAAGAAACTTTTTCTCTTTCTCTCAAGTGCTAAGGAACGCAAGCTCCAACAACTCATCGACACCAACACCCATCTAGGACCCTCCACCCCTGCCTGTCCCTCCATCCCCACCCCATCTTCCAATCCCAGCCCCAGCCGTGTATTCACTATACCTCCTGACCTTCCCCTCTCCGATGCTGAACATTCAGTGCTCAGCAAAGGACTTAATTTCATACCCTTACGCCCTCACCTCAATGAATTTCGGGCTCGGCATGATGCTGAACTCTTCTTCCGCCGTCTTTGTCTCCAGGCTCACTTCTTTGGGCAGGAGTCTTCTCCCAGTTCAACGGATCCTTTTACCCATCTCCAATATTCTCCCTCCACCTGGACCCCTCCCTCTGGATTCTTACCTTCTCTTGATCTTTTCATTGAGAACTGTCAGCGCGACATTAGTCGTCTCAATTTCTCTGCTCCTCTCACCCATTCTAACCTGTCTTCTCTCTGAACTTACTGCACTCCATTCTGTCAGGTCCAACCCTAACATTGTCATCAAACCCGCTGACAAGGGTGGTGCTGTTGTTGTCTGGCGCACTGACCTCTACCTCGCGGAGGCTGAGCGTCAACTCGCAGACACTTCCTCCTACCTCTCCCTGGACCATGACCCCACCACTGAACATCAAACCATTGTTTCCAGGACTGTCACTGATGTCATCTCCTCTGGAGATCTTCCTTCCACAGCTTCCAACCTGAAAGTCGCCCAACCTCGGACGGCCCGCTTCTATCTCCTACCCAAAATCCACAAACAGAACTGCCCCGGTAGACCGATCGTCTCAGCTTGCTCCTGCCCCACAGAACTCATTTCTCGTTATCTTGACTCCCTTCTCTCTCCCCTTGTCCAGTCCCTTCCCACCTACATCCGTGATTCCTCTGACACCTTACGTCACATCAACAATTTCCAGTTCCCTGGCCCCAACCGCTTCCTCTTCACCATGGACATCCAATCCCTCTACACCTCCATCCCCCACCAGGATGGTCTGAGGGCCCTTAGCTTCTTCCTCGAACAGAGGCCCGAACAATCCCCATCCACCACTACTCTCCTCCGTCTGGCTGAAGTTCTCACGCTGAACAATTTCTCCTTCAACTCCTCTCACTTCCTCCAAATAAAAGGTGTGGCTATGGGTACCCGCATGGGCCCCAGCTATGCCTGTCTCTTTATGGGGTATGTGGAACATTCCTTGTTCCAGTCCTACTCTGGCCCCCTTCCACAACTCTTTCTCCGGTACATCGATGATTACTTCGGTGCTGCTTCATGCTCTCGTCGGGACTTGGAAAAAGTTATTAATTTTGCTTCCAATTTCCACCCCTCCATAATTTTCACATGGTCCATCTCTGACACTTCCCTTCCCTTCCTTGACCTCTCTGTCTCAATCTCTGGTGATAGACTGTCTACCAATATCTATTACAAACCCACCGACTCCCACAGCTACCTCGACTACAGCTCCTCACACCCCGCTTCCTGTAAGGACTCCATCCCATTCTCTCAGTTCCTTCGCCTCCGTCGCATCTGTTCCGATGATGCCACCTTCAAAAACAGTTCCTCTGACATGTCCTCCTTCTTCCTTAACCGAGGTTTTCCCCCCACGGTCGTTGACAGGGCCCTCAACCGTGTCCGGCCCATCTCCCGTGCATCCGCCCTCACGCCTTCTCCTCCCTCCCAGAAACATGATAGGGTCCCCCTTGTCCTCACTTATCACCCCACCAGCCTCCGCATTCAAAGGATCATCCTCCGCCATTTTCGCCAACTCCAGCATGATGCCGCCACCAGACACATCTTCCCTTCACTCCCCCTATCGGCATTCCGTAGGGATCGCTCCCTCCGGGACACCCTGGTCCACTCCTCCATCACCCCCTACTCCTCAACCCCCTATGGCACCACCCCATGCCCACGCAAAAGATGCAACATCTGCCCCTTCACTTCCTCTCTCCTCACCGTCCAAGGGCCCAAACACTCCTTTCAAGTGAAGCAGCATTTCACTTGCATTTCCCCCAACTTAGTCTACTGCATTCATTGCTCCCAATGTGGTCTCCTCTACATTGGAGAGACCAAACGAAAACTGGGCGACCGCTTTGCAGAACACCTGTGGTCTGTCTGCAAGAATGACCCAAACCTCCCTGTCGCTTGCCATTTTAACACTCCACCCTGCTCTCTTGCCCACATGTCTGTCCTTGGCTTGCTGCATTGTTCCAGTGAAGCCCAACGCAAACTGGAGGAACAGCACCTCATCTTCCGACTAGGCACTTTACAGCCTTCCGGCCTGAATATTGAATGCAACAACTTTAGGTCGTGAGCTCCCTCCCCCATCCCCACCCCCTTTCTGTTTCCCCCTTCCTTTTTTTTCCAATAAATTATATAGATTTTTCTTTTCCCACCTATTTCCATTATTTTTAAATATCTTAAAATCTGTTATGCTCTCCCCACCCCCACCAGAGCTGTACCTTGAGTGCCCTGCCATCCATTCTTAATTAGCACATTTGTTTAGATAATATCACCAACTTTAACACCTATGTGTCCTTTTGTTCTATTGTTGTTGACATCTTTTGATGATCTGCTTCTATCACTGCTTGTTTGTCCCTACAACCACACCAACCCCCTCCACCTCTCTGTCTCTCTATCTCCGCCCCCCCCACACAACTTAAAACAGCTTATATTTCAACTCTTTCTTGGACTCGAACTCAAGTTCTGTCGAAGGGTCATGAGGACTTGAAACGTCAACTCTTTTCTTCTCCGCCGATGCTGCCAGACCTGCTGAGTTTTTCCAGGTAATTCTGTTTTTGTTTTGGATTTCCAGCATCCGCAGTTTTTTTGTTTTTATCTCTGATGGTAATTGCAGTTTGTCACCCCTCCTACTGGCCAATGATGGTAATTGCAATTTGTCACCCTTCCTACTGGCCAATGGTGGTAATTGCAGTTTGTCACCCCTCCTACTGGCCAGTTACGGTAATTGTAGTTTCTCACCCCTCCCACTGGCCAGTGATGGTAATTGTAGTTTGTCACCCCTCCCACTGGCCAGTGATGGTAATTGCAGTTTGTCACCTCTCCCACTGGCCAGTGATGGCAACTGCAGTTTGTCACCCCTCCCACTGGCCAATGATGGTAATTGCAGTTTGTCACCTCTCCCACTGGCCAATGATGGCAATTGCAGTTTGTCACCTCTCCCACTGGCCAGTGATGGCAATTGCAGTTTGTCACCTCTCCCACTGGCCAGTGATGGCAATTGCAGTTTGTCACCTCTCCCACTGGCCAGTGATGGTAATTGCAGTTTGTCACCTCTCCCACTGGCCAATGATGGCAATTGCAGTTTGTCACCTCTCCCACTGGCCAGTGATGGCAATTGCAGTTTGTCACCTCTCCCACTGGCCAGTGATGGTAATTGCAGTTTGTCACCTCTCCCACTGGCCAGTGATGGCAATTGCAGTTTGTCACCTCTCCCACTGGCCAGTGATGGTAATTGCAGTTTGTCACCTCTCCCACTGGCCAGTGATGGTAATTGCAGTTTGTCACCTCTCCTACTGGCCAATGATGGCAATTGCAGTTTGTCACCTCTCCCACTGGCCAGTTATGGTAATTGCAGTTTGTCACCTCTCCCACTGGCCAGTGATGGCAATTGCAGTTTGTCACCCCTCCCACTGGCCAGTTATGGTAATTGCAGTTTGTCACCTCTCCCACTGGCCAATGATGGTAATTGCAGTTTGTCACCCCTCCCACTGGCCAGTGACGGCAATTGCAGTTTGTCACCTCTCCCACTGGCCAATGATGGTAATTGCAGTTTGTCACCCCTCCCACTGGCCAGTTATGTTAAGTGCAGCTTCACACACCGGATACAAACACCTTCCAGATTTTCTTCCCCTTCACTTTCCTTTGACCCTCATTCCATCTTCCAATCTCACCTCTTGCTGTGTATTCAGAATCCCTCCAACTTTCTCCTTCCTGACCCTAAACAATCTGTCCTTAGCAAAGGCCTTATCCCCTCTTGCCCCCACTTTCAATACATTTCAAGCACAGCCTGACGCTGAGCTCTTCTTCCATTACTTTTGCCACTGGCTCACTTCTTTGGTCAGGAATCTTTCTGCCACACTGAACTCTTTAACCATCTTCAGTATTCTCCCTCCATCTGGACCACTCCCTCTAGTCTTGTTCCTCTATAGGGCCAGGATTTTCTGGCCCCGCTGATGTCAAGTGTCATGGCGAGCGGAGAGAGGGGGACAAACGACCAGGCCAAAAATTGGTTTCACCATCATGAACCAGTTTGCGATCGTCCGCTCCACCCGTCAGTAGCGGGCCGCGTTTTCCGCCACCGCATGTTGGGAACCAAATTCCAATACTTTAGCATCTCATTATCAGCCTGGAATCATCCCCCCACCTTAAAATTACCACTCACGTCAGGGTGACTTCAGACCGGCATGTTTCACGACTGCTTTGAGGGGAACCGGAGGTGAGTGTACACGAGCTTGTACAACACTCATCAACATCGCCCGTAGGACATCAGGGAAGAGGCTCTGCACGTTTGCAGGGCACATGGGCAAGTGACTTTTCCCTGGCTGGCTTTTAGTGTGGTGCCAGGGCAAGGGCTCCAGTGTGGGTAAGGCTGGGGGTGGGGGGCAAAGCAGCACAGGCTGAAGCAAGTACTCAAGCAAATGCTGGAGGTGCGTGGGTTTGGGGGGGGGGGGGGGGGGGGGGGGGGGGGGGTGGTGGGGGGGGCAGTTGGTGGGGGGCAAGGCAGCACAGGCAGTCTGAGGGAAATACTCAAGCACATAGGTGCTGGGGGGAGAGCGGGTTGAGGGAAGCACCATGCACTTGGAAAAGCTTGTCAAAAGTGAGCATTCTTCAGCAGCTGAGACCATTCAGCTGCAGCTTCATTGACATACTTGGATTTGGGCCACTGAAGTTTTTCTGCCCACTCGAACAATGCAAAAGCATGGAAGAACCACAAAATGCTCTGGAACATTTCACCCCTTTGGGCGCAGACTGAAAATTAATGTGCATTTTAGCTGGTAGCAGAGCAATTGGTTGACTGGGCAATTTGTAGAACCCCCTTGCGAAAGGTGGCTTTGGCACAGTCGCTGGTGGAAGCGCTCACAACCCCTTGCAATGTCTTTATTAAGGTTTGGACTAGGATCCCTCATGGTTCGAGCTAACAGCACAGCCTTACAGTGCGGGTTAGAAGAATGCCTGCACATGAGCTGACAGCACAGCATGCAGTCCAGTGGCTGAAGCTGCCACCAAATCGGTTAAGTGGAGTGGGGCAGAGTTGAGTGGGGTTTCGGTTGGCCAATGAGCGCACTACGCACTGGCCATCCAAATGGTGGCCAGCATTCACCTGCATGCGTGAAGGGGCCTTCAGGCTTAACAAAGAGAGGTTCTTAGGGCACGTATGCTAACCCACACATCTCTCTCTTTCATCCTGCAGAAGGAGAACATCAGGATCATGGCACCTGGTGATTAAGCGGAATGCCTCCTGGCTTCCAGATACCAGAGAAGCAGAAGAGAGAGGAGGAGACACTTGGCTCAGCAAAGGGAGGAGCACACCCCTCAAGATGAAGGGGCAGCAGGGTCTGCTGTGCATGCAGCTGAAGATCCACAGTGAGCTGTCACTCGTAGGTGACTCACTAGACCCAGAGTTTATAGACAGCACTTGTCATTCCTGCAGATGATGGAGAATTAGTGTCGCCGAAGACTGCACATGTCTAGGGAACTGATTGATCATATATGCCACCTGCTGCAGGATTTGATGCCAGCGGGACATGGAATGCAAACACTGCCAATGGCTGTGAAAGTGACCATGGCACTCAATTTTTATGCCAGTGGCTCCTTCCAGGGTTCCATGGGTGATCTGTGTGGGATCTTGCAAGCATCCATGCACAAATGCATCCAGGAGGTCATGGGTGCCATCTTCGCGAAGGCATAGAACTTTGTGCTTTTCACCGGGACCAGGAAAACCAGGAAGCAAGAATGTTGGGATTTGCACAGATCTCAGGTTTTCCACAGGTGCAGGGTGCCATTGACTGCCCTCACGTTGTACTTAGATCTCCGTGGCAACAAGTAGTTAACTACGTCAACACAAGGGCTTCACTCGCTGAATGTTCAGCTGGCTTGTGACCACCACAAACGCATCCTACGGGTCTGTGCACGATTCCCGGGAGTCTCCATGGCTCCTACGTCCTTAGCAGGTCTCAGATCCCTGACATCTTCCAGGGTCCACAGAGGCTGCAGGGTTGGCTCCTCGGGGTCAAGGGCTACCCAGAGAGGACGTGGCTGATGACGCCTCAGACTCAGGGCAATGGTACAACAAGGCTCTTGCTGCAACCTGGACTTTAATGGACCAAACAATAGACATTTTGAAAATGAGGTTCCAGTGCCTCACTAGGTCTGTTGGAGCGCTGCAATACAGTCCACCGGGGTTGTTGCGCATCATCGTTGCTTGCTGTGCGCTCCACAACCTGGCGCTGCAATGGGGGGAGGACCTGGCTGAGGAGGATATGGAGGAGCTGCACGTCTTCTCCGATGAGGAGGATGTCGAAGGGGATGATAGTGCTGAGATCCTCGAATGTGAGGATATCGGCAATGAGGCCATCGCACTAGCCAGACGAGACAGGTGCACTCGGGAGGCCCTCATAGCCACAAGACTCATGGAGGACGATGACGAGTTGCAGTGAGGACAATCCTAACACCCTCACCCTGAACCTGTGAACGTTTGACTCCTGTGTGGCTGGGGGCAGTGCACATACCCTCAGTGCTCAGGCTCCTGTCATGGAGATGCAGTGGAGGCCCTAACAGTCGCTAGATTCCAGGGTGATGATGACAACGTGCAGTGAGGACACTCCATAGATCTTCACATTGCCTCTGAGAATGTCTGACTCCTGTCTGGCCGAGGGCAGCTCGCTTGCGCTCCATGATCAGGGTCATAACATGGAGACACAGGCATGAAACTTTAAAAGCACCTAATCCTTTGTCCACATTCAGCACCTGAGCCCTTCAGGAGCACAGCATCACTGGTTACAGATGCTGAAGGGATGGGAGCCAGCCCACCTTAAAGGTGCTCTTGCCCTAAACTGGAATTTTTCATCAACTTTGCTTTCAATTTTCACCTCTCTCTCACTTTTACATGGCCCACCTCCAACTCTTACTTCTCCTTCCTTGACTTCCTCATCTCCATTTCTGGGGAGAGGTTATCAATGAATATTCACTTTAATCCTAATGACTACCACAGCTACCCTGATTACACTTTCCAACACCCTGCCCCTTCTACCTAATCTCTTGCATTCTCCCAGTTTCTCCATCTCTGTCACATCCGTTCTGACATACAAACTTCCATACAAGCAATTCCAATATTTCTTCCTTTTTCATGAACTGAGGGTTCCCACCCACTCCGGTTGTTAGGGCCCTCGACCGTGTCCATTCCATTTCACATGGTTTTGCTCTCATCACTTCCCCTCCCAGAGCCTATACACAGAAATGGAGATAGGAAAGTTGAGGAAGGGAAAGCAAGATTTGGAGGTGGACCATGCAAAATTGAGAGAAAGGTGAAAATTGGCAGTAATCAATATCGGCAGGGTACAAGATATCAGTCAAGTAGGGCCAGGAGTAGATCAGCCTATATAACTTGATATCAAAAAAGGGAAGTGTCTTTTGGGATATACAATCCATTTGTGCACACAGTGCAGCAACTTTATTGAGGAAAAGTGAAGAAAGAGTTTTTATGAATTCTAAGTTAGAAATTTATGAGCTGCTGGATCAGCTGAGAGAGTGGAATATAATGCTGTAACTGTACTGAGGACAGACCAAGAGCAATACAGCTGGGATGGTAATAATGATAAGTGGCCTCCACCGGAGGCCCCCAGCATCACAGAAGCCAGTCTTCAGCCAATTCGATTCACTCCACATGATATCAAGAAACATCTGATACTGCAAAGGCTATGGGCCCTGACAATATTCCGGCAATAGTACTGAAGATTTATGCTCCAGACTTTGCCGCGTCCCTAGCCAAGCTGTACCAGTACAGCTACAGCACTGGCATCTGCCCGGCAATGTGGAAAATTACCCAGCTATGTCCTGTAGACAAAAAAGCAGGACAATTCCAGCCCGGCCAATTACCACCCCATCATTCTACTCTCGATCATCAGTAAAGTAATGCAAGGGATCATCAACAGTGCTATCAAGTGGTACTTGCTTAGCAATAAACTGCTCACTGACGCTCAGTTTGGGTTCCGCTAGGACCACTCAGCCTTGGTTCAAACATGGACAAAAGAGCTGAACTCCAGAGGGGAAATAAGAGTGACTGCCCTTGACATCAAGACCGCATTTGACCAAGTGTGGCATCAAGGAGCCCTAGGAAAAAAACTGGAGTCAATGGGAATCGGGGGTAAACTCTCTGCTGGTTGGAATCATACCTAACACAAAGGAAGATGGTTGTGGTTGTTGGAGGTCAGTCATCTCAGTTCCAGGACATCACTTCAGGAGTTCCTCAGGGTAGTGTCCCAGGCCCAACCATCTTCAGCTGCTTCATCAATGACCTTCCTTCTATCATAAGGTCAGAAGTGGGGATGTTCACTGATGATTGCACAATGTTCAGCACCACTTGTGACTCCTCAGATATTGAAGTAGTCCATATCCAAATGCAGCAAGACCTGGACATATCCAGGCTTGGGCTGACAAATGGCAAGTAACATTCATGCCACACAAAAGTCAGGCAATGACCATCTCCAACAAGAGAGAATACAACCATCGCCCCTTGATGTTCAATCACATTATCATCACTGAATCCCCCACTATCAACATCCTGGGGGTTACCATTGACTAGAAACTGAACTGGACTAGGCATATAAATACTGTGTCTACAAGAGCTAGGAATCCTGCGGAGAATAACTCACCTCCTGACTCCCCAAAGCCTGTCCACCATCTCCAAGGCACATGTCAGGAGTGTGATGGAATACTTCCTATTGCCTGGATGAGTACAGCTCCTACAACACTCAAGAAGCTTCACACCATCCAGGACAAAGCAGCCCGCTTGACTGGCATCACATCCAAAAACATTCACTCCCTCCACCACCAATGCCAGTGACAGCAGTGTATACCATCCACAAGATGCACTGCAGGAATTCACCAAGGCTCCTTAGGCAGCACCTTCCAAACCCACAACTACCACCACCTAGAAGGACAAGGGCAGCAGATGCATGGGAATGCCAGCACCTGGAAATTCCCCTCCGAGCCACTCACGACCCTGACTTGGAAATATATCACCGCTCTTTCACTGTTGCTGGATCAAAATCCTGGAACTTCTTTCCTAACAGCACTGTGGATGTACCCACACCACATAGACTGCAGCGGTCCAAGAAGGCAGCTCACCAGCTCCTGATAGGCAATTAGGGATGGGCAACAAATGTTGGCCCAGCCAATGAAGCCCACATCCTCTGAATGTATTTAAAAAAAAGTTTAAATGAAACAAAGGAAATAAAACTTAACATTGAAACTGTCAAAGAAGCTGATAGCCAGCTTCTGTGCTGACAAAAGAGAAACAAGAAGAATACTGAGCCTGCTCCGCCATTCAATATGATCATGGCTGATCCTCTTTCTCAATGCCATTCTGTCGCTGTGCCCCCATACCCCTTGTTACCTTTAGAGTCTAGAAATCTATTTCCTTATTAAATATATTCAGTGACTTGGCCTCTACAGCCTTCTGTGGTAGAGAATTCCACAGGTTCACCACCCTCTGAGCGAAGAAGCTTCTCCTCATCTCAGTCCTAAATGGTCTACCCTGTATCCTGAGACTGTGACCCCTTGTTCTAGACCACCCAGCCAGAGGCAGTATCATCCCTGCATCCAGTCTGTCCAGCCCTGTCGGAATTTTATATGTTTCAGTGAGACTCCCTCTCATTCTTCTAAACTCCAGTGAATACAGGTCTAGATGACCCAATCTCTCCTCATACATCAATCCTGCCATCCCAGGAATCAGTCTGGTGAACCTCTGCTGCACTCCCTCCATAGCAAATTCTTAGGTAAGGAGACCAAAACTGCACACAACACTCCAGAATGGTCTCACCAAGGCCCTGTACAGCTGCAGTAAGACATCCTTGCTCCTGCACTCAAGTCCTCTCGCAATCAAGGCCAACATACCATTTGCCTTCCTGACTGCTTGTTGCTCCTGCATGCTTGCTTTCAGTAATTGATGTACAAGGACACCCAGGTCCCTTTATACATCAACATTTCCCATTCTATCACCATTTAAATAATACTCTGCCATTCTGCTTTTCCTACCAAAGTGGAGGTTTATTCCTCATGGTTAATCAGGATTGATTACAAACTCTCAGGGTAGAATTCTCTCATCCCGCCCACAGTAGGTTTCGTGGAGGGTGGGAATGGAGAATCCAGCGGCAGGCAAAAAGTCGCAAATCTGCCAATGTTAGAACAGTTTGCAATTATCCCGATGGTGTGTTTATGGCAGGTTGGTTATCTCGCCGACAAGTGGCACGAACGCTATTTGCATTCGTTAACATCCCTTGAATGCTCATTAAAACAGCTACTCGCCAGAATCTTGACACACCTTCCAATCTTGCATCATGCCAGTGGGAAATTACATTGGCCTCAAACCAGTTTGAAAAGGGGGGCATGCACAAGTTGGACCTCATTTCTCTGGTAACTTCAAGGTGAGTGGAACATACGTGGCCTACCTTCCATAGAGCTGAGCCGGTCTTGTTGCGATGAACGCCACACTGCTGGGGCTGTAGGGTTGGTCTGCTCCTGCTCCTTGCCTACATTGTCCTGAAGAACATCACTGTGCTGCGGTACTCATGCAGGCCTCCACTTTTAGAAACTAGCATTTCAACTGAGGGTGGGCTGGGAGCCAAGGGTAGGGTTGATGAACACGAGGGAGGCAAAGGGGAGGAAAGGCTGTGGAATAGCAGTGAGGAGGAAGGGAGAACATGAGGGGGAGACTTTCTGGGGTCACCCCCTAACCTCTTGTTGCCACAGGAGTGAGCAGGGGTCTGCTCAGAAAGAAAGGATGAAGACTTCTTTGCAATGGAAGCCACTGAAAGCCAATGCTTCATTAGCACTGTTAAAGGGCTACTCAGAACTCAGTGGCTTCACATCACAGTCACTGCATCTCAAGAGTAACACAGGAATATAGAATTTGGGAATGCAGGAAATAGTGAAGGGAGCACAGCTGTATCATATGTGGCATTCCATCAATGAAGGCCTGTCACATAGATAAAAACAAAAAACTGCGGATGCTGGAAATCCAAAACAAAAACAGAATTACCTGGAAAAACTCAGCTGCCAGACCTGCTGAGTTTTTCCAGGTAATTCTGTTTTTGTTAAGGCCTGTCACATGTTCACCAGATGTGACATTCCTAATGGGCCGAAGGGCATCCACTCATTGACCATGAGCACCTGATTGGTCATTAATATGCCACATCAGAGATTGGAGCACAGAGCTAGGTTGGGTCAATCATCTCAATTAAACTTTAACATCTCATGCAGGGCTTAAGATGTTACATATCAGCGATGTCATCTTGGTCACCTCGATGTATGTGTTAGTGTCTCAGGGACAAAGCGGCATCAGCCACCGTGCAAGAAGGGCAGGAAAAACTATGGACCCTCACAGTTTCCAAACGTGTCATCTTCTGAGCTTCACTTTCTTGCCCCTTGAATCATTAATGCCTTCAATGTTTCCTTTCAGAGAGAAGGCAAAAGCAGATATGGATCCAGGGTTCAAGGCTGCCTTTGTCAGGGTCCTAATGCAATGGAGGAAGTGAAGGAGGGAGAGGTGACTCCGCGCGCAGCTCCAGGAGGAGGGACATGGTCAAGCGGAGCCAGAGCATGAACAGGAGGGTCAGGAGGAGAGACCCAGACAACGGCGGCGACTCGCCAGACCTAGGGATTATCGTAGAAGATTCTCCTGTTTATAAATGAGTGAGAGGCAATGCCGTGCATGTCTGCGCTTGTCCCGAGCTCTGGTACATCACATATTCCACATTCTTTGTGAAGGCCTGATGCCACATGGAGTTGGAGGGTATCCCATGCCAGTGGCTTTGAAGGTGACGGCAGTGTTCAATTTCTTGGCCTCTGGTTCTTTCCCAGGATCAACAAGGGACCTGTGCGGACTCAGTCCACAACATATCGATGCATAAAGGTTACAGATGTTCTTTACAGGAATGACCATCAATATGTCAGGTTTGCTCTGGACGAAGATAGCCAGGCTGCGAGATTTACCACCTTCACTGCTATCTCAGGCTTCCCAAGAGTGCAGGGTGCAATAGGCTGCACCCATGTGGCTATACAGGCTCCATGGCAGCAGCCCCTAATGTTTATAAACCGCAAAGGCTATCATTCCATCAATGTACAACAGGTGTGTGATCACCGGAAGCAAATCCTGCACATTCGGGTGCCAGAGATTTTTGAGGGGCCACAATGTCTGCAGGGATGGCTGCTTGGGGATAAGGGGAACGCTCGCTGATGACACCAGTACGTCGCCCTCGGAGTCCTTCCGAAAAGAGGTAGAACGCTACTCACAGCTCTGTACGCTCCCTTATAGAACAACATTGTAGGACTTCTGAAGATGCATTTCAAATGCTTGGACCGCTCAGGTGGTTCACTCCAATTCACTCCCGACAGGGTTTCCCACATCATCGCAGTGTATTGCACTCTTCACAATCTGACAATGCAAAGAGGTGAACACCTGCCAGAGGATGACCTGGATGAGGATGAAAGCTCATCAGAAGATGAAGATCCTGTCAAAGAATAAATCAGCAACTGCAGGTTACTTCAGGAAAAAGTACAATTTGTTTAGCGCTAAACAGTACAATGGCCATTGGGAGCAGGTCACAATAAATCTGCTCAACGATAAAGCGTTCAACAAGCAATATTTATACAGTGGCTCTAGCATATTCACACATTGATCCTACTAACTTGAGTGATCCTATTAACTTGCCCTTCTTTATTCTCTTATAATTATATCTATGTTAGCTAATTGATTTTGTTTACCCATACAGTTTCTTGTGTGTCCCTTATCTCTTCAAACAATGTACTATTCCAAGTTCTGTCGAAGGGTCATGAGGACTCGAAACATCAACTCTTTTCTTCTCCGCCGATGCTGCCAGACCTGCTGAGTTTTTCCAGGTAATTCTGTTTTTGTAATGTACTATTCATTCCATGAGACAACATCTGATCCTTTTATCTGAGTCATAATCATGTAACAATCAGGTAGTTATACATCAACCATTATCAGTGCATGCAGTTGTATCTCACAGTTGGTCAGGTAATCAGTAAGTTAACTAAGTAATTACATCAGATACAAGACAAACAGTTTTACAAAGACAGACAGTTTATAAGACATGTTGCATCAAATTAGAACGCAATCAACAGCCTACGAGACATAGAATTTAAAAAGACAAGCTGGCCACCATACTTATGTAATTAATTGTGCACAAAGTTCATATTATTCTGGCTATGCTCTAAGAATACTTTCCTGGTTTTCCCACAAAGCTTACAATTTCATTTTAACATTTATCTGTACGCACATAAGGTACAAGTTAAACATAGTCAGGATTGTTAACATTTTCATGTCTTCCTCCTTCTTGTCCATGGTGGGTTTCGGTAGGCTACAGGACAACTGGCTATTTTCTCAGCTTACTTCCTCTTACCTCTCTATTTCCTATCCTGTAGTATTTTCTTTCTCATTCTGGAGGCCCAGGAACCTCAGGAGGCTGCTGAGGGTCAGTATGAGCACGATCCTGCCATGGAGGAAGGAAGACGTGGGGCCGTGCCTATGATACGATAATCGTTGGCAGATTCCAGGAAGACTATAGTTAAGTGAGGGAATATGGCCACATCTCTCCTCACCCTCACTGCCAAACCCCTTCATCTCAGGGGATGTCCACCCACTAACAGTGAGAACGTGTTCTGCATTCACACTTGCACATTCTGGTCTCACGAATTGCCAGGCCATGAGCTTTGCTTTGGTCCATGGGGCCATATGAATCTCTCTAGGACCTGAGAGTCCACTTAGGAACAAGAGCGATGTGAGAGAAGACTTCAAGCCTTCGCCACCATCTTTGCCACCAGCAAACACTGCTGTGACTGAGATGTGGACATGCCTAGGGATCCCCTCCTCTTGTACATGTCTTTTCTTCTGTCATTACCACTGAGGAGACACAAATGCTGCTAGAATGTCAGTGCTGATGAGCTGCCCTTACTCAATAGCGTTCTTTGAGGAAGGAGGGTTAGAAACGCTTACATCACACACTTCAAATAAAGATTTAAACACATCTCCCTGACAACACACAAGGGTGGGGAAACTAATTCAACTGAGGTTGACATCACAGGAATGTGAAGCTCAAGGTGAGACACTGTCATTGAATGGGAGGAAGGGTAAACCTCGAAATAATGGGATTCCTAGGTACAAAATCACAACGACTTCAGCTGACAGGAACATTCACATAACCATCAAATGTATTAACAAAAGTGCAATTTACTTACATGTCAAACACACCCATGACCCAAAAGTGACATCAATTTCCCTTAATTGCTCAGGGGCAGAAGCACCCTCTGTGGCCTGAGAAGCTGCAGTGGATGGGGTCACAGGTAGAGGGGGCTGTGGACTGCTGCACACCCTTGGAGTGTCCTGAGAGGAGGCCCCCGGGGTATTTGATTGACACTCAACCTCCCTGTGGTGCCCAAGGGGCCCATCCTGACTCCTGCAGGAGATGGTGCACCTGGAGGGAGGTCAAGGTGCCTTGTCCCCATATCGCCTATATCTTGATGGTGCCCACCAGGGTGTGTGGCCATGGAGAACAGGGCTGAGCGTAAATCTGGCAACACTTGCTTGACCAAGGTCTACATGGTGGTGGCTAGCCTACCCACAGTGACCTTGAGGTACTCGCATGCCGGAGACACAACATCAGACAGGACAAAGACGGACTTCTCCATCATTCACTATAGTCTGCTGAGTGACTTTCGAATCTCTGCCTGATATTCTGCTGCCTGTCATTGCATCTCCAGCATTGAGTAGGCTGCTTCCAGAGGCTCATCATCTGACTCGGCCTGAGCGCGTGGCTGGTCTCCAGCAGCCCTCTGAGTGCCAGAGACCTGGGCTGTCCCTGCCTCCGACTGCTGCGAGGATTTGTCAGTGAGGTGTTCCCCAGAAAGTGAGTCCGAGCCTAAGCTACAGCTGTGCCCCACTGATGTGTGTGTCTCTGAGCTGGTGGAGAGTGAGTGTGAGCGTCGTGATGGGTCTTCCAGAGCTTCCTTTTCGAATGAAGTCAGGGGCTCGCACTGGTGCTGGACTGGCTTGGGGGCCTCGATCTGCTGATGTATAGAAAATAGAGTTTCAGTTACTGAGCATGAGCTAGATAAGACTGCTCATGACTCACTGTGATTGTCAGGATTTGATAAAGGTGATGGAGCTGTGATCTGTAGTGGGTTGGCTGGGAGAGGCTGATCTCCCCTCCCCCACAGGAGCGATCCCTGTCATCCCCAGCCAGCTCGGCTGCAGCCCCCTCAAACTCAGCCCCCTCAGGGATGTCGGCCATCCCTCCCCGCTCTCTCGCACCTGTTGTGTGGTCAGCTTGGCCTGTATGAAGAAGAAAGAAAGGCATGTGATGAGAAGGGTTGGAGCAGAGGTTGGGTGTGATGCATGTCCCCTGTGTGTGGTGACCCCTGCCCAGAAGGATGGAGTGTGAGCAACATGATAGATGGGACGGTGATGATGTGAAAGTCTCGGTAAGAGAATGAGTGTTGATATGTGTCCCCAGCTAATGTGAGATCTCCTTAAAGAGAATAGCCATCTGAGTGCATAATGCCATGATGAGAGTTTGATATTGGAAGGAGTTGAAGGATGAATTACCCTGGTGAAGTGGATGAGATCATTCATCCTCTTCCTGCACCAGGTAGCATTTTGGGAGCAGTTGCCAACCATGCTGACCTGTTCCGTGATGGCCTCCCAGGTCAGAGAGGTGAGGCTGCTGTGCTTCCTACAGCCACCCTGGGACTGAGCATGTGCCTTTGCACCTGCACTCCTCTGAACAAGACTTGGGGGGGGCCTGTTGGGTGAAGCTGGGTGCTGCCTTCATCTCAGACTCTCGCCAGGCCATGAGCTTTGCTTTGGTCCATGGGGCCCTGTGAGTGAAGTCACTCTAGGAACTGAGAGTCCAGTTAGGAGTAAGAGTGATGCGAGAGAAGACTTGAAGCCTTTGCCACCATCTAATGAAGTAAACACTGCTGTGACTGAGATGTGGACATGCCTAGGGATCCCCTCCTCCCCTGCATGTCTTTTCTTCTGTCATTACCACTGAGGAGACACAAATACTGCTAGAATATCAATGCTGATGAGCTGCCCTTACTCAATAGTGTTCCTTGAGGAAGAAGGGTTAGAAACGCTTACATCACACACTTCAAATAAAGATTTAAACACATCTCCCTGACAGCACACAAGGGTGGGGAAACTAGTTCAACTGAGGTTGACATCACAGGAATGTGAATCTCACAGTCGGACATTATCACTGAGTGGGAGGAAGGCTAAATCTCAAAATAAGAGGATTCCAAGGTACAAAATCACAATGCCTTCAGCTGACAGGAACATTCACATAACCAAATGTATTAACAAAAGTGCAATTTAGTAACATGTCTAATACACCCGTGACCCTCCTCTGGCTGCCAGACATCTCTGGTGAGCTGGAGAGAGTGAGATTATGTGTTGGACTGACCTTTAAATATGGCACCCAAACCTATGAACCTGCTGGCTGACCGCAGCCACACGAGCCAACTCTCGAACCACCAGGTGATTTGGACTGTTATGCGCCTTTGCATAATTAATGAGGTTCCGAGCTGCAAACCGGGCGTGAGCTCCTGCCATTCTGGACAGCGGGGTGGGTGCTGCTGAAAACGCCCACCACTACACTTAAGGCAGAACCTTGCCCTCGGATGGTGTGCAGGCCCCACCGGCTTGGCGGCGGGCAGACAGCCGACTCCACCACTGAAATGGAGCCCGCCGCCATTTTAAGTGACGGGCCAATTAAGGCCCACCCAGCGGCATCCCCGATGGGAAGCGCTATGCGTTTCCTGTTCCCGGGGGGAGGGAATCCCCATCTGTCAACGTGCACTCTATGGTGCATGCGCGTGAAAGAGTGCACTGCTCCCTGAGGCAAAGTCCTGTCTCAGGGAGATTACTGACAGTGGAAAAAACTTTAAAAATAGATACAATAAAAAATTATTAACATGTCCCCTCATGTGAAAATGTCACACGAGATGGGACATGTTAATAAAGAACACATACACTTTATTAATTTTTTACAATACGGACATGAAACTTCATCCCGCCAGTGGATGAAGTTTCATGAATAATCTGGAGCCCGCTGGGGCTCCTGGCCTGCCTGCCAGCCTTAAGGTTGAATGGGCAGGTCTTTAAGTATTTTAATTAGCCTGTCAATGGCCTCAATTGGCCATTGACAGGTTAGCGGGCGGACAGCTGATTTTGCTGTGCCCCCACCTTCCTAAAAATTTAAATGGACCGGGATTCCTCCCGACGTCATCCCGCATCAGTTTCCCTTCGGCGACCAGGCACCGCCCCCAAATCGCCGAGGGGAAAATCCTGGCCTTAGTCTCATTTGTGGAAAAGTCCCCCCTCAGAATCTGAGGTGCTTATACAAGGCGTTGAGACACACTACCTCACACATACATTTTGCAATGAGTGTCCTGAGGAACAGTTATGATCATAGGCTGGATGAAGTAGGCTGAGTGACCATGACGCACAGGACAATGCTATCACATGCAAAGGCCAATTGCCCAAAGTGGTTATCAGGTGACACACATTTCAGAGCATAAGAACATAAGAAATAGGAGGAGTAGGCCATTTGGCCCCTCAAGTCTGCCCCACCATTCAATAGGTTCATGGCTGATCTGCCTCAGGCCTCAACTCGTGCCAGCTTCTCCAAGTCCTCAACTCCCTAACATTTCTAAAATCTACCTACCTCCCCTTTAGATACTTTCAGTGATCTAGCCTCCACAACTCTGAGGTAGAGAATTCCAGACATTCACTACACTCAGAGAAGAAATTCCTTCGCATCTCAGTTTTAAATGAGTGGCCCCTTATCCTGTAACTATGTCGCCTAGTTCGAGATTCCCCCACTTGTGGAAACATCTGTTAAGCTCCAATAGTTGTTTAGTAATGAAGACTGAAACCAAGACTTCTTAGACAGTTTTATTGCTCGTCATAAATCTCTCCACTGACCTGACTAGTCTCAGCTGTTATCCCTTTTATACAACCAAATGTGTACTTAGTTAAAAAACCTAATAATTAGCAATTGAACTTCTTTAACTCTTTCCTTCCCCTCTTAAAAGGAAAGTAACCCTTAAGTTTATATAAGTCACAAAAAATGATAATAACAAACATCAATATATTTTTTCCTTCAATAAATTGACCTTATTCCCCTCCTTAAAAAGAACACATATATAGATTTGTTCACACAGAAATAGTAGTTTTTTCTTAAAGAAAAAGATGTCCCTCTTTGAGGATCCCTAGCAACTTCTTGGAGATCGTTACTCTTTTGGTGAAACATTCAGATAATTGGTAGCTGCTATCAATCCAGTTGATCTTGGCAACCTCCTTATTTGCGAGCATCTGTTTTAAGCTTGCAACGTCAATTTGCAATCGCTTCTCGTTAATGCACTTTGTAGAATGAACATTTCCCCAAAGTGACTTATTATCTATAAGACATTTGATAGGTACCGTTCCCGAATACCTTTTCCACTTAAAACTTCTGCCAGTATTTTTGATATAAAGGATGCCTTATCTATCACCTCAACAAGGGCGAGAGTCTCTGCTGCTAACATACTTTTTACAACTCTTCGTATCTTTTTAGATTCCCATGCCAAAGGGCAGCATTTGTCTTTAACCTCATGAGAAATATTATAAATCCTCCTGCACTGGAAAATCCATCACATAGATTTGCATAAGACACGTCACTAAACACAGTTTCATTTTTCTAACATCACCCAAAGATGGGAATTTCAAAACACACTGTTCCCTTTTTAATTCTGTCAATGTTTTGTTTACCCGAATGGTTTCTTCAACCTTGGGATCGTTCATTTTAGTGCTCAATTCCAAAACGTCAAAACTGACATCTGCCCTAGTTTGTTTGCCCAGCCAACTGAATTGCCCAATTAGACGTCCGAGTTAAAAGCAAAATACTGCAGATGCTGGAAATCTAAAACAAAAGCAAAAATAGTTGGAAAACTCAGCAGATCTGACAGCATCTGCAGAGGGGAAGATAGAGTTAACGTTGAGTCCATATGACTCCATCAAAAAGGAAAATTAGAAATGAGGTGAAATCTAAACTGGTCGAGGGGTGTGGGACAGGTAGAGCTGGATAGAGGGCCAGTGATGGGTGGAGGCAAAGAAGAGATTGCCAAAAATGTCATAAACAAAAGGACAAAGGGGTGTTGATGGTGGTGTTATCTAAGGAATGTGCTAATAGTGACATGAAGGGTGGAAAGCAGGACGAGCAAGTGACAGATAGCCCTGGTGGGGGTGGGGTGGGGGGAAGGAATTGAAATAGGCTAAAAGGTGGAGATGAAACAATGGATGGAAATAAATTTAAAAATAATAGAAATAGGTGGGAACAGAAAAATATATAAAAATAAAAACATTTTAAATTATTGGAAAAAGTGGACCGGAAAGGGGATGGGGATGGAGAAGAGCTCATGATCTGAAGTTGTTGAACTCAGTGTTAAGTCCAGAAGGCTGTAAAGTGCTTAATCAGAAGATGAGGTGCTGTTCCTCCAGTTTGCGTTGAGCTTCATTGGAACAATGCAGCAGGTCAAGGACAGACATGTGGGCATGAGAGCAGGGTGGTGTGTTGAAATGGCAAGTGACAGGGAGGTCTGGGTCATGCTTGCGGACAGACTGAAGGTGTTCCACAAAGCAGTCACCCAGTCTGCGTTTGGTCTCTCCAATGTAGAGGACACCGCATTGGAAGCAGGGGGAAATAAAGGGATACAATATAGGGATGCAGTAAGAACTCATTGAAGGGAATCAATACTTAAAAATATCCAAGCAGGCAAAACCTGTCTATGTAAGCAGTTAACAGTTAAAGGCCAGGCTGGACAGAGAGAAATCTAAACCTTGCAAATTCTCAGGGCTTTTGAGTATCAGCAAGGCCATATTAGATGAAAAAGGATGTAAATATGATAGTTTGGGTGTTTTGGGAGTCAGACTGGAACTTTAGGTTGGAAAACAACTAAGATTGAGGCTGTTTACAGCAGGTAGGGAAACAACAGATGGTCTTAGTTTAGGTATGAGGGAGGTGTCTCTGCCTGGGTGAGAAACAAATAGGGACACACAATACTTGTCACTAGACTTGTCAGTTTAACGTAAACCTATATGTTGACAAGATCGAAATATGGAAACTGTTCTTGTACGTGACCAATAATATATAAATATGGTGAACCCTTGTAGTTTAGCAGAGTACTGTCTCAAGCTGCATTGAGATCGTGCTCTCCTTGCAATTGCTCGAATAAATGATCGTAAACTGTACCTGAGTCTCCTGTGGTCCGTTCATCAAAGACACCAACAACATCAACTTGGCGTAGTCGGCAGGATACTTGGATCGGATCCTCGGGACAGCTCTGCAAAGTGGGTGAGTATATTCATTTACCACCCGTAGTTAGTGCAGTAAGCCTACCCGGGAACAGTCCGGTCAAGCATCAAAGAATCAGGCGGAGGACTCAGGACAGGAGATAGGAGGCGCCAGGGGTAAGAGGCGGAGCTGTGCAGGCGGGATAGTGGGGCCAAAGTCGCCCAGGGAGGCCAGAACCATTACCAGAGATAGGAGGCAGAGCCGTGCTGCCGGGTTACGGTTTGAAATATAACCTTAGCCAAAGCCGCGCAGGCCAGACCCCAGTTAAGAGGAGGGCGGAGCCACGCTGGCGGGTTATGGTTTGAGATATAACCTTAGCCAAAGCCACGCAGGGAGGCCAGAACCCAGTGAAACCGCATATACCTCAGATAATTAAGTTGTTAGGACTGTGCGAACATACTGCGCAGAGATAGACGGAAAATAGGAACAGAATGCCATCGGGGAAACAAAATAGCACTGTGAAACTCAACTGGAGAACTGTGGACTCCATTTCAAGGTTCATAGCAGAACAGCAGTCAAAAATAATCACTAAAATGCAGAAGGAGGGGTGGAACCCACAGGGAACCCCTGGAGAACAAAAACAGTGGTTGTTAGAGCAAAAAAAGGATAAGGAAAAGAAAGGATGATGGTTATTATCACTCTGTACCTACAGTTGTGCAGAAGGGTTAATACTGAATTCCAGTCGATTAGACAGAGAGAAACAAAGTCAGATCCAGGACAGATCAGAACAGTGGCGACAGCAGCCTGTAGTGACACTGATCAAGAGGGGGAAAGCTCTGAAGGAGAAACCTATGAGGGAGCTGAGGCAGGTCTGCCCTCATATGAACTAACCGCTCCACAGTGCCCGTTAAATCCCATGGCCCCTATGACGCACTAAAGCTTGGGGCAGCTGCCGCAAAGGTGCAATGGGGAAGTGTCGCTGCCTAAGACCGAGGGATTAGGAACTGTGTAGAGCCCCTCGGGATGTCCGGCTCAAAATGAATGTCTGCTAATGATTGTAATATTCATTATTTGTACTGATGCACCTTGTGATACATGTTGTAAAAGTGGAACCTGATTGTAGTTTTGTAATTGTGATTTTGAAATGGTTTGGAATGTTGTCGAAGATATTTTATGAATAAAGTATATTTTTGCAACAAAAAAAAATTCCATGGTCCCTATGGCAATAACGGTTAGGAAAAGTTAAGTCAGGAAATGCCAATTAAAACCTGAAGGGAGCAAGGGGGCTGAGGGATGGGAAGGGGATGAGGAATTTGAGAGGGTTATAGAGAAGGTTAAGTGCGTACCATTCAGCCCGGGGGAAAAGCAGGTTTTGCCGAGACGTAAAACTAAGCATAACAACCCAGATTTTTGGACCAAATTGCGGGAAATGCAAGATTTCCATGCAATGCACCCCCTCGATACCTACGTACTGGTGAAGGCAAAGTGCCCAGGGGATACTTGGGGAAGATTACCCCGACAGTTTAGGGGTGGAGACTGGGTGAAACCTGAGGATGTCCCAGATCAGGAGAAGGCGACAGCCCTGCACAGGGACTTTGAGGAGGCAGTTAAGGAAGCCTTGGGGGAGGGAGAGACAAATTGGGGGTGTATAACATCCGTGGTACAAAGGAAGGGTGAGTCCGTAATGGACTATGCAGAGCGGAAGTGGGCAACATACGTGCAATTTTCAGGACAACTGCACCCTATGCAGGATGACGAGATCTGGTTGAAAATGTTGAAGGAAGGGTTCGGATTCGAACACCAGAAGGTTATTAGAATGAGCCTCTCAGTAGGAGGGAATTATATGGATATCATGCGCTGGGCCACAGAGTCGGAGGCACAGGGGCATAAAGTGGTGGCCCCAGTGGCAGGGGTTAGTCAAAGGCTAGAGTGTTATAATTGTGGAAGGGAGGGACATGTAGCCAAGGATTGTAGGAGTGGATGGAAGGGGCTGGTAGAAATGGGATTGTGATGTACTAATTGTAGGAAGACTGGGCACACCCGAAGTGATTGTTGGGCTCTGGGAGAGGGGTGAGAAGGCCATGGTCCCAGACAGTCCTGAGGAAATGCCGCTACTCTGGGTCAAAAGCTGTTGGCCGTGGACGAGGCCCAGAGGTTATTCCGAGATCTGTTACGCCAGGCATAGGTAACGCCGGGCCTCGGGATATCCAGGACCGGGGACCCACGGATGTTTGTTGACATGCAGTTAGGGAGCCAGCAGTGCGGAATGTTAATAGACACTGGGGCGTCCATTTCAATTATGGACCTGGACCTACCAACTACGAGCGTTACCATCATAATGACAGGAATAAGCAGGGTACACATGCGTGCGAGACAAAGTGAGGTCACCTCCTTAGAAACAGGGGGACTGATAGTCCCTATCCGGATTTGGGTAGGACAAACCAATGAGGGGAGTATTATGGGGATGGATATTTTAAAAAGATTAGGGGCAGTAATTAGCCCACAGGATGGTAAGATTATTATGCAGGGTCCACTTAAGAAGAATCGAATACTGATTCTCCTATGCAATGTGGTTGCAGTGACAGGGTTAAACCAAGATCAATGGAGACAACACGGGGAATGGGGTAGCCTGTGTTGGCAAGTTGCCAGGGTTTGGGCGTGCCACAAACATGACTGTGGTAAGGTTAAAATGACCCCCATACATATTCCTGGGCCAGAACACCCCACCCTGAGAAAACAATAGAGGATCAGGATGCAGTGAGGGACATCATTACAACAGGGTAGGATAGTGAGGAGGACTCAGTCCACCACCAATTCCCCTATTTGGCCAGTTCAGAAACTGGACTGGTCATATTGATGAACAATTGACTATACAGCTTTAAATAAGGTGACACCGAGGGAGCACCCAATAGTAGCAAGTCCCGCCACTATATTCAATAATCTAGGGCCGAGCCACACAGTCTTTTCGGTCCTGGATATAGCAAACGGATTTTGGGCAACACCGTTGGACGAGGGGTCCCAGGATAAATTTGCTTTTACGATAGGATACAGACAATACACTTGGACTCGATTGCCTCAGGGTTTCCACAATAGTCCAGCCATTTTTCACCGGGTGATGTGCGATACGCTGAGTCGTGCAGCACTAGACAAGAGCAGTGTTGTGATCCAATATGTGGATGACCATTTGATTGCCTCAGACACAGCAAAAGAACACAGAGGGTCACTGTTGCACATTCTAGAATTATTGGAAATGGCCGGGTTTAAAGTCAGTGTAAAGAAAGCTCAGTTGGGAAAACGGGAGTTGCAGTACTTGGGTTATGTTACACCACAGGGGAAATGAAAAATTCCCTGTAGTCGGAAGGAAGCTATAGAAAGAATGCCAAGACCTGTGGACGTGCGAGGGGTTAGGCAAATCTTCAGATTGTTTAATTACTGTAGGGCCTTTGTGGAGGATTTTTCGAAGTTAGCCGCCCCCATACAAGAATTGGTAAAAGGGAGGAAAGCGTTGCAGGATTGTATGGAGCGAGAGACAAGAAATAGCTTATACAGCGCTAAAATGGACGCTTACCCAAGCACCAGCTTTAGGATTGCCTTGTATGGGCAATATTTTTCATCTCTGAGGAACTGGGACCGGTTCTGTGCAAGGTGGGACCTGTACAAACTGGACGGGCTGCACCCAGGCAGAGCTGGGACCAGTATCCTTGTGGAGGCTTTTGCTAGTTCTGTTGGGGAGTATTTACACCAGTGTGGCAGGGGGATGGGATCCCAGGAGTAGGATCAGATAGATCAGAAAAATGGAGGTAGAACATTAGCTAGGGACATTGTGATAGACATGGAGTTACAGGAGAAGCAATGTTTAAGAAGTGTCCAGCAAGGGAAATTGACAGGGTTAAACTGTTTATACTTCAATGCAAGAAGTATTACCAACAATGTAGATGAGTTAAGGGCACAGGTAGACACATGGCAGCAGGATGTCATTGCTATAACGGAGACCCGGCAAAAGGAGGGACAAAACTGACAGCTTAATATCCCTGGTTATAGAGTCTTCAGACACGATAGAGTAGGAGATAAAAAAAGAGGGTGGGGGGTAGCACTAATGGTTAAAGAATCAATTCCAGTTGTGAGAAGGGATGATATACTAAATGGGTCAACAAACAAGGCTTTATGGATTGAGCTTAGAAATAAAAAAGGAGCAGTCACACCATCGAGAGTATACTACAGACCCCCAAATAGTGAAAGGGAGATAGAAGAACAAAAGCAAATTTCTGCTTGTAAGAACAAGAGGGCAGTAAAAGTAGGAGACTTCAACTATCCTAATATCAATAGGGATTCAAACAATATAAGGGGCACTGAGGGAGAAAAATTCATGCAGTGTGTCCAGGAGAATTTTTTCAACCAATTAGTGACAAACACAACGAGAGGAGATGCAATTCTAGACCTAGTCTTGCGGAACAAAAAAGGGCAAGTGGGTGAAGTGACAGCTGGTGACCATATCGGGGACAGTGATCAGAATTCAGTTAGCTTTCGCATTACCATGGAAAAGGACAGAGATAAGGCAGGAGTAAAAGTCTTGAACTGGGGGAAGGCAAATTTTGCAGAAATGAGAAGGGACTTGGCTGAGGTGGACTGGACAGCACTGCTGGAGGATAAAACATTGGAAAACCAGTGGGAAGCACTAAAAAGCGAGATCCTAATTGTACAAAGTAGACATGTCCCCTACAAAAATAAGAGTGGTACTGCCAAATCTAGACCCCCTGGTTGTCTAAAGGAATACAGGGAAAGATCAAACAGAAAAAGAAAGCCTACGATAGGCACAAAGAACTAAGCACTGCAGATAGCCGAGTGGATAGGAATATAGGAAATGCAGGGACAAAGTAAAAAAGGAAATAAGGAAATCAAAGAGAGGGCATGAAAGAAGATTAGCAAGTAAAGTTAAAGATAACCCAAAGATGTTTTACCAATACATTAATGCTAAAAGGTTTGTTAAGGAAAAAGTGGGACCTATCAGAGATGAAGATGGAAACTTGTGTGTAGATGCAGAGGCTGTGGGAAGGGTTGTGAATGAATATTTTGTCTCCGTGTTTACAAAGGAAAGGGAGGATGTAGATATACTAGCCCAGGAGGAACACTGCGAGATATTGGACGGGATAGTCATAAAGAGAGAGGAAGTACTCGAAGGGTTGAAATCCTTGAAAGTTGATAAGTCACCAGGGCCAGATGGATTATTTCCGAGGCTGCTGAAGGAAGTCAGGGAGGAGATAGCAGATGCTCTGAAGAAGATTTTCCAATCTTCACTAGGTACAGGGGAAGTACCGGAGGACTGGAGAAATGTAAACGTGGTTCCATTATTTAAAAAGGGATCAAAGGAAATGCTGAACAATTATAGGCCAGTTAGGCTTACATCGGTGGTGAGCAAATTAGTAGAATCAATCCTGAGAGATAGGATTAACTGTCATGTGGAAAGGCATAGACTAGTCAGGGACGGTCAGCATGAATTTGTTAAAGGAAGGTCATGTCTCACAAATTTGATTGAATTCTTTGAGGAAGTGACAAGAAGGTTGGATGAAGGTAGTGCAGTGGATGTGTACATGGATTTTAGCAAGGCATTTGACAAGGTCCCACTTGGCAGATTGGCCAGGAAAGTAAAAGCCCATAGAATTCAGGGTAATGTGGCAAACTGGATAAAAGGTTGGCTTTGTAACAGGAAACGAAGGGTAATGGTCAATGGATGCTCTTGCAAATGGAAAGTTGTCTCAAGTGGTGCTCCACAGGGCTCGGTGTTGGGACCCTTGCTATTTGTGTTATATATTAACGATTTGGACGTGAACATGGGGGGCACGATTGGGAAATTTACAGATGACACAAAGATTGGAAAACACGGATGGGGTGTGGCCAAAAGGTAGTAGCACCTCAGTGTATTCAACAGAATCTCTTGAGAATATACCTTGGGAAATCCCATCATGGAAGGGAAGCCATGTTAGGGCGGTTGGGCAGATGCTGGTGGTGGCGAGGAATGGGAAGAGATGTAGCTAAATATTGCCAGCAGTGTCTGATATGTGCCCAACATAATTCAGGTAGGCCCATCAAAATTCACATGTCACACCAACCCCGATTGAGGGGTCCCTGGGAACAGATACAAATAGACTTTACAGGACCCCTCACGCCGAGTCGAGGAAAGACCTACTGCTTGGTTATTATCGATCAATTCACAAGATGGGTAGAGGCTTTCCCCACACAGGATTGCTCAGCCACAACTGTGGCCCGGATAATGTTGGAAGAAGTGATTCCACGTTGGGGAATACTCTTGCAGATGGATTCAGAGCAAGGTACGCATTTTACAGGACATGTACTAAAAGAAATATGTAAGTGGCTAGGAAGTAAACAGAAGTTCCATGTCCCTTACCATCCACAGAGCTCAGGCATGGTTGAATGAATGAATTGGACCCTTAAACAAGCATTGGCAACGGCCATCTAGGATTCAGGGCAAGGCTGGGCAGACTTATTGCCCAGCATCCTTATGGGGCTTCGGGCGACACATAACAGAACAATGGGGTTAACCCCATATGAGTTGATGACAGGGAGAGCAATGAGATTGCCGGGAGACATCATAACTGGCAGTGAGGAAGTGGGTCCAGTAAGGGAGAGAATGGGGCATTTCGTCCGGGAGCTGTGTCGACAGCTTCACGGACTAAGGCAGGAAGTCAGGGATCAGCAGATTATACGGGACTTGGAAGGGGAGGTCAGATCAAATCAAGCTAAAGTGCCTGGTGTGGGGGAGAAAGTTATGGTCAAGATTTCCCCCGAAAAGCCTGGGTTTGCACCCAGGTGGGTGGGACCATATGAAGTAATCATGATCAGTGATACGTGCGCATGCGTGGACTTGAGGGGAAAGGGGCGCAGGAAACACTGGTCACAACTGAAGCATTTTACTAACTGATTTTTACCCACAGAACTAACCTCAATAACCAGGGACGGTCATCTGCTTGAGTTCACAGAATATTAATTATAGTGTCAACCCTTGTGAGCATGGCGATGATGACAACAACTGCACCACGAGAGGGACTTTGGTACAGCACGGACAATGCCGAATGTGATTTACAACAAGGAATAATAACTGTAACAGTAGGAGAACGAGTGCTCTTCAATTGTAGTAAGGGTACGCTTCATGTCGGGCAAGATTTGATGAGAAGACCGTGGTTCATGGATGTGAAAGAAAAATTCCCAAATCTAACTACTGTGTGTCTTAAGTATAAGGAGTGGGAAGGGGAGTTTGGCTTTGGCGGTACGGTAGAAAGCATATCCATGTTGCGTGTGCAAAAACATGGAAGATTGTTATTCATTCTCATGTCAGAGATTCTAAATGGAACATCTGTAGCCCAAATGATAATATCATACTGACTCGTGAAAACAGCGGTGACCAAAGAAGGATTGGGAGGTCCGTCCAAGGGAAGATACCGATACCAGTACCACTCCCCCCCGGTTACTCCTACGCCAATGGACCCACCTTGTTCGGTCATGTATCCAGGGCCAACAAATGATCTCGTATTGATCAACCAAAATAAAGTGTTATATGATAATGTACACCATGAGCTGGTACCCGTAGTCTTGAATGTATCTGGTGTCGCCCTGCCCCAATAGTGCCCAACCCACACCAAAGCACTTTATACGGCCCTGATGAGCCAGTTGATGGCTGAAGCAGTCCAGTTTAATGGCAGGATGCGATCAGGCCCAGAGCAGGACCGAGCTAAGCACAGCCTGATAAATGACTCTGCCACGTTATTCAATACAGGGACCTCAATAGTTAATTCCATCGACCTAGCAACCGTAGATCAGAAGGTCCGTACCCTGAGCTTTAAGCTTAAGGAGATTTTAGGGCGGGGACAGGGGATCCAGGATACCCAGTTAGATACGGACCAGGACGTGACACGGTTAATTCAAAGCCTGGCTACCATGCTCGAAAGTCATGCAGGGACTATCAATAAATTAATTGAAATAGGGAAAGATATTTCAGATGAAGCAAGCCGAAATGATGTTTGCAGCACCTATGGATCTTGGACGTTGTAACAAGCCCGAGAGAATTTAAGACAGATTAATGAAGGGGTAGTCCCTTTATGGGTAACTAATGAGCGTTTATTGAATCTCTCATGACACAAGAATCATGACTTGACCAGTTGCCAGCTCAGAGGTATATAGAATGAATGTTGAATGTATAGTGAATAGTAATATACTAATAGGCATTGTATTAGTAATACCTGTCATACCTATGTTAATACCCGGCAGGACATTATATAGAGTAGAAAATATTGGGGTTATACGGGGGATTACTATATTAAGTATCATGATATTCTGCCATATACAGTAGACATGGAAGGAAATATAGTTAGCACCACATTAGAAGGGTGTAGCATAGAAGCCACCACAGTGGTATGTGCACATTCGATATATGAGACGGAGGAAGCGAAGTGTGGATTTAAAGCAACCGCAAACTGTACAATGGAAACTATGTGGGCTGCAAAAGAACTGACCCATGTTGCGTATACATGGAATGGTAGATATTGTATCACCACATGGCAGGAAAGAATCCAGTATGCAGGTAATTGGATATTCCCCATCCACAATCATTCGGTGTGCCTACACCCATGGGTGCCAGCAAGGGTGGGGAAGGTGGAACTGGTTGAAATATACAAGAGAGGAATGACTACTATTCAGGTCAAGGAAAGCCTTAAGGGTAACCTGACACAGTATTTGAACCAGTACCCCTATGAAATTCACCTATTACCAGAGCATCTCACCGCGATTCAGGGGCAGGCTCAGCAGATATACAGAGCTTACTATACACGGCAGCAACAGGTTAGAACCTTAAGGATGGATATTGAACAAATAGATGCTTCCACCTGGTGGGAGAATCTGTGGAATTGGGGCTCGAATGTACAGATACACCCCTGGATTTGGATTATCTCCCATGCCCTAGTCATACTTCAGCTGATATTGATCATGTATCTAACATACTTGATATACTGCACCCGGAGGTCACAAGAGCGAGAGTCTCCGCTGCTAACATACTTTTTACAACTCTTTGTATCTTTTTAGATTCCCATGCCAAAGGGCAGCATTTGTCTTTAACCTCATGAGAAATATTATAAATCCTCCTGCACTGGAAAATCCATCACATAGATTTGCATAAGACATGTCACTAAACACAGTTTCATTTTTCTAACATCACCCAAAGATGGGAATTTCAAAACACACTGTTCCCTTTTTAATTCTGTCAATGTTTTGTTTGCCCGAATGGTTTCTTCAACCTTGGGATCGTTCATTTTAGTGCTCAATTCCAAAACGTCAAAACTGACATCTGGCCTGGTTTGTTTGCCCAGCCAACTGAATTGCCCAATTAGACGTCCGAGTTAAAAGCAAAATACTGCAGATGCTGGAAATCTAAAACAAAAGCAAAAATAGTTGGAAAACTCAGCAGGTCTGATAGCATCTGCAGAGAGGAAGATAGAGTTAACGTTTCGACTCCATAAGACTCTTTATCAAAAAGGAAAATTAGAAATGAGGTGAAATATAAGCTGGTCGAGGGGTGTGGGACAGGTAGAGCTGGATAGAGGGCCAGTGATGGGTGGAGGCAAAGAAGAGATTGCCAAAAATGTCATAAACAAAAGGACAAAGGGGTGTTGATGGTGGTGCTATCTAAGGAATGTGTTAATAGTGACATGAAGGGTGGAAAGCAGGACGAGCAAGTGACAGATAGCTCTGGTGGGGGTGGGGTGGGGGGAAGGAATTGAAATAGGCTAAAAGGTGGAGATGAAACAATGGATGGAAATAAATTTAAAAATAATAGAAATAGGTGGGAAAAGAAAAATAAATAAAAATAAAAAATATATATTAAAAACATTTTAAATTATTGGAAAACGGGGATCAGAAAGGGGGTGGGGATGGAGGAGAGCTCATGATCTGAAGTTGTTGAACTCAGTGTTAAGTCCAGAAGGCTGTAAAGTGCTTAATCAGGAGATGAGGTGCTGTTCCTCCATTTTGCGTTGAGCTTCACTGAAACAATGCAGCAGGTCAAGGACGGACATGTGGGCATGAGAGCAGGGCGGTGTGTTGAAATGGCAAGTGACAGGGAGGTCTGGGTCATGCTTGCGAACAGACCGAAGGTGTTCCTCAAAGCGGTCATCCAGTCTGTGTTTGGTCTCTCCAATGTAGAGGAGACCGCATTGGGAGCAGCGAATGCAGTAGACTAAATTGAGGGAAGTGCGAGTGAAATGCTGCTTCACTTGAAAGGAGTGTTTGGGCCCTTGGACGGTGAGGAGGGGGGAAGTAAAGGGGCAGGTGTTGTACCTTCTGCGGTTGCATGGGAAGATGCTTTTGGAGGACGTCTGAGTTCCTCTGTTTCTGCTTCAGAAGCTGCTCTATCTTTCTGGGAGGCCCTATGACAATGAATTGCAATGGGATTGATGTTCTCTAAATAGGATTGCTGTAAAAGGATGCGTGATCCATTCTGCCTGATTATGAATCCAATGCACTTAAATGCACCAGAAGCCAGACTTAAAATTTTAAACTCCAGTCCGAACCCATTAATGATAATTATTTCAAATTTGCTACCACCACCCAACAAAAAAAATCATCTACATGCATCATAAAGATGCCTGCAAGTTTCCCTCCTTGGTGCCAATAAAACATTGTTGGGTCAGCTTCTAAGTGAAGACACCCAACTTTAACAAAACTGACCTCACTGAGAAATACCAAACTCTGGAGGTGTCATTTAAACCATACACACATTTATTTAGCTTCCAAAGAGTCCTTTCTTGGTGCCTCTCTTGGTAGACGGAAAAAAACTTTCCTTTGAAGTTGGTGCCCCTGCAAAAAGCAGCTTTAATATCAATGGACTTACATTCCCAAGCATTTGTAGCTAATAGAGCCAAAAAGATCTTCAGCATAACTTTCCCTGCCGCAGGTGAATCTACTCTTATATCCTGGTCACCCAATTTTTCTTCAAACCCTCGTGCCATTTGCCTGGCTTTAGCTTTGTAAGTCCCATCAGGAAGCATCTTTTCCATACATATCCATCTATGAGACAGAGCTGATTGTCCCCTATCTGACACCTCTGTGTATACCCAAATTCCTTCCAACTATGTAGTCCTTGCTGTTTGGCATCGTTTATTAATTAATCGTCTAATTTGTTTGAAGCTACTAAGACACTTCAATCACATGGGCTTCTGCTCCTTGTAGTGTTACCAGTCTGTGCTATATTCCTTGACCTTGTTAAGTTATGCCCTCTATTCTGCCTTCTATCTCGCTCCGGGCTGTTACTGTTTGATCTCCTCCTCCCATTTATAGATGATGTTCTGTCAAAAGTTTGCAATCTCTTCCTAGAGGCATGTTCACTCCCAGACCCACTGTCTGAACTGATACTGCGTTTCTGTGTCTTCCATTTTTGTACTTTGTGTTCCCAATCCATAAGTCTAACCTCCTGTCCTTTAACTCGTACACTTAACCAGTTTTTATATTTTCCAATGGCCTTCTCTGCCCTTCCTACAATTGTCGCACCCCATCATTGACTGGTCCATTTTGGCAAGTACATAATTTTAGTACCAGCTTTCGATAGTTAGCCTCTGGGACAAATTGTCTCATCTTCTTCATCCAAATTACTATTTCCATCCTCAAATACTTTATGAGAAAGAAAATATTACAGGATAGGAAAGAGAGAGGTAAGAGGAAGTAAGCTGAGAAAATAGCCAGTTGTCCTGTAGCCTACCGAAACCCACCACGGACAAGAAGGAGGAAGACATGAAAATGTTAACAATCCTGACTGTGTTTAACTTGTACCTTATGTGCGTACAGATAAATGTTAAAATGAAATTGTAAGCTTTGTGGGAAAACCAGGAAAGTGTTTTTAGAGCATAGCCAGAATTAAATGAACTTTGTGCATGATTAATTACATAAGTATGGTGGCCAGCTTGTTTTTTTAACTTCCCTGTTCTTTGTATTCTATATCTCGTAGTGTTGATTGTGTTCTAATTTGATGCAACATGTCTTATAAACTGTCTGTCTTTGTAAAACTGTTTGTCTTGTAGCTGATGTATTTACTTAGTTAACTCACTGATTACCTGACCAATTGTGAGATATAACTGCATGCACTGATAACGGTTGATGTATAACTACCTGAATGTTACATGATTATGACTCAGATAAAAGGATCAGATGTTGTCTCATGGAATGAATAATACATTGTTAGAAGAGATAAGGGACAAACAAGAAAACTATATGGGTAAACAAAATCAATTAGCTAACATAGATATAATTATAAGAGAATAAAGAAGGGCAAGTTAATAAGATCACTCAAGTTAATAGGATCACTCAAGTTAATAGGATCACTCAAGTTAATAGGATCACTGTGTGAATATGCTGGAGCCACTGTATAAATATTGCTTGTTGAACGCTTTATCGTTGAGCAGATTTATTGTAACCTGCTCCCAATGGCCATTGTACTGTTTAGTGCTAAATAAATTGTACTTTTTCCTGAAGTAACCTGCAGTTGCTGATTTATTCTTTGACAGTAAACTTGGTGCCGTGTCTCAGATGACTACGCCACTCTGAAGGGAAGCCAGTTCGAAGGCGAGGTGTCAAAAGGAGACTGCCACAGCTGAAAGCCTTGAAGGGGACTCCCAGAGGAGGGGCAGTGTCATCTGATCTTGAAGGTATTGTGGGTTGCTGCAGGTAAAGCAAAAGGGCTCGAAGGGTAAAGTTAGGACAATATTGTCTAAAGGTAAAAGTTGACTTAGGTATATAGGTTTCTAGATCTAGGGAAAAAGGTTAAAGTGCACTATGGGCGGATCCACTTCCAAAGGGGATGTTCCAGTCCCACCAAAGGGAACGCCAGCTTATTATATATATCAAAATTATGGTAAAAATACTTGCAAATTTTTGAAAAAAATGGAATTGGATAACTAGAGATGATCCCAAGAAGCAATTCCCAATGGAAGGCACTTAGGATATGGATAAATTAGTACCTTTAAGAAAAGCGCTGGAGGGTGGAGGCGGTAAAGTTAAACAAGACCAGTGGGGCGCTTATTATGATTGGGACCAAGAAGCCAGTAAAAGACAGGCAGACTCCAGAGTTAGAGGACTCCAAGACTCGCATAATAAGCTCCTGAGATAAGTAAAAACTCTAAAGGAAGCTAACAAGACTATTAGTGCCAATGTGCCAACAGCACCCTTGTATCCTCTACTCCCATCAGGAACAACTGAGGAAGATAGTTCCTCTAATAAATCAGATTTGATAGATTGGTTGTCCTCTATTAAGAGGGGCCTACCAAACAAAAGCCTAAAGACATATTTGAAAAGCCCCTCACCTGGGCAATGAAACTTTTTCCCAGTAAAAACTAGAGGTGAACAAGCAAAGGCAGAACCAGTAATGCACATGCAAGCTCCTCTTAGAGAGCTGTCTGGTGCAAATGGGAAACTGGTAACGGTCCATGCCCCATGGACCCCGGGGGATTTGAGAAATTTAGCTAAGGATTTTCCCCCTATTAGAGAACAGCCAGAGAAATTTACTGAAGAACTTCTAACAGTAATGCAGTATTATAATCCCAATTGGTCGAATATGCTGCAATTGTTGAGAGTGATAGTACCCAGCGAGGTACAGAAAAGGCTTCTTGAAGCAGCCCAATGGCCCGAAGATGATCCAGGTTGCACTGAAGCCCTAGGCGACTTTAAGGGACAACTGATTGATGCAGTATGTGTAATATTCCCCAAAAGGGCTGATTGGTCCAAAATCCAAAATTGTAAGCAGGAAAAGAATGAATCTCCTGCAGATTTTTTAAAGCGAAGGATTAGAATCTTTGAATCTCATTCTGGGATTACCAAGCCCAGAGATATGGCCCTAAAAGTGGTTGCAGCCACCTTTGTGGGAGGGCTTTTGCCTAAAATCCAAAATCAGCTCAACAGCATCTGTATAGGGTGGCAAACCAAACGCTCACAGAGCTGGTAGCTGTTGCCTCACACTGCCAAAGCTGCCTAGAACAAAGGAAAGAACAATTGGAGGGAAGGTTGATTGCTCTGCAACTTGGCCAATTGCAGGGAAACAATTTCAGGGAAAAAGGTAGAGGCAGAGGGAAAGGATGGGGGCAGGTTGGGGGGGGTGATGCAGGCAACCCCAGGAAGGGGTGTCTGCTTTAACTGTGGAGAAACAGGACATTGGAAAAATGAATGTCCACACGCGGGACAGAGCACCCCTTTGAGCACAGAAAAAGCTCAATGCTAGAAGATCCTGGGAAGTGAAGCCCTTAGGTACCCCTATTCGACATGGTAAGCTAGTGCAAGACTTATTAACCGCTATCCTTCCAAGGTCACAGTTATTAAATGTCAGGCCCATACAGGAAACAAAGACAACATCTCCAAGGGTAATGAGTGCGGTGACCTTGCTGCTAAAAATGCTGCTGCTGTCCCACTTCCCGAGGCATTGTGTCTCCCAAACAGGACAGAAAACAAACTCCCTAGTTTACTGTCAGAACTTGTAACCCTACAAGAATCTGTCCCTTTCAAAGAACGTAAGTCATGGATCCTTAAGGGATGTCACAAAGATTTGGATGGTCTTTGGCGATCCACAGATGGCAGACCTGTGGCCCCCAGACAAATGTTACCATATTTAGCAAAGATTGCTCACGGTGTGATGCACTCGAGCAAAGGGGAGATGATAGAGACCATCCGAAACACATGGTATGTCCCTGGTTTTGCGCAAGTGTCAGTTAACCTCTGCCAAAGGTGTGCCATTTGCCAAAAACACAACACTGGCAGGAGCGAACCTACTCGGTCTGCTGTTAAAATAGGTCCCTGTGGACCTTTTGTAAACATACAAATTGATTTTATACAGTTACCTATGGCATTAGGATACAAGTATGTGCTAGTTATAATAGATACCTTCTCTAAATGGATTGAAGCTTTCCCGGCACGTAAGGCGGACGCTATGACAATAGTGAAAATACTGCTTAAGGAAATAATCTGCAGATTTGCCTTACCAGAAAATATTGATAGTGACAGAGGAACACACTTTATGGGAAAAATGATGCAGGAGATATACAAGGCTTTGGGTATTAAGCAAAACTTGCATTGCTCTTACCATCCGCAATCATCTGGAATAGTAGAAAGAAATAATGGTACTTTGAAAAACAAACTAGCCAAGCTTTGTAGAGAAACTGGTTTAAAATGGCCAGAAGTTTTGCCCATAGCTCTAATGAGTATGCATTCATACCTCACTCAGAGGTGAAATTGAGTCCACATGAAATAATAATGGACAGCCCTATGGGGGTAGGATTTAACCCCACCTGGCTAACTAAACCCTTTGATCTACATGAGGCAGATGATAAATGGATACAGTATTGTCAAGCATTAACCAAATAATTGAGATCTATTCATGCACAGTTAAAAGAATCATAGAAGACACCAGGAGACTTCCAGTGCCATACGCTAAACCAGGAGAGTGGGTCCTTGTGAAAGTACACAAAAGGAAAGATTCCCTTAAACCCAGATGGGAAGGACCCTATCAAGTGCTACTGACAATGAGAACAGCAGTAAAGTGTGAAGGAAAAGCTACTTGGATACACGCCTCTCACTGCAAGCGAGTACCAGCTCCAGAGGAAAGCTAATTGAGTTTGAACACTGAGATAAAAACAAAAAACTGCGGATGCTGGAAATCCAAAACAAAAACAGAATTACCTGGAAAAACTCAGCAGGTCTGGCAGCACTGGCGGAGAAGAAAAGAGTTGATGTTTCGAGATCTCATGACCCTTAATTATAACGATGTTAGCTAAATACGGCTTTTTCCTTGGGTTAATGTAAATAAATAATTAATAAAGTAACACACATTCAGATGATGTGATTCATGGTAGGTCTTTGGACCACTAACCATGTGACCAGCTACCTAGTTTCATCAGTACCTGTGATGATGAAGTGACGAACATCCACGCTTACCAAATTTGACATACTGAAAATCAAGATCAGGCGACCCAGAGCTCCGCTTCCACCTGATTCACTGCCCTCGGCTGTGACTTCCTCACCACCCTTGGCTGTGGTTTCCTGGAGTTAAGACACAAAGTGGACGAGAAGGGTCATGAGGACTCGAAACGTCAACTCTTTTCTTCTCCGCCGATGCTGCCAGACCTGCTGAGTTTTTCCAGGTAATTCTGTTTTTGTTTTGAGGTTGAACACTATTAAGTAAATCATAAGAAACTGTAAGTAATCATGCTACTCTTGTGTCTATTTGTGGTGGGGTTAGTAAAGAATGGGCAGGGACAAGGGGTCAACCTAGTCGAACAATGTGGGGGGGGTGATAAAAACGAGTGTACATGTAAGAATTAACAGTGCGGAGTACCATCAAGTCATCACTCTTTTGGCAATTTTACATGCACTAGCAACAACAATGGTAGTTGTTAGGATTGCACTCTCCAACCTGCAGTAGGGGGAAAGACTAATCTAACAAAGATTGAGTGCTGCCCAGATGGTAAAATCAAAATAATCAATGGAGAAAGTTGCCCTGATACACCCTATGTGCCCCTGTCAACAACTTTGGCCCCAACTGCATCCTTAACTACTTCACCTACCCCAATAGAAACAACTACTATGGCACCCCGGGAGTGCCTTAAAAATGGGTCAGAAGTAATACCACTAAACACAGGGCTAGTAATAATCCCAGAGAAGGAGGAAGTTATCATCATACCTGGATATACCCATGTAATGCTAGTGGTAAACCTAACTAAGCTCAACATGCCAGAATGGTGTCCCAATGGACTAAGAAACCTACATACCAAACTGTTAAGAGAAGAAGTTAGCCAAACGGGGCTAACGTTAGAAGTTGGGAAAGAACAGTTGGTGAGTGACACCACCGTGGACCCCACTCAAAAACGCCATGAAAGAAGAGGCATCTTAGAGGTAGCAAGAATCGGATATGCGGCAGGAACAGCCACAGTCAATAACTTAGTCATAGGCACGTTACAAACAGAAATTCACAAGCTAAAGGCTCACATGAACCAGATAATTCTGGTGCAATATGATGACCGGGGAGAAACAGCCTAGTGAACAGCTGACTGTCCTTATCCAGGAAGGTTTGAAACGCCTGAAGCCAGTAACAAACACAATAAATGCCCTGATTGACAGAGAAGAAGGTGAAGAAAAGAATGAAACAAGGGATGCTGTATGCACCTTATACGGGTCTTGGGTTCTGGCCAAGTAGATAAAAACTTGTTGCAGCTTAAAAAAATCACTGGGTGCCAGATTGGATAGGGGAGATTTCATGAAAATGGGTGCTAGGGTCATCCCTAGCAAATGTTGATGTCCGAAATGTCTCTCTAGCCACCCGCATCCCCCACCTTAAGAGCAGCAACAAAAAAAAAGAGGAAACAATAATCCTGGGTATGGTTCTACACCCAACTAAAATCAAAGATGATACATTGAGCTCCCGACTATATTGGGTCAAAAACATGGGCTGGGCAAAGGAAAAGGTGTGGTTGACAGTCCCAGAAGCCCCAAATTGGGCAGTGATAACGAATAACTCAATGAAAGGATTGCAATGGGAACAATGTCATCAGACGGACGATATCTGGTTGTGCCCAGACTATGCCACCATAAATGAAGGGACATGCGGTTTAAACCATTGGAATAATTGTTTGATATATGTCAACCCGACTAAACATAATGGCTTATATTTCAGAAAAACGCACAATGCAACCCACTATTATGTTGTAACCACTAACCTAATTTACACTATATTGTAGACTATATTGTAATAATTAAAAACACTAAAGAGCAGGTAGTCTTCGGAACTGACACCCTGGAACCTACACCAAAGGGAAGTAATCTAAAAGTTGATGCAACAATACAGCGCACGGACAATGATGCCACAATACTTGAGTTTGCACCTCCTGTTTTGCCTACACTCCCTCTGATCAGAGCAACTAATAAAAGAAACACTCAACAAGTGGAAGAAGGACAAGTATAGAAGGGAAATGGCATGATGGGAAGGGACTAAGGGGATTGTGTTGTAAAGCACAAAAGGGGGGGACTGAGAAAGAAAATATTACAGGATAGGAAATAGAGAGGTAAGAGGAAGTAAGCTGAGAAAATAGCCAGTTGTCCTGTAGCCCACCACGGACAAGAAGGAGGAAGACATGAAAATGTTAACAATCCTGACTATGTTTAACATGTACCTTATGTGCGTACAGATAAATGTTAAAACGAAATTGTAAGCTTTGTGGGAAAACCAAGAAAGTATTCTTAGAGCATAGCCAGAATAATATGAACTTTGTGCACAATTAATTACATAAGTATGGTGGCCAGGTTGTTTTTTTAAACTTCCCTGTTCTTTGTATTCTATATCTCGTAGTGTTGATTGTGTTCTAATTTGATGCAACATGTCTTATAAACTGTCTGTCTTTGTAAAACTGTTTGTCTTGTAGCTGATGTAATTACTTAGTTCACTTACCGATTACCTGACCAATTGTGAGATACAACTGCATGCACTGATAATGGTTGATGTATAACTACCTGATTGTTACTTGATTATGACTCAGATAAAAGGATCAGATGTTGTCTCATGGAATGAATAGTACATTGTTAGAAGAGATAAGGGACAATCAAAAAACTGTATGGGTAAACAAAATCAATTAACTAACATAGATATAATTATAAGAGAATAAAGAAGGGCAAGTTAATAAGATCACTCAAGTTAATAGGATCACTGTGCGAATATGCTGGAGCCACTGTATAAATATTGCTTGTTGAACGCTTTATCATTGAGCAGATTTATTGTGACCTGCTCCCAATGGCCGTTAGCCATTTAGCGCTAAATAAATTGTACTTTTTCCTGAAGTAACCTGCAGTTGCTGATTTATTCTTTGACACCTATCAGTTTCAGCTACCTGGTCCTCACAATCATGCAACATATGGGTATGAGAAGTACATGGATCCTCATCCCTTCCTACACTTTCCGAACCCACAAATTTGTAGACTGTACCAACTAACCTTTGATTTTTGGAGCAGGGAGATGGAATAGGGGCTTGCTCCGTCCACTCCACACGTCGACCTGGTATTGCAGTATCTCTGGGAATGGTGCACACCTCCCCCCTTTCCAGGAGATTTTCAATGCTTAAAAATAGTTTTCTTGCAAACATCTGCTTTCTTTACTTTTCAACATGTATATGTTTCAAAACCCAGCTTTCTTTCTTTCTCTTTCACTCACACGCTCACTCCCCTGCAGCAGCTACACAGAAAAAACACACAAGCTCACCCAATGCTCACAGACAGCTCTCTCATCTCACAAACACTCTACGTCGCTCATACAAACACATCTTGCTTGTTTGTCCCTACAACCACACCACCCCCCTCCACTTCTCTCTCTCTCTCGCTCTCTGCCCCCCACACACCTTAAACCAGCTTATATTTCAACTCTTTCTTGGACTCGAACTCAAGTTCTGTCGAAGGGTTATGAGGACTCGAAACGTCAACTCTTTTCTTCTCCGCCGATGCTGCCAGACCTGCTGAGTTTTTCCAGGTAATTCTGTTTTTGTTTTGGATTTCCAGCATCTGCAGTTTTTTTGTTTTTACCAACTAACCTTGATGAGTGTACCTGAATAGTCTAGTTCCCATGCTGTAAAATGTCTGTTTTACCATATTTACCTATAATCTTTCCTGGGCCTTTCCACTCATTAAGTCCTTCTCTCTTATAACCTATACCATGGCTCCCTGATTGAAAATAGTTTCTGATGGACGCACATTATGTCTTAGAGCTCGCTGAATTCTCTGAAACTTTGGCTTTAAGTAATGCTCTTCTACTCATATGTAGTGCATTTAAATGCTCAAAAAAGGTGGAGCTAATCGTAGTTCCCTCCCAAGCTGGAGGAATGATTATTCACTGAAGGAATTTTTGGGTCTCTACCAAAATACAACTGATATAGACAATAGCCCCCAACCACCTGCAGTGAATTCTTGGCATGAACAGCCCGTGCTAGAGCTGATGTTAATTTACAGCTTTTGTCAATCCGCTAATATTTTACGAAGCAACTCATCTATAACTGCGTGATTCCTTTCACACACTCTGTTACTAAAGGGGCTTTCAGCTGCTGTATTCATAATGATTATATTCATGTTTTCGTACATATCCCGGAATTCATCGTTAGCAAATTCCCCCCCATTATCAGTGAGGAATTCCACTGGTGGTCCCATTCTTGTCCCTTTCCACTTCTCTATTATCTGATGCACAATTATTTTCTTTTCTTAATTGTATATGATTGTTGACTGGCTAAACCTTGTTGCCAAATCTACAAAATGTAAAATAAAAATGTTCTTATCTTTATCCCACACTTTTAAATCCATTGCCATGACTTCATTGAAATCCCTCGCGAAAGGTAGACTCACTGTTGGCCATGACGGTGTCCTTCTGTATTTCTTACATATATCATTTATCTCCTCTTTAAGTTTAGAGTACTCTCCATCTGTTATTCCTGCATCCCTTAGCAAAATTTTTAATTTTTGCGAAGAAGGGTGGACAAACTGCTGATGCAATTTTAACACAACTTGCTTTTTGTCTTCCAAATCCCTATCCCCTGACACTAATAGCACTTCTTTAATCCACTTAGTAGAAAAGCTAAGTTTCATTAAAGGAATACAGTAGTGTCCAGATTGCGTAAATTGTAAATCCACAGGTTTTCCAAACACAATGGCCTTGTCATTTTCCATATCCAGCTAAATTTACACTTTCTTCATCAATGGTCTGCTCAACAGTAATGGTATTTCGCTAGACACTACCATCTGTGCTGATGAAATGATTGACTCCAGCTATCTTACAAGGAATCGCTACCCTTTTTAGAGATTTTAGGGCATTATCATCTCCAAGTCTAAAACTGGTGGAACTCGCAAATTCTTTAACCTTACTCCGGTCCTTGTCATTTAAGGAGTCCAGGTAGCACTTTAACCAGTCTATTCCACAGAGTGTAGATGTGCAGTCTGCTATCTAGCACCGCACAGTTGAAGGAGTCTGCCACTAAGACATTCATCACCCGGCTGAAACTTCCTGTAACTAATACAACGCCCTCCCTTTGGTCAATATCTCCATCTTCTTCTTCTGAGTCTTCTGTCTCATGTTTAATTTCGAACACCTTAATATATCGTTTAGGACAGTTCACTGCATGGTGGTATTTTGAATCACACCTGAAACACCAATTGACCACACTCTGGGCATTTCTGGTGTTCATTCTTTTGTTGTAAATCCCCAATTCTTTTCTCCTGCCATAACTGTCCAAGGTGTTTCTGTCCCCATTGTCTCTAGTTACAAATCTCCTTTCGTACTAATGGTTGTGTCCTGTTTCTAAACGACCTCACCATCCCATTAACATTGTATCCTCCATTTTCTGTCTTACCACTGAATGACCCAGTTGTGCCATGAACGCTACCGGAAAGGAATATTTTCCAAGGAATTTTTTGACAGCTTCTGATATCTGTTCTAGCAGTGTGTGTCCCTCTGCAAACTTAACTCCAGTTAGAACTAGAAGCCGGTCCACATTTGATACTTTGGCACAGTCTAGTAACTTGAATGCCAGCACCGATTGGGGAATTTCTAAACAGTCCTTTTGCAATCTTGCTTACGGTCTACTGAATTCCATTACGTAATCTTCTTTGGAACTTTCTTCCAACTTTCTAAATTTGTCAAAATCAGACCATGCTTCGTAAGCACTTAATAAATCAGCTTTTTGATAGATCTTATCCATAAAATCTAATAAAGTTGCCAAACCTTCATCTGTGTCCAAATGCTCAGGCTCCAACTCTGAAAATACTTTGCATGTTATTTTGCTTTCATATGGTAGCAGACGTGCCAAGGTCATTCCCTGTTTTTTCTTTGGCAAGGACATAACCCGTGTCCATATGGTTACTTCATTTTTCCATTGGTCACATGGCTCAGAAAACATCGGTGGGTAATCAAACCCCGACACTCTACGTTTTGATTTAGCCATTTTTTTTCTTGTTTTGTGAGTGACTCAAAACCACTCTATTCAAAAAGTTAACTCCAAACACAATTTTGTCCAAAGAAAGCTTAGTTTCCGATCTTCTTACTTATTAGCAGGAACCTTTCTCTGCTCCCACTGTTAAACTCCAATAGTTGTTTAGAAATGAAGACCAAAAGCAAGACAGACTCCTTCAGATAGAGTTTTATTGCTTGTCATAAAACTTGCCACCAACCCAAATAGTCTCAGCTGTTATCCCTTTTATACCAAATGGGTACTTAGTTAAACAACTTAATAATTAGCAATTGAATTTCTTTAACTGTTTCCATCCCTAACAACATCTTCTCAACATCTACCCTGTCAAGCCCTCTCAGAATCTTTTACGTTTCAATACAATCACCCCTCACTCTTATAAATGCTAATGAATGAAGGCCTAACCTGTTTAGCCGTTCTTGATAAGTCAACCCCTTCATCCCAAGAATCAGCCTAGAGAATCTCTTTTGAACTGCATCCAATGCCAGTACATCCTTTCTTAAATACGGGGACCAAAACTGCACACACTACGCCAGGTGCGGCCTCACCAACACCCTGTGCAGTTGTAACAAGACTTCCCTATTTTTAAACTCCAATCCCTTAGACAGGCCAAAATTCCATTTGCCTTCTTAATTACTTGCTGCACCTGCATGCTAACTTTTTGGGTTTCATGCACAAGAACACCCAGATACCTCTGTGCTGCACTTTTTTTTGGAGCGTCTCTCCATTTAAATAATAGTGTGCCTTTTGATTCTTCCTACCAAAGTGCATGACCTCACACTTTCCTACATTAAACTCCATTTGCCAAGTTTTTACCCACTCACTCAACCTATTTATATCCCCTTGCAGATTCCTTTTGACCTCATCACAACATACTCTCCCACCTATTTTTTTATCATCAGCAAATTTGGATACATTACACTCTGCCCCCTCCTACAAGTTATTAATATAGATAGCCCTAAGACTGATCCTTGTGAGGCTCCAATAGTTACGTCTTACCAAACTGAAAAAGACCCAGTAATCCCGACTCTGTCTTCTGTGTGTTGACCAATCCTCAATCCATGCTAATACATTACCCCCAATACCATGAGCTCCTATCTTCTGCAATAATCTTTTATGTGTCACCTTATTGAATGCCTTCTGGAAATCCAAATACACTACATATACTGGCTCCCCTTTATCAACTCTGCTTGCTATATCTTCAAGGAACTCTAGCAAATTTGTCAAACATGATTTCCTTCCCACAAACAATGTTGACTCTGATTGCATTAAGCTTTTCTAAATGTCCGGCTATTTCTTCCTTAATAATGGACTCCAGAATTTTCCCAACAACAGATGTTAGGCTGACTGGCCTATAGTTTTTCTGCTTTTTGTCTCCCTCCCTTCTTGAACAGGAGAATCACTTTAGTGGTTTTCCAATCTGTTGGGACCTTCCTGGAATTCAGTGGGTTCTGGATTATTTTGACCAATGTCTCCACTATCTCTGCAGCCACTTCCTTTAAAATCCTTGGATGCAGGCCATCAGCTCCTGGCGACCTGTCTGCCTTTAGTCCCATTAGTTTGTCAAATACTTTGTCCCTCCTGATTGAGACTGTTACAAGATCTTTCCTCCCATTAGCTCCTTGCTTGTCTGATATCTTTGAGATGGTTATAGTGTCCTTCACCGTGAAGACCAATGCAAAATATTGGTTTAAATTATCTTCCATTACCTTGTTCCCTGTTATCAATTCTCCAGTCGCATCCTCCAAGGGTCCCACACTCACATCAGCCACTCTCTTTCTCTTCATATATCCGTAGAAACTCTTGCTGTTTGTTTTTATATTTCTTGCCAATTTACTTTCATAATCAATTTTCTCCATCTTTATTAGCTTTTTAGTCATCCACTGCTGGTTCCTAAACAATTCCCAAACCTCTGGCCTACCACTAGTTTTTGCTGCTTTGTATGCCTTAGTTTTTGATTGGACACTCTCCTTGACCACCTTTGTTAACCATGGGTGGTTCATCCTTCCCATCTAGCCCTTCTTTTTGACCAGGATAAATATTGTTGAGCATTATGAAATATCTTCATAAATGTCTGCCACTGCTCATCCACTGACCTTTCCCTTAGTCTATTTTCCCAGCCTGTTTTAGACAACCCTTTCTTCATACCTCTGTAATTGCCCTTAATTAAGTTGAGGACACTGGTTTGAGAACCGAGTTGCTTGCCCTCAAACTGAATGTGAAATTCCACCATGTTGTGATCACTACCCCCTAGAGGATCTTTAGTTACGATATCTCTTATTAATCTCACCTCATCACACATTACTAGATCTAAAGTAGCCTGTTCCCGGGTAGGTTCTGCAATGTATTGCTCTAAGAAACAATCCCTGATGCGCTCTACAAATTCGTCTTCTATGTTACCCCTGCCAATCTGATTTGTCCAGTCACTATGCAGACTAAAATCACCCATGACAGTTGTAGTATCCTTCTTAGACACCTCTTTTATTTCCCAATTTACACTTTGTCCTACAGTGAGGCAACTCCTCGGGGGCCTATAGACGACTCCCACCCATGACTTCTTCCTCTTGCTATTCCTTATTTCCACCCAAACTGATTTCACATCGTGATCTATCAATCTATTACACCTATATTACTACTCTCCACTGCACTGATACCTTCCTTTATTAACAAAGCTACCCCATCTCCTTCTCCTTCTTGCCTACTTTTCCAGAACATTGAATACTCTTGACTATTGAATTCTCAGCCTTGGTCACCATGCAACAACGTCTCTGTAATAGCTACCAAGTCCTATTCATTTATTTCTATTTGTGCTGTCAACTCATCCATCTTGTTCCAATTGCTGCATGCAGTCAGATAAAGACCCTTAAGCTTTGACTTTTTACCATTATTACTCATTCTGGTTCTAATTTCTGCGGAACTCTTCCGCTTATAATTTCTGCCCCTTCCTGTCACACTTTCATTATCTTTCGCCTCTTCAACACCCTGCACCTCTGCTCTTCCATTTCTTTTTGATTTTTTGAACTTCCTTTCAATTGAACCCTCACCCTCACTAATTAGTACAAAGTCCTTTCTACAACCCTAGTTTCATGATTCGCCAGGACACTGGTCCCAGGCTGGTTCAAATGAAGCCTGTCCCAATGGAACAGCTCTCTCCTTCCCCAGTACTAGTGTCAGTGCCCCATGAATTGGAACTCATTTCCCCCAAACCAATCTTTGATCCACGCATTTACCTCTCTAATCTTATTTACAGTACCCAGTTTGCACGTGGCTCAGGTAGAATTTGGAAATTATTATCTTTGTGGTTCTGCTTTTTAATTTAGCCCTGAGCTGCTTGTAGTCCCTCAGCAGAACCTCTTTCCTAGTCCTAACTATTTTGTTGGTAACTATGTGGACCATGACAATTGGATCCTTCCCTTCCCACTCCACGTTCCTCTCCAGCCAGAAGAGATGCCCTTAACCTTGGCACCAGGAAGGCTGCACAGCCTTCGGGACTCTCTGTCTTTGCTGCAGAGAAGGGTATCTATTCCCCTAACTATGCTATCCCCTATTACTATGATATTTCTCTTTTCTCCCCCAACTTGAATGGCACTCTGTACCACGGTGCTGTTGTCAGTTTGCTCAGCCTCCTGTGCCCTTGTCCACATCGGTAGCAAGAACCTCATACCTATTGGACAAGGCCACTGGCTGAGGCTCCACCGAAACTGAATTCTGGATCCCATACCTGCCTCACCCACAGTCACACCCTTCTGTCCCTGACCACATCCAAATTTAATGTAATTAATCCAAGGGTGTGACTGTCTCCTGAAACACAGTGTCCAGGTAACTCTCCCCCTCCCTGATGTGTCACAGTGTCCGCAGCTCGGACTCCAGCTCATCAACTCTGAGCCAAATGAAGGGTCCAGTGAATGGAAGGATGTGAATATTGTGCGACATGCAGAGGAAGCTACTGGCAAGTTTAAATGCTGATTAAATGTTCAAGATAATGGCCAAGAAGTGAGGTCCATGAGAGTCAGAACCATCCTAAGACTGTGATTTTAATCAGAGTATTGGATGGTTCCCAGTGCAAGGTAATTGCCCATTGGAAGTTTGAATTTCCCAGGCAATTCCTGTGCAATCCTTACATGGAGACTTCAGGTGGAGGGGAGGGGTAGTTCCCAGCGCATCTTTGGGGTACCCCTCCCCACCCCTGGTATGACCCCACCTGTTCAGCCCATGTTTCTACAGGGTAAAAAATGTTCTGAAACTGCCTAAAGAGGCAAGCGATGCAGAAGGGAACCTAGGGAAACTAAAAAATGTGTTTTTGACTTGTAAGATGCCTCAGGGGTGAAGCATTCTTTGTTGAGATCTGTTTTGTTGAAAGTAGGCTGTGTTCAACTAAAAGCCGACCCTGGAATGTGTTATTGAGGTCAAAAAGAGCAACTTTCAGGCATTTTTGTGATGTATGGTTATGATTTCTTATGGGGTGGTGCTGTAGAATTTGAGAAATGTGTTATAAAGAAGATGAAGGTGGAGTTTAAGATTGGAAGATAGGCTTTAGGGGATTTTAAATATTTAAGTTTAGATACTAAGCACGATAGTTCTGGAGTAATGCTGAATCAGCAATTCTATTTAGAAAGTATTACTTCTATCCTGGTCAATCTTACTTGGTCATCACAAAAAGATGATTTCAAATCTAAAGAAGAAACAAGTCAGTTGCAAAGCTTGACTGGCCAGTTGAATTGGTTATGCAATCAGACAAGGCTTATGCTGGTGTTGACTCATTGGAACTTAGTACTATAATGAAGCACCCTAAGGCTGAGGACATTTTAAGGGCAACAAGAACGTTTAAAAACTAAATATGGAGAAATGTGTACTGAGATTTCTATCCTTTGGTGATCCAAAGAAAATGAAATTAGTTATTTTTAGTGCTGTTTCTCACGCCCATTTTCCTGATGGGTATTCAAGTGGAGTGGATTTCATAATGTTTTTAGTGGGTGAAAATGGGAAATGTTGCCCTTTAGCCTGGGAATCTAAGAAAATAAAAAGGGTTATTAAAAAGTACTTTAGCTGTGTTAACACTGCATCTAGTGGAAACAAAATATATGTGATTCTACTTGGCAAATATTTTAGAGGAAATTCTATACAAGTGGAATGCTGAAGACAGTCTTCCCATTGAATGTTCCATAGATAATCGTTCCTTGGGGGATAACATATGCTCTACAGAGGTGTAAGTGAATAAAGATTAAGGATTGACCTTGCTAGCATGAAATAAATGTTAAAAAAGGAAATCTCAAAGATCAAATGGGTTGATGCAAGACATTAATTATTTGATTGTTTCACAAAAGGAAGTGCTTGTGCCAAAAGATTACTGGAGATCCTAGAAGGGAAGTGCCTTGTAATTTAATGCTTTATAGAGAATATGGAAAATCATTCTTTTCTTCTTTGATTTATTATGACAAAGCATTTGGAAAAGGCTGCGTTATTCAAACCCCAGACGGAAACTTGAAACAACTGTCATAACCCATTTTTGCAATTTGTAATTTCAAGATGCAGACTTTGAATTCAGTAGGGTTAAGACCACCAAGTCTCGTGGTATTTATAAAAAAACTAAATTGAACATTTATTAGTTTAACAAATTAAACACATACACATGGCTACAAATTATTACTATAATGACTTTTTAACAAATCCCCAAATAAATCACCCCCAGGTAAATCTCCACTAAGGCAACAGTAACCCATAGACTTTAAATAGACACCAGGCAAAGCACATTTGACCTTACAAATTCCAAATGAGGTTCCTTTGCATGTTGGTTGGAAGCACACAGACTGGTTAGGTCTCGAAGGCCTCTTCCTTACACACACAAATTCCTTTCTTTATATACCTAGCTTTCCCTTTGAATGTAAATTTTCCACTGTCTCACTAAGTCTTTTAAACTTCAGCTCTTCTAATAATAAAAACCCTTTCAGAGTACCAACTTTATTTTAGTAAGCTGAAAAAATAAACACATTGTTTGGCTTCTCCTAGCTAGGTGCAAAATCTTACCTGCAATCTTGAATGGTTTATTCAACAAGTGCAAATGAACACATTATCATACTGTTCTCTTTACTGTTCACCCAATTAACATCTCAAAACTACTACACATCAAAGCACCCAGACTAGCTGGCTTTAATCCAATTAAGACACACACAGACACATACCTAGACACAGACTCCCACTAGAATTCTATTTAAAAAAATAATTTCCAATAACATTATACACATTAATATCTCTTCATCACAGATTTGTTTGCAAATTTTGTTCATGAATATTTGTTGTTATGTTCTATTTAAAAATAAAGGGCCTCTGTTAATTATATAAATTAAGTGGAAACAGGTGGTGGGTACTCATTGCATAATTACTCAACCATATATAAAGAGACCCTGAGGGTCACTGGTGGTGAATTGTAGAGTTAGAGATATACATTTGTAATGTAACACTTTCTGAATAAATCTAAAACTGAGTAAAGATTGACTTCTGGTTTTCTCCTTCACCAACTAACTGTAGGAAGTTTAACAGCTGGTGATTTTTTAATATATATATGTGAGTATTTACTAAGTCTTTAGTTGATTCCTGTTAAGTTTAATTAGTCTAGTAGACACATGGCAGTGTACTTTAGACCCATGGAATGCATATCCTGTACTATGTGGGAACTTCAGGGAAATTCTTGTGCCCTGGACAACCACACATGCAGAAAATGTCATCAGCTTGAGAAGCTAAATTTTTGGGTTTTGGAGCTTGAACAGCAACTGCATCTGTAAGGCTGAGAACTACTTGAATAACATGTTTTCAGATGTGGTAACCCCACAGCTTAGGCATGTATAGAAGGAGAGTAGCAGGGTGACTGCCAAGAGGTCAAGAAGGACAAGGCAGGTAGTGCAGAGGTCATTTGAGAACATTTTGTTCTCCAACTAGCATTAATTTCTGAATACTGGTGACAGTGATTGTTCATTTGGGAAGTGCTGCTAGAGGCAGATGCATGGCATTACTCATAGTTAAGCGGTACAGGGGGACAGGAGGAAGTTTGGGAAAGCAATAGTGATAAGATATTCAATAGTTTGGGGTACTACAGTACTGCATTCTGGTCAGGAGTGGCAGCATATACCCAATGTTCTCTTCAAGTTTTGTGGTCACACAAATGTGGAACAACCTGAAAGTCGTGCACAGGCTGAACATAAATTGGCCTCTTTATTGCTTGTGCTTAGCTACATAAAGAAATTTCAAGGTGCTGCATACTTAAAAGAATTGGCTGCAAATAGCAAAGGAAAATAGAGGGTGTGTTACATATAAGTCTAGGAACTGGTCATGAACTGGCTGAAAACTGGATCCAAAATCAAATCAATTATATTAATTTATTCTGCCTCAAGCATTGATTTTTGACCTGGTGGCTTCATCATGACAAACATATGATGCATTTAACCAATTGACATTGGGCATTGTGAACACTTTGTGATCTGTGCACTAGCAAAACAAGTGAGCTGATTGGCAGCACTTCAAAATTTTCAGATTTTAATCATGGCAATTCCACCCAAAGGCACAAAATGTGCTGGAGTGGAGCATCTTACAGCTCAATAACTCAATACACATAAACAAGATGACATAAAGCAGAAAAAGAATTCAAAGAAAAGGCCAAGTTAGTCAAGTGCCTAGTATATACAAACAAAGAAACCTTAACTTCAACAAATAGGCTAAAGAGGTAGAAATGGCTGCAGCAAGGGGAGGTAGAATGATACTAAGAGATCACAAAGAAACTTCCAAGAGACTTTGAACACCGTAGCAAGGTTCGCTTATCAACAATACAGAGAATGAAAGAGATGGACAGTGCACTTTGAAGAAATTTTCAATAGATCACCTCCAGATAATTGGATTGGCTTTAATTCCAATGAGAACATAGCCACTCTGGATGCCAGCTGTGGTGAAATTACAATGTTTGAACTGAGAGCTGCATGTGTATTAAAGCAATACTACCTCCAAGATCCCATCCAAGTCACAGACTGTCCTGAACATAAAGACATCACACCCGCCTTTCTGAATCAAACTCCTGGAACTCCCCATCTAACAACACTGTGGGAATACCTTCACCACTTGGACGGCAGTGATTGAAGAAGAAGGCCCATCAACAGCTTCTCAAGGATGAGTGAAAACGCTGTCCTTGCCAGCGATGCCCACATCCTGAATATAAAGAAACAATGTAAACTGGAGTAAAATTCCAATACAGAATTGGATGGCCTTTGTTGTTTGCTGCCTTATATGCCACACTGGTACTGGAAAAACAAAGACTTGCATCTGTATAATATTTATTGTAGTATAAGGGTATTTGGGACTGTAAGGGTTAATGTGGGACTGGGGAGAAGTCAGCATGAAGATAGCACCTAATAAGGTCTATATCCTATGTAAATGTATATGGTTGTGTGTTATTAATAAACAGTAATTGTTCAAACAACAAGCCTCTAGACCTCTTCATGGAACAACATACCACCTTAAAACATGGAGGCAGCAAGTGAAGGACCCCAAAATCCCTAAGAATGAAGATGTAAAGAAACTGCAGTCTGACCTGAGATAAGTGCGCCTAACTTGAATACACAGCTGGAGGTCACCTAAAAAGCTCCATTACAGGCATGGAGGCAGAAGGGCACAAGAAAGATCCACTGTACAGTGTAAAAGGACTCCACCAATGCACGTGGAGGTCCTTGGTGAGACTTGATCAAAATCGGAGTCAAATTACCTAGCCAGATCACAAAAGGGTGAGCAAACTACAAAAAAAGCTGAAATAAGTGTTTACATTTGATGGAATAATCAGGCAGCACTGGCAGACTGATTGTTTTAACAAGCACAGCTTGAAGAACAGTGCAGCCCAGTTCCAGAGTCGATGCCATAATATGTGGTGGCCACGTGCGAATTGGAAAAATAATTTAAAGAGAAGCCAGAACAAAAAATCAGAATCAATTTGATTCTCTAAGCTCAGGAAAGCAACTAGTGGATTGAAACAATGCATTCAAAAGATTTTCTACAGAATCGCAGAAGTTTAAAATGGTTTAATAACCACAACGGGAGCCTGCCAAATCCCGACAAGCACAGGAAGAAAAAAAATCATTACTGCAGCCTCATTTAAAAGAAAAATAAAGCTGTATTCCCCTCAGCTGAAAACAGGATGGTAAATCAACAATGCCAGACCAATTAAGGTAGATGGAAAGACCAAACCATGTGCAAAATTGGACATTTTGGGGAAGAAGATTTTTAAGATATATGATAGCATCAGGGCTGAATAAGAAAACAGAGGCTGAACAAGTGAATACACTATTATATTCAGTAGGTCCAATAGCCAATGACATAATTGCCAGACAAGGAATAAATGAATCTTCCGATAACTTTGAAGGGATCATGAAGTCCTTTGGCACCTACTTTAAGCTAAGAAGCAATAAAGTTTTGGAGTGAGCAAAATTTAACCAGAGTTCAAAAGCCCAGGGAACTTGTAGACTCTCTCATACACGAGTTATACAGATTGGCTGAAGGTTGTGACTATGGTGATCTTAAGTCGAAGCTCATAAGAAACCAAATAGTAGTGGGAGTGGCCAATGATACTCTTTAAGATCTAAAGAAGATCTGACTTTGAAAAAAGCCATCCAAATTGTCTGACAATTGGAAGCCTGCCAGCAAAACTGATCCATTTGTGAGGTGAATTTAAACAGTGGTACAGAGCAACCCCAACAGTCCAGCTCAAAAAGCAACAAAAGGGCAAGGAGACTCCAGAGAAAGGAAAGCAAAATCAAGAAAAACACAAGATGGTGGCAAACTATGACAGCACAATGGTGCCAAAAGGCCTCACAGGCACAAGTAGTGTCCAGCAATCACTGTGCAGTGCTTTCTCTGCAACCACCTGGGGCACTTTGGAAAGATGTGTAAGGTCAAAACTTCAAAACATGTCCATACAATAGATGAGTCACACCAAGAAGAAATCCCACAATGCTCTTAGAAGAAATAAAGGACCTCCAGTTCACATTTTGGAATGATGACATATCCATAAATGGTCACCTCATGAATTTCCAGTTAGACACAGAAACAAGTGTGATGGTTCTGACAGATCAGGAACTATGGCTAAAAGGCCTCTGGCTACAAGTGACAGACACGCCACTGCATGGCCCTGGAGGAATCCAACTTACCAGTCATGGGCATGATTCAAGAGTCGCTCTGGTATGGCAACAAGCAAATAATCAAAATTCTGTAAGTCATCCACAACCAACGCTTTTCTCTCCTGATCTGAGTCCCTGTGTTGTCCCCAACTTCCTCAAAATGGCAGAAGACATCAAAACAACCATTGTACTCAGCTACACTGAATTGGAGACACCCTAGAGGGCCACCAGTGCTGATGATCTTGACTGGGAATTTAGTTCAGAATTGTCCTCACTCTTTACAGAGGCAGTTATTCCAGCTCCTCTGCTGAGAGCAGAAAATACTTTTCTTCACTCAGATCAGCCAAATCTCCAGATGAACACCAACATACTTAAAACACAAGCTCCAGAGGAGAAGGAGCAGCAGCAGAAATTTGAACCTGAAATTCAAAAGTCAAACAGAACCAGGTAAAAATACAGCAACAAAGCTGGAGCTTCTAGCACACACGGACAACATGGTTGATCCTGGAGCAGGAGAGAAGTAACTACCAACTCACCAAGAGAAAACTCAGGGAGGCGCAAGTGCACATGAGGAAACAGAGAGCAACTTTAGAAGCCAAACAGCAGGTTGAACTCAAGGATGAGGAACATACTAACACAAGGGAGGTAAACCTTCAACTTCCAGGAAGATCCCACCGAAAAGGAAACCCGAGTCCAATCTATGTATGAAAGGAGCGAACACTTCCTTCAGAAGCAGGGGATAAGCCGATGGTATCCAACCAAGGAAAACAGATTGTTGACAAAGAAAAATACAATACCAAGGAGACCAATGGGGAAGCAATGGCGTAGTGGTATTGTCACTGGACTAGTAATCCAAAAACCCAGGGTAATGCTCTGGGGGCACAAGTATGAATCCCAACATGACAGATGGTAGAATTTGAATTGAATAAAAATCTGGAATTAAAAGTCTAATGATGACCATGGAACCATTTTCAATTGTTGTAAAACCCATTTGGTTCATTACAGTCCTTCAGGGAAGGAAATCTGTCGTCCTTACCTAGCCTGGCCTACATGTGACTCTTCCAGACCCACAGCAATGTGGTTGACTCTTAAATGCCCTCTGAAATGGCCTAGCAAGCCACCCAATTGTAACAAACCTCAAAGTCACAAAAAAGGAATGAAACTGGACGGACCACATGACACCAACCAGGCACTGGAAATGACAATGGTACTCTCAGCCCTGCCAGCTTTGCAAAGTCCTCCTTATTAACATCTGGGGGCTAGTACCCAAATTGGGAGAGCTGTCTCACAGACTAGTCAAGCAACAGCCTGATATAGCAATCCTCATAGAATCATACCTTACAGATAATGTCCCAGACATCACCATCACATCCCTGGGTATGTCCTGTCCCACTGGCAGGACAGACCCAGCAGAGGTGATGGCACAGTGGTATACAGTCAGGAGGGAGTTGCCTTGGGTCTTCAACATCGACTCCAGGTCAAACATCGGCTGATTACCACATACTGTTCTCCTTCAGCTGGTGAATCAGTACTCCTCCCTGTTGAACACCACTTGGAGGAAGCACTGAGGGTGGCAAGGGCACAGAATGTACTCTGGACTTCAATGTCCACTACCAAGAGTGGCTCAGTAGCACCACTACTGGCCGAGTCCTAAAGGACATAGCTGCTAGACTGGGTCTGCAGCAGGTGGTGAGGGAACCAACAAGAGGGAAAACCATATTTGACCTCATCCTCACCAATCTACCTGCCCCAGATGCGTCTGCCCACGACAGTATCGGTAGGAGTGACCACTGCACAGTTGTGGGGATGAAGTTCCGGCTTCACATTGAAGATACCCTCCATCGTGTTGTGTGGCACTACCACTGTGCTAACTATGATAGATTTCGAACAGATCTAGCAACTCAAGACTGGGCATCCATGAGGCACTGTGGGCCATCAGCAACAGCAGAATTGTACTCAACCACAATCTGTAACCTCATGGCCCAGCATTTCCCCACTCTACCATTACCATCAAGCCAGGGGATCAACCCTGGTTCAATGAAGAGTGCAGGAGAGCATGCCAGGAGCAGCACTAGGCATAAGTTAAAATGAGGTGTCAACCTGGTGAAAATTTAACACAGGACTACTTGCGTGCCAAACAGCATAAGCAGCAAGGGATAGACAGGGCTAATCGATCCCACAACCAACGGATCAGATCTGCAGTCCTGCCACATCCAGTTGTGAATGGTGGTGGACAATTAAACAACTCATTGGGGGAGGAGACTCCACAAATATCCCCATCCTCAATGATGGAGGAGCCCAGCACATCAACGCAAAAGATAAGGCCGAAGCATTTGCTACAATCTTCAGCCAGAAGTGCCGAGTGGATGTTCCATCTTGGCCTCCTCCAGAGGTCCCCAGCATCACAGATGCCACTCTTCAGTCCATCCGATCCACTCCAAGTGGTATCAAGAAACGGCTGAAGGCACTGGATACTGCAAAGGCAATGGGTTCTGACAATATTCTGGCAATAGTACTGAAGACTTGTGCTCCAGAACTTGCCGCGCCCCTAGCCAAGCTGTTCCAGTACAGCTACAAAACTGGCACCTACCTGGCTATATGGAAAATTGCCCAGGTACATCCTGTACACAAAAAGCAGGACAAATCCAACCCGGCCAATTACAGCCCCATCAGTCTACTCTTGATCATCAGTAAAGTAATGGAAGGGGTCATCAACAGTGCTATCAAGTGACACTTGCTTAGCAATAACCTGCTCACTGACACCCAGTTTGGGTTCCGCCAGGGCCACTCAGCTCCTGACTTCATTATAGCCTTGGTTCAAACATGGACAAAGAAGCTGAACTCCCGAGGTGAGGTGAGAGTGACTGCTCTTGACATCAAGGCAGCAATTGACAGAGTGTGGCTTCAAGGAGCCTTAGCAAGACTGGAATCAATGGGAATTGGGGGAAAACACTCAGCTGGTTGGAGTCATACCTAGCACAAAGGAAGATGGATGTGGTTGTTGGAGGTCAGCCATCTCAACTCCTCAGGGTAATGTCTTCAGCCCAACCATCTTCAGCTGTTTCATCACTGACCTTCCTTCTGTCATAAGGTCAGAAGTGGGGATGTTCACTGATGATTGCACAATGTTCAGCACCATTCGCGATTCCTCAGACACTGAAGCAGTCCATGTCCAAATGCAGCAAGATCTGGACAATTTCCAGGCTTGGGCTGACAAGTGGCAGTAACATTCGCACCACACAAGTATCAGGCAATGACCATCTCCAGCAAGAGAGAATACAACCATCGCCCCTTGATGTTCAATAATATTACCAGCACTGAATCCCCCACCACCAACATCCTGGAGGATACTATTGACCAGAATCTGAACTGGAATAGCCATATAAATACTTTGGCTACAAGAGCAGGTCGGAGGCTAGGAATAATGTGATGAGTAACCCACCTCCTATCTCCCCAAATCCTGTCCACCATCTACAAGGCACAAGTCAAGAGTGTGATGGAATACTCCCTACTTGCCTGGATGAGTGCAGCTCCCACAACAGTCAAGAATCTTGACACCATCCAGGACAAAGCAGCCCACTTGATTGGCACCACATCCCCAAACATTCACTCCCTCCACCAGGAATGCACAGTAGCAGCTGTGTTTATCATCTACAATATGCACTGAAACTCACCAAGGCTCCTTCGATAGCACCTTCCAAATCCATGACCACTACCATCTAGAAGGACAAGGGCAGTAGATAGATGGGAAAACTACCACATCGAATTCCCCCTCCAAGTCACTCACCATTCTGACTTGGAAATATATCACTGTTCTCTCACTGTCACTGGGTCAAAATCCTGGAACTCCCTTCCTAACAGCACTGTGGGTGTACCTACACCACATGGGCTGCAGCAGTTCAAGAAGGCAGCTCACCACCACCTTCTCAAGGGCAACTAGGGATGGGAAGTAAAATGCTGGCCCAGCCAGAGAAGCCCACATCCCATGAATGAATTTAAAAAAGTGAACCAGATGTTGACACCTGAATATTTGAAACACCAATTATAACAACTTCAACTCCAGACCAACAAAGTCAGCCCAAAGCAGTTGAGACTACCACTCCTCCAAACTTGAAAAGAATGAGATCTGGAAGAGGTGTAAAGCCTCCAGACCTCTGAACCTGTAAAGTCAGACACTTGTGAGGAAAAGGATATCATGTAAGTATTATTGTAAATATATTAGGGTAAAGACTTACGGGAGCCCTAGTAAGGCCTCCTTGAGACTGTAAGGGTTAATGTGGGACTGGGGAAACAGTATCGTCCACTTATAAGAACATAAGAAATAGTAGCAGGAGTAGGCCATTCGGACCCTCAAGCCTGCCCCGCCATTCAATAAGATCATGGTGGATCTGCCCCAGATCTCAAGTCCTCTTTCGTGCCCGTTCCTCACAGCCCTGAACTCCCTGATATTTCAAAAATATATCTACCTCCTCTTAAGATGCTTTCAGTGATCTAGCCTCCACAACTCCCTGGGGTAGAGAATTCCAGATATTCACTACCCTCTGAGAGAAGAAATTCCTTTGCATCTCAGTCTTAGCTGAGTATCCCCTTATTCTGTAACTATGTCCCCTAGTTTGAGAATTCCCCCACTAGTGCAAACATCTTATGATGTAGAGTCACATGGGAGTAGTGGAGCGTACTAGTGAGTCTGGTAGAAGTCAGCATGAAGATAACACCTAGTAAGGACTATATCCTATGTATATGTAAATAGTTATGTAATTAATAAACAGTTATTGTTCAACCATAGAAGCCTCTAGGACTCTTCATGAGACAACATTCAACCTTTTCATAACTCCAGGACATCTTAGTGCACTTTGCAGCCAATTAAGTAATTTTGAAGTGGAGTATTATACAGTGGAAAGAACGTTGCAAATCTGAGGGAATGCTGCACTATCAGAGGTACTGCCTTTTGGATGATGAGCTGACCTTTTATGTCCTCAGTGGTGATTGTTGTCGTATAAGGGTCTGGCCCATATAGGGTTAACATGGGATTGACTACTGTACCGTCCACACAGTGATGTAAGAGAACACATGACCTGCACCTAGGGGTCAGTCTAGTGTTAGACAGAGCCATGTGCACAAGCAGGCATGGAGATAGTTCCTAGATTGAACCCTTTACTGTATATATGTACACAGTTCTTCTTGTTAATAAATACATAGAGTTAACCTAGCTAAGACTATGAGGACTTCATTAAGACCTATCAAAAGCCCTAAACTATAGTGGCAATGAATGGAAAACCTCAAAACCATGCAAAAAATACAGAATCACAGAACCACATTGCAGAAGAGGACCTTCGGCCCATCAAGTCTGCACCGACTCATGAGAAACACCTGCCTACCTACCTAATCCCATTTACCAGCACTTGGTCCATAGCCTTTAATGTTATGATGTGCCAAGTGCTCATCCAGGTACTTTTTAAAGGATGTGAGGCAACCCACCTCCATCACCCTCCCAGGCAGCGCATTCCAGACCGTCACCACCCTCTGGGTAAAAAAGTTTTTCCTCACATCCCCCCTAAACCTCCTGCCCCTCACCTTGAACTTATGTTCCCTCATGACTGACCTTCAACTAAGGGGAACAGCTGCTCCCTATCCACCCTGTCCATGCTCCTCAAATCTTGTACATCTCGATCAGGTCGCCCCTCAGTCTTCTCTGCTCCAAAGAAAACAACCCAAGTCTATCCAACCTCTCTTCATAACTTAAATGTTTCATCCCAGGCAACATCCTGGTGAATCTCCTCTGCACCCCCTCCAGTGCAATCACATCCTTTCCTATAACGTGGCAACCAGAACTGCACACAGTACACCAGCTGTGGCCTCACCGAGATTCTATACAACTCCAACATTACCTCCCTACTTTTGTAATCTATGCCTCAATTGATAAAGGCAAGTGTCCCATATGCCTTTTTCACCACCCCACTAACATGCCCCTCCACCTTTAGAGATCTATGGACACACATGCCATGGTCCCTTTGTTCCTCAGCACTTCCTAGTGTCATGCCATTCATTGAGCACTTCCTTGTCAAATTACTCCTTCCAAAGTGCATCACCTCACACTATTCAAGGTTAAATTCCATCTGCCATTTATCTGCCCATTTGACCATCACATCTATACCTTCCTGTAGCCCAAGACACTCAACCTCACTGTTAACCACCAGCCAATCTTTGTGTCATCCGCAAACTTACTAATCCTACCTCCCCACAAAGTCATCTATGTCATTTATAGAAATGACGAATAATAGGGGACCCAGCACAGATCCCTGTGGTACGCCACTGGACACTGGCTTCCAGTCACTAAAGCATCCTTCTGTCATCACCCTCTGTCTCCTACAACTAAGCCAATTTTGAATCCACCTTATCAAATTACCCTGTATGCCATGTGCATTTTCCTTCTTTATAAGTCTCCCATGTGGGACCTTGTCAAAGGCTTTGCTGAAATCATATAAACTACATCAACTGCACTACTCTCATCAACACACCTGGTCACCTCCTCAAAAAATTCAATCAAATTTGTTAGGCATGACCTCCCTCTGACAAAGCCATGCTGACTATCCCTGATCAAACCTTGCCTCTCCAAGTGGAGATAGATTCTCTCCTTCAGAATTTTCTCCAATAGTTTCCCTACCAATCACTTGAGACTCACTGGCCTGTAGTTCCCTGGCTTCTCTCTACAACCCTTCCTAAATAGTGGAACCACATTAGTTGTTCTCCAGTCCTCTGGCACCTCTCCTGTGGCCAGAGAGGAATTAAACATTTGGGTCAGAGCCCCTGCGATTTCCTCCCTTGCCTCCCTCAGCAGTCTGGGACACAAATCATCCGGACCTGGAGATTTATCCACTTTTAAGCCTGCCAACACCTCCAGTACCTTGTCACTCCCTATATCAATTTGCTCAAGAATCTCGCAGTCTCTTTCCCTGAGTTCGATACCTTCATCCTCATCCTCTTGGGTGAAGACGGATGTGAAGTAATCGTTCAACACTCTACCAATGTCCTCTGGTTCCACCCATAGATTACCTCCTTGGTCCCTAATGGCCCCTACTCTTTCCCTGGTTACCTTCTTCCTATTGATATACTTATAGAATTCTTAGGATTTTCCCTACTTTTACCAGCCAGAGCTTTCTCATATCCCTTCTTTGCTCTCCGAATTACTTTCTTAAGCTCCACCCTGCACTTTCTGGCCTCTGCTGATTTGCTCCCCTTGTACCTGCTAAAAGCCTCTCTTTTCCTTCTCATCGTATCCTGAATATCTCTGCTCATCCATGGTTCTCTGGGCTTGTTACTCCTTCCTATCACCCTAGAGGGAACATGTTGAGCCTGTACCCTCCCCATTTCCTTTTTGAATGCCCCCCACTGCTCCTCTGTAGATTTCCCCACAAGTAGCTGTTCCCAGTCTACCTTGGCCAGATCCTGCCTTATTTTACTAAAATTCACTCTCCTCCAATCCAAAACATTTTTTTGCAACTTGTCTATTTCTTTGTCCATAAGAAGCTTAAATTGTACCATGTTGTGGTTGTTATCACTGAAATGCTCCCCCACCACCACCTCAGCCACCTGTCTGGCTTCATTCCCCAGAATTAGGTCCAGCACTGCGCTGTCCCTTGTTGGACCCTCTACATATTGACCTAAAAAGTTCTCCTGTACACATTTCAAGAAATCCACTCCATCCAAGCCCTTAACACTATGCCTATCCCAATTAATGTTGGGAAAGTTGAAATCACCTAATATAATTACCCTATTGTTATTGTTTTTGCACATCTCTGCAAATTGTGCACATATTTGCTCCTCAATTTCGTGCTAACTATGTGGTGGTCTATAATAAACACCTAACAATGTGGCTGCCCCCTTTTTATTCCTAAACTCTACCCACAAAGCTTCATTCGATGCCCCCTCCAGGATATCATCTCTCCTTACTGCAGTAACCGACTCCTTAATTAATAATGCAATGCCTCCTCTTCTTTTACCCCCTCCCCTGTCTCGCCTGAAGATTCTATATCCTGGAATGTTGAGCTGCCAATCCTGTCCCTCCCTCTACCACATCTCAGTGATGGCTACTCTATCACAATTCCATGTGTCAATCCTTACCCTTAACTCATCCGTTTTACCTGTAATACTCCTGGCATTAAAGTAGAGACCATCCAGCCTTGCCTTACTCCCTTGAAACTTAATGCAGCTGTACTCCCTCTGACTTGATTGTTTTACTGTATTATGATGTGTCCCTATTCTGCTAACAATCTGTGTCCCCTCCCCCTGCTGAATTAGTTTAAACTCCTCCCAGCAGCACTAGAAAACCCGCCCGCAAGGATGTTAGTCCTGATCTGGTTCAGATATAGACTGTCCCACTTGTACAGGCCCCACCTTCCCCAGAAATGATCCCAGTGATCCAGGAATCTAAAACCCTCCCTCCTGCACCAACTCTTAAGCCACATATTCATCTGCACTATTCTCCTATTTCTGAGCTTGCTAGCACGTGGCACTGGGTGTAATCCAGAGATTACAACCTGAGAGGTCTTGCTTTTTAGTCTACTGCCTAGCTCCCTGAATTCTTGATGCAAGACCTCAAAAATTAAAATCCTGCAAGACTGAAGAAAACTTCAAAGAAGCATCCTGAACTGAAGAAAATCTTGAGAAGCAGGCATGCAGAGGGAAATTGCCAGGGAAAGGCTCCAAAGAAAGGTTTGGAAGCTGAAGGCAGATGTTTAAAATTCCTTGCTGCAGCAGAAGACTCCATAGGATCTCTTGGAAGTCCAGCTTCAATTGTCAGAGTGCAGAGTCAGCAGACCCAGCAGAGTGAGCTAAAACTTTTCAATTCCAGGATAAAACAGGACTTGAGAAACTTTTAAATAGTTCAGTAGTCAGAAATTGCCATTTAAAAACTACGTCGGAAAAACCAGATCCCCTAGTCTGCGTCTGAGCTTGCTCTGGAAAGAAAACAAATAATTAATTCGGAAGAATCACGACTAAAGAATCACCTTTAAAGACCAGCAAAGGCCAGAATTTGACGTTCTCACGACCCTAAAGCATGGCACTGAAATGGAGAAGTCTGCAGATAGTCAATCCAAGGAGCCATATTTTAAAATATTATCAAAGCTGAGAGCAAGCACCATTACACTGGGACCCCGCCAAGGTGTGGGTGAACCCTTTGTCTTCAAATGAATGGTGACACCATCTTGAATTGCAGCAACTTCATAAAGCTGAACCTACACTTCATTTTTTTTTAGCCATGGATCAGAAATCCACTCTTCCAGATCAATTTGGGCTCATCCAAGGCCTGGATCAAGTACATAACTGGTTGAGAAATTGAAAGAGAGAAAGGTTAATTAGATACATGTTTGCTTCAGGACTAGATAAAAATACAGAAACACAACAAGTTAATACACTGAAACAAAAACAAAAAATGCTGGAAAAACTCAACGAGTCCGGCAGCACCTGTGGAGAGAGTTAATGTACTGCTTTATCGGTAGGCCCAATTGTGGATGACATTATTGTTAGACAAGGAATCAATGAATCATCTGTTAAGTTTGAAGAAGTACTAAAATCATTTGATGTTTATTTTAACCTACGAAGTGACAAAATCATTGAAAGGGCTAAATTTAATAAACATATCCAGCAGCCAGGAGAACCTGTTGACTCATTCATGAATGATCAGTACAGGATGGCTGAAGGCTACAAATATGGAGACCTAAAATCGGAACTTATTAGGGATAGAATAGTTGTAGGAATAGCGGACGATGCACTCTTAGACATGCTGCAAGCAAAGGGAGATCTAACCCTCAAGAAAGCTATCCAGATTGTTAGGCAGTCTGAACTCAGTGTATTGCACAGGTCCATTTTAAGGGGAGAAAGTAAACTGTGGTACAAAGGAAACCCACAGTCCAGTTAGTAAAAGAGCACAGAAACAGGGACCCTCCAGGCCAAGGGAAGCAATACCCTAACCCAGTTCAGTGACCATGCCAGTACTCTGGAGCAAATCACCTCCACAGGTGAGATCAATGTCCTGCAATTTCAGCTCAATGCTTCCAATGTGACAGAATTGGATGATTTGAAAAACTGCACAAGGCCAAAACAACTAAATGCACAGGAGACCCAAAGTCGATTCATGAGGTCGAGACTGCAGACCAAAATGACATACAGCCATGCTCCTTAAACGAGGTCAAAGGTCCTGGATTTTTGTTTTGGAATGCGGACATCTGGGCTAACGGCCAACTCACAAATTTTAAATTGGACAAGGGAGCCAGTGTTATGGTCCTACTGGACAAAGAACCGTGGCTAAGAGACCCCTGCCTTCAAACAACAGACACACCACACCATGGGCCAGGAGGAATCTGACTCCCAGCCATAGGCATGATTCTGGAACCACTAAAGTATGGTGGCAAACAAATCTTTGAGCCAACGTATGTCTTCTGTTACCAGCTTTTTTCTCTCTCAAGCCTGTGTAGCCTTGAATCTCCTCAAAATGGCAGAAAACACTCTGTCATAAATTGCTGCAAGTTCCTGAGTACTCAAACAAGAAAGTGTATCTTGACAGGGACTTCAGCTCTGAACTGTCTTCTCTTTGCCCATTTTTGGTACAGGTGCCGGAAAGCCCTCACTGGTCAGACCAGCCAACCACTCAGATGGTTACCATAATGACTCCAGTGGAGGATTGACCGGAGACCAAACAACAACCAGAAGAGCATCAACCTCTGGTTCCAATGACTGTTGATGAGGTCAACACTGACTACATGGAAAATGCTGCAACTTTCCAGCCAGCATGACAGACGATGCTGGAACCAAGTAGCAGCTGTCCACTGCCAACAGCACACCACACAGTCAAACACAAAACCACAGCCTCATAACAGGAATGACCATCTTGCATCACAGACCCACAAGATGAAGGAAAAAGAGGAAAAAATCAACATAGAGGCCAGCACAATATTGACCACCCAGCAAGAAACAGGATGGAACAATAACCACCGATCACCACAATTTCCAAATCTTCAAAGAGCTCAATAATAAGGAATGGAAAAAGAGGATGAAAGGATAACCAGGTGTCAGGGCAACCTCCAAATCAACAGAGGTTACATGCAATGACAGAGTCTACCACTCCTCCAGCAGTAGTGCGAACAAGATATGGAAAGGTTAAATGGCCTGTAGACCGCCTGAACAAATAAACTTAGAGACTTGAATTGGGGAGATGGGGTAATAATGGTTATGTAAATACATGCTGTGGAATTTTACGCCAGTGGGATTTTACGGTCGTTCCAAAGTCAATGGCCATTTGAACAGCTTGCTGCATTTTACGGCATTGCCCTGCTGCGACTGACTACAGTACTGCCCACACTGTGATGTAGGAGAACACACAACTTGCACCTAGAGGTCAGATAAGTGTTGGACAGAGCCGTGTGCACAGGCAGGCATGTATACAGCTCCTAGCTTGAACTTTTTACTGCATGTATATATATTGTTCTTGTAGATAATAAGTAAATATTAACCTACTTAAGGCTATGAAGACTTCATTAATACCTACCAAATGGTATCCAACATGCTACAATAGTTGTAAAATATTCCATAACATTCTTTGAAGAACAAAGAGTTCTGGTGTCTTAGCCAACATTGATCCCTCAACCAACACCACTAAACAAATTATATAGCCACTCATTTTATAGAAATTTGTCAGACTTTCCTATATGCAGTTTAGCAGGTGCATTTCCCGATGTTACAGCAGTGTCTACACTTCAAAAGATACTTGATTAACTATCAAATGCTTTGTGATGTTTTGTGATCAAGAAAAGGCATAAATAAATGCAAATTCTTCATTTCTTAGTAATACTGACCCAACAAAGTGGAAAAAGAAAAAACAGAATTACTATTGGAGCCTACTTATAGCACATTACTATAGCTGGCTGTTTCTGTTAAAATAAACAGGAAATTCTGATAATTATAAAACTGTTTAATTAATCAATAAGCTATTAATCAACACTATACAAACCTTACCATTAGTACAATAACACAAAACACATTTCCCAACAAAAATATAATAGGGTATTATGGGTAAGAGAGCATATTTATCTTTGATAAGGAAAAAACTAAAGCTATTTGTGATGAGCCTTTATAACTTTTGATAATGAGTTTGGCAGTATCATGTTAGTGCTATAAAACACAAAAAAATCAAATTTTTTTTTTTTGGTATGCTTTTGGAGAATGGTTCCTTGAATAATAGTTAGATTTTGGAAGGGAGCTGGATTTCATGCTATTGAAAAGGAGGAAAAGATAACTTTGATGGCATTTGAGGTAACACACTGAAGGGGAAACTTAATGATGATTCCAAATTATGAAGTATAAGATTGTCATTTGGAGACAGGGTAATGTACCTGTATGTGGGAAGGGTGGCTTTCAAGGGCTGCACATTTCCATTGAAGGCTGAAAATCATCACATGCACTGATAGTAACTATTAAATTTTCTTTTGCAGAATCTCAGAATTTTTATGGTGCAGAAGGAGGTTGTTTGGCCCATTGTGTCTGCACCAGCTCTCCGAATGAGCAACTCATTTAGTCCCATTCTCCCCATAACCCAGCACATTCCTTCTTTTCAAATTGCACTCTAATTCTCTTTTGAATGCTTCAGTTGAACCTGCCTCCACCACCCAGGCAAAGCATTCCAAACTTGCTGCATGAAAACATTTTCCTGACATCATTATTGCTTCTTTCACTAATTACTTTAAATCCATGCCCTCTCATTCTCTATCCTTCCACCAATGGGAATAGTTTCTCCTATCTACTCTGTCCAGACTCCTCTTGTTTTTGGATACCTCCATTAAATCTCCTCTCAACCTTCTTTGCCCAGAGTATTTGAGGAAAATAGCCATAGGTGCAGATGAGGGGAAGCTAGGTAAACATATAGAACCATAGAACCATAGAAAAGTTACAGCACAGAAGGAGGCCATTTGGCCCATTTTGTCCATGCCAGCCCGAGGACACCCAGGTGCCCTTTCTAATCCCACCTTCCTGCACCTGGCCCATAGTCCTGCAGCTTACAGCACCTAAGGTGCAGATCCAGGTACTTTTTAAAAGAGTTTAGAATTTCTGCCTCTACCACCAACTTGGGCAGCGAATTCCAGACACCCACTATCCTCTGTGTAAAAAAGTTCTTCCTCATGTCCTCCCTACACCTTCTGCAACTTATCTTGAATCTATGACCCCTGGTTCTAAAACTCTCCACCAAGGGAAACAATTTTATCCTGTCCACTCTATCTATTCCCCTCAATTTTGTACACCTCAATCAAGTTACCTCTCAGCCTTCTTTGTTCTAAGGAAAATAACTCCAACCTATCCAATCTCTCCTCGTAGCTACACTTTCCTGGCAACATCTTTGTAAACCTCTGCTGCACTCTCTCCAGAGCTATTATGTCCTTCCTGTAATGTGGTGACCAGAACTGCACACAATACTCCAGTTGTGGCCTCACCAGTGTTTTATACAATTCCAACATTATATCCTTACTTTTATATTCTATACCTCTGCCAATGAAGGAGAGCATTCCATATGCCTTCTTTACAACCTTGTCTACTTGAACTGCTGCCTTCAGGGACCTGTGTACCTGTACGCCAAGATCTCTCACTTCATCTACCCCTCTTAGTATATTCCCATTTATTGTGTAATCCCTGTAACTGTTTGACCTCCCTAAATGTATGACCTCACAAAATCCAACTGCCACTTTACTGCCCACTCCACCAACCCATTTATATTGTTTTGGAGATTATGGCTATCCTTTACACTATCCACTACTCGGCCAATCTTTGTGTCATCTGCAAATTTCCCAATCGTGTCCCCCCCACCCCCCCCCCAACGTTCATGTCCAAATCATTAATATATAACACAAACAGCAAGGGTCCCAACACCAAGCCCTGTGGAACACCATTTGAGACAACTTTCCATTCGCAAGGGCATCCATCGACCATTACCCTTTGTTTCCTGTTACAAAGCCAACCTTTTATCCAGTTTGCCGTATTACCCTGAATCCCATGGGCTTTTACTTTCCTGACCAACCTGTCAAGTGGGACCTTGTCAAATGCCTTGCTAAAATCCATGTACATAACATCCACTGCACTACCTTCATCAACCCTTCTTGTCACTTCCTCAAAGAATTCAAATTTGTGAGGCAAGACCTTCCTTTAACAAATCCATGCTGACCATCCCTGACTAGTCCATACCTTTCCACATGACAGTTAATCCTATCTCTCAGGATTGATTCTACTAATTTGCTCACCACCGATGTAAGACTAACTGGCCTATAATTGTTCAGCATTTCCTTTGATCCCTTTTTAAACAATGGAACTACATATGCATTTCTCCAGTCCTCTGGTACCTCCCCTGTATCTAGTGAAGATTGGAAAATCTTCCTCAGAGCATCTGCTATCTCCTCCCTGACTTACTTCAGCAGCCTCGGAAACAATACATCTGGCCCTGGTGACTTTTCAACTTTCAAGGATTTCAATCCTTTGAGTACTTCCTCTCTCTTTATGACTATCCCATCTAATATCTCGCAGTGTTCCTCCTGGGCTACTATATCTACATCCTCCCTTTCCTTTGTAAACATGGAAACAAAATATTCATTCACAACCCTTCCCACAGCCTCTGCATCTACACGCAAGTTTTTATCTTCATCTCTGATAGGTCCCACTTTTTCCTTAACTAATCTTTTAGCATTAATGTATTGGTAAAACATCTTTGGGTTATCTTTAACTTTACTTGCTAATCTTTTTTCATGCCCTCTCTTTGATTTCCTTATTTCCCTTTTTTACTTCATCCCTGCACTTCCTATATTCACCTAGGCTATCTGCAGTGCTTAGTTCTTTGTGCCTATCATAGGCTTTCTTTTTCTGTTTGATCTTTCCCTGTATTCCTCTAGACAACCAGGGGGGTCTAGATTTGGCAGTACTACTCTTATTTTTATAGTGGACATGTCTACTTTGTACATTTAGGATCTCGCTTTTTCATGCTTCCCACTGGTTTTCCAATGTTTTATCCTCCAGCAGTGCTGTCCAGTCCACCTCAGCCAAGGCATTTCTCATTTCTGCAAAATTTGCCTTCCCCCAGTTCAAAACTTTTACTCTTGCCTTATCTCTGTCCTTTTCCATGGTAAAGCTAAATCTAACTGAATTGTGATCACTGTCCCCGATATGGTCGTCAGCTGTCGCTTCATCCACTTGCCCTTCTTCGTTCCCTAAGACTAGGTCTAGAATTGCACCTCCTGTCATTGGGTTTGTCACCAATTGGTTGAAAAAATTCTCCTGGACACACTGCATGAATTTTTCTCCCTCAGTACCCCTTATAGTGTTTGAATCCCAGTTGATATTAGGATAGTTGAAGTCTCCTACTATTATTGCCCTCTTGTTCTTACAAGCAGAAATTTGCCTTTGTTCTTCTATCTCCCTTTCACTATTTGGGGGTCTGTAGTATATCCTCAGGGGTGTGACTGCCCTTTTTTTATTTCTAAGCTCAATCCATAAAGCCTTGTTTGTTGACCCATTTAGTATATCATCCCTTCTCACAACTGGAGTTGAGCCTTTAACCATTAGTGCTACCCACCCCCCTCCCTTTTTATCTTATACTCAATTGTGTCTGAAGACTCTATAACCAGGGATATTGAGCTGTCACTTTTGTCCCTCTTTTAGCCAGGTCTCCGTTATAGCAATGAAATCCTGTTGTCATGTGTCTACCTGTGCCCTTAACTCATCTACCTTGTTTGTAATACTCCTTGCATTGAAGTATAAACAGTTTAACCCTGACAATTTCCCTTGCTGGACACTTAAACTTTTCTTCTCCTGTAACTCCATGTTTATCACAACGTCCGTAGCTATTGTTCTACCTCCATTTTTCTGATCTGAATTTGATCTATCTGATCCTACTCCTGGGATCCCGTCCCCCTGCCACACTGGTTTAAATACTCCCCAACAGAACTACAAAAGCCCCCACAATGACACTGGTCCCAGCTCTGCCAGGGTGCAGCCCGTCCGGTTTGTACAGGCCCCACCTTGCACAGAACCGGTCCCAGTGCCTCAAGAATCTGAATCCCTCCCAGCTACCCTGAGGGAGAAAAGGGTCTGATAGGATTAGAGAGTGGGAGGAGGCTTGTGTAAACCAGAACAAAGTAATTAGGGTAAACGGCCTTTGCGCTGCAGGCTCAAATACTTGTTGGAGTGCAGCTGGGGAGGTGTCAATCACCCGTGACGCGCGGGGGGGCGGTGTTACGCTTGAATGACATCTTTGTGATCCAATAAGAGGCGGGTGTGTGTAGGCGGGGCCTGGAGGCAAGGATTTAGGTCGGGGAGAGTGCGAGCGGGATTCAGGGGTTGATTAACGCTCAGACGGGGAAGATGGCAGAGACCAGGGATCCAGCCAGAGACCAGTTAAAGCAATGGCAAGATTCAAGAGCCGACAAGGTGAGGGGATGGCCGGCGCTCACAGGGTTTAGGGAGCTGAGGGGGCCCGCTCCCACAGCTGGGGGAGGTGCTGGAGATTGAATCCCATTTACTTAACGCTTTCGGATCTTCAGCCCCCTTGAGAGATTTCACTCTCCGTGGGGTTTTTTTTTCGTGGTAGTGCTCCTTAACACGCTGTTTGTCATGTCGATAACATAGAAGAGGTAGCAGGGCAATGCATTTGGACTGGTGACTTGGGGTTAAAAGACCAGCCGTGCCCCAGTTATCCCCCCCCCTGTGCATTTAATGCAACATGAGCACAAAGGTTCTTTCAGTAGAAGCTGCATTGACTTAATCTGAGATTCCAGGTCCAATTTTGGCATTTGTTATAGCTATTATAATAAGAACAGATTATTCACACTATCCGTTTGCTGTCTTTACGTCTTGCATTAGGTCCAATCCAAAGTGTCATTGACTAAAACGTGTTTGCATTAGGAACGTTGACTGATTTTTGTTTTTTTTTTTGCAGGCCCTACTTATGAGTTCTGTTTTGAACTGAGTGAATGCTGTTGTCTGAGTTTCTGGCTGTGTATGTGTGCATGTTTGTGTCTGTCTGTCTGACTGCAATTCAGTGGATCCAACTTAAAAGTTTCAGTCCACAGAGGATAATAAAAGCTGAGCAAACTCCAGTATGAATAGGGTGTGTCACTTTGTAGGTGTCCCTGGAGGATCCATCCTTATTCCCATGTCTGTTTTCTTGTCTATATGCTGCCTCTTGCACAATAACATAAGAAATAGGAGCTACAGTAACCCATTTGGTTCTTAGAACCTAAAATCATGGCTGATCATCTACCTTTGGCCCACCTACCTGCATCATCCCCATAATCAGTAATTCCCTTTGTACTCAAAAATCTGTTGACTTCTGCCTTGAATATATACAATGACTGAGCACCCACAGTTTTCTAGAGAATTTCAAAGATTCACAAACCTTTAAGGAAATTTCTCCTGTTGCCTCATAAATGGCTGACCCCCTTATTCTGAAATTGTACCTCTGTTTTAGATTCCCCGGCCAGGGAAAACGTTTTCTCGGTATCTACCCTGCCAAGCCCCTTAAGAATTTTATGGGCAGAATTTTTTCCTTGGTGGGTGTGTGCCTGAACCGAATGAGTGTAAAATAGTGCGTGACAACGTTGGGTGAGAGTCCTGACATCATGCACTCGTGATATTTGGCTTGGTGGGTGTGTGCGCGAGGCAACAGTGTGCCCACCAAGTAAGCGACCTATTAAAGTTCTTAATTAATTGAATCAAATTTTGAGCTGCCCATCCATTCATTCGGTTGACAGGTGGGCGAATAGGCCAAGTGGCCTTCGCATTTTTGCGAAACCGCATCCACAGGTGGGGTGAGGTTTCAACCAGTGATTTTAAAAACAAGATAACTTTTAAAACTCAATTTCCTTAGTTTTCAATTCTTTATTTGTAATGTCAACAAACCTTTAGCTCCCTGAGGCAACTCTGTGCCTTCAGGAAGATTTCACTGAGTGCAGCCCCGCGCATGTGCACACTTTAGCACTTGTGCTCCTTGCTGAGGCTCTGAGTGACTTTCACACTGGCTGGCTGTTAATTGTGCCGCCTGTGTGAAATTGCAGTCAGGGCCCGATTGCGGCTGATTTCATGGCTGTTCCTAGGCTCGCCCAACCGATGAGGTAAAAATCCTGCCCTGCATTTCAATTAGATGACCTCTCATTCCATTCTTAACTCCTCTTGGGGCAAACCTTCACTTCCTCTATGTCCTTCCTTTGTTAAGGAGACTAAAACTGCATACATACTCCAGCTGTGATCTCACTTATAGCCTGTATATATGTAGTAACACTTCTGTACTCTTGTACCCCAACGCCTTTGTAATGAAAGCTAACACCATTTGTCTCTGGGAAACATCTCTGAAGTGTTTGGAAGCCTGTGAATGGCCTCCATCTGACTAATTTTGAAAATTCAGATTTTAATATTATGAAAGAAGTGAACACTGATGCACAGAAAAAGACCTGCTGCTCCATCCAGCCTTAATCAACCTTCAAATCAAAATTGGAGCAGTAAATTGGGCCTCAAAAGATCAACTCATCAGTCAGTTAAAGGCCACAAAGCTAATCAGAGATTCCATAGTGGAGGATATTCATTAAACGGCAAGTGAACACGTTTCGTGTTAGTTTTTTTTGAGGGAAGCAAAAGAGAAATGTTTGTAGACATTTTAAGGGGGAAAAGTAAATCTCATAACAACTGTAAATAGGCAGTTAATATGAGCATTGTACATTTACCTGTTTGGTGTTCAGTAAATTTGTATAGTCTGAACTACAGTCTGATGTTTATTCTGTGTCTGTAGTTAAGTAGATCATGGGGTATACCATTTGTTCAGTGAAGTGACCCATAGTGCAGTGACTTCTCTTCAGCCCCTCTGTCGCAGTACTTTTCCCTTGATATTGGCAGGCCAAGAAACATCATGAACTACACAAAGTCCATCTACAGTAGAGGCTGATGTTAAAGAGCCAGAGGAAAGTACCAAAGACTTTTTTAAAAAAAAAAATCCACACATGTAAAACATCCCTAAAATCCTTACTTGCAAGATCACCAATTCTATAATTTTTCATTCAGGTTTTCTGATTATTGGATAATAGACCATTTTAAACTTTTCCTATTGTCTCCAAATCATGAAAGGCAAAGTGTCATACTGTAAATAAGGTTAATGTTGTGCATGAGTCAACACCATTTAGAACAAGCATTTAAAGAGTTTAATCCAAGCCTACAGTTCAGGATATTCTTTGAACTTCTCAATTGAATACATCTGCTTCAATATGTGTTCCTAACAGTAAAGGTTTGGTTTGGAACTGCCTGGAGTACCCAGAGATCCAGGTACTTTCCAAAAATATACCGTAAATATATTTTCAGGTGGCTGAAGGAGTAGTTTAAAGAATGCTTGAATTATCTCCCACCACAATGGATCAGTCACTAGCCAATTGGCTTCTTAAATGGGATATTTTTCACCATGTTTAGTCTTGTGTTGTTGCATAGAAAAAAATATCAACATGGGTCTCTGTCCAGCAGACTGGCTGGCGATTGATATTTGTTTCCATTGCATGATACAAAATAATTTATTTTTTGATTCAAGCATTTTGCGTAGGAGCAAGTTGAAAGGACAGTAATGAAAAAAGAAGTTTGGCGTGCATTGTACATGATAATCCTAAATATTCGTACATCTAGTAACAGTTTTTTATATGTCTTGTTTAAAAAGGCTGAAGTTAACTAGGGAAGTAGGAGCTTACATCTTTCGTGTCTTTTTAATCGCAGAGGAAGCTTGTTGATCAAATGAAGTCCCTTTTCTTTTAAACAGAATATGGCAGCATTGGTAGGTAGGTGGTCAGTGAATGTTTTTCACCCTGGAGGAATGTAAACAATTGTGTCCTTCAGGGATCAGAGTTGAGAACATTTTATATATCTATTTAAAAAATGTTTAGCTGCAATTTAATGTGGAGAAATGAGGTGAAACATTTTGGGCAGAAGGATTGGAAATTTATACTTAAAAGGGAAAACTTTAAGCAGAGCAAAATATTTAGGAATTCAGATATGCAGATATCTAAAAATGAGAGGCCAAGTTGGCAAAGCTTTTTTAAAAAAAAAATTACAATTCTATTATTTATAATTAGGAAGCTATGTACAAGAGCAAAATAGTAATGTTAAAATATATACTGTACAACAAAGTACTGAAGACAAGAGACTGTAACCTGTTTGTTGGGGAACAAAGCCTAGCATACTTCTCAAGGCTGAAGTGTTATATTGGGAGTGTGGAACTTTATGTGGAAGAAGATACATTCCCAGTAATCTTGATGAATTTAGAAAGAAAACAAACTGCAGAAATTGGAAAAAAAAATGTTGCAAATATATAGTTTGGTTGAAATTTGCAGACACAGTTTTTGAGATGAGAAAATTTCTTGCGCCTAAAATAATAATCTCTCTTGCATTTATTTGTAGATCCTGAGTTACCTGTATTTTTCCAGCATTTTCTTCTGTTCTTGACAAGTTGTAGTTTATTTAAGTGGGAGGCAGCAATAAGTGCACTGGAAAAATTGAGCCTTAATGTTTGAGTAGGTTTGGGTCCCTGTAGGGTGGTAACTGGATCATTTTTCGGTGGTGAATATGTTTAGTGTCAGATTGGATGTAGGGGAAAAAAGGAAGAGGAGTTCACCCATGTGTGAAAACCGACAATGTACTTTCAGATGTTGCTGAGCAGCAACTTGTAAGTGATGAGGGGTGACACCCTGGGGATAACCATGACCAGAAACTGAACTGGACTAGCCATGTAAATACGGTGGCTACAAGAGCAGGTCAGACGCTAGGAATTGTGTGACAAGTAACCCACCTCCTCACTCCCCAAAGCCTGTTCACTATTTACAAGCCACAAATCAGGAGTGTGATGGAATACACACCACTTGCCTGGATGAGTGCAGCTCCCACAACACTCAAGAAGCTTGACACCATTCAGGACAAAGCAGTCCACTTGATTGGCACCACATCCACAAACATTCATTCCCTACATCACCGCGCATAGTAGCAGCAGTGTGTACCATCTACAAGATGCACTGCAGGAATTCACCAGGCTCCTGAGACAGCACCTTCCAAACCCATGACCACTACCACCTAGAAGGACAAAGGCAGCAGACACATGGGAATACCACCGCCTGGAAATTCCCCTCCAAGTCATTCACCATCCTGACTTGGAAATATATCGTTGTTTCTTCACTGTCGCTGGGTCAGAATCCTGGAACTCCCTCCCTAACAGCACTGTGGGTGTATCTACACCACATGGACTGCAGTGGTTCAAGAAGGCAGCTCACCACCACATCCTCAAGGGCGATTAGGGATGGGCAATAAAATGCTGGCCTAGCCAGTGAAGTCCACATCCCATGAATGAATTTTTTAAAGAAAAGGATAGCGCCTTGGAATACACGTAAGTTACACGGAGGTATGGGAAGAGAAATCACTGATGTAAATGCACTGTCCTTTTTGTGGCTGGCTAGAACCTTAGGATAGCAGGATGACAGAGGTAGTTTGTGGAGATGAAGTTTCAATGGAGGATTTGTTAATTGACAAAGTGCTGGCAGGATAAGGAGGGAGGTTGAATTATAGTCACATACTGCGTTTGGCCAGTTCAGTTTCAGTGTCATTAGTGGAAGTGAAATCAGATTGGAGAGCCCGAATTAGAATGTTACAGGAGCTCAAATGTGTTCTGGTATTTAGACCAAGAAGATTGGACGCGTAACAATTTAAAACAGGCAAGGCAACAAATCTAGAACTGTGCAAACACAATTGTGGTCAAAAGATTTTTCAGCCCATGTTTACATCTGGTAACTGGAGATTTGAGGCATTTGTTTTGGACCAACCAACTGAGAAACAGAAAGGGGAGCAGCCTACTGGAGCAGATGGTTCAAACCTTGTGTGCCTGGAGTTGGATGTTAAATGAAGGTTTATTCCAGGAAATTTGACTGCCCAGAAAAAGAGAATTGCGTGAGTTGGTAGTTGCCATATTTTTTTGCTTCACCTTCAATGGCTTAAGGCTTATTATAATGGCTTGTGTCCCTTCATGAGTTTTGTAACTTTCAAATCATTTCTTTAGAATGTAGATACCTTGACCACTGGAGCAGGCCAACCTGTTGGTGACAAGCTAAATGTCATTACGGCAGGGCCTCGAGGGCCACTATTTATTCAGGATTCCGTGTTTCTTGATGAGATGGCGCACTTCGACCGGGAAAGGATCCCTGAGCGTGTTGTACATGCAAAGGGGGCAGGTGAGTTTAAAGTTGACTAATGAATTACCTTAGTCATTTGTGAATTGGAGGTTGGAACTTTCGGCTCTTCAGTAAAACTGTGTCCCACCCACAGCTGATTGTCAATCTTACTATAATTCAGGTATGTTGAGTATCAGGAGGACATTTAGCAATAGGAATTTATAAAATAACACTCATTAGGAAATGCTCAAGGTCAGTCTTTAGAAAATTGTTATCACTGACTCCATCAATCCCCTTATAAAGAGCTATATGCAGTGTTTTAATGATGGGTTTGCACCATCTTGAGCTATAGTATTCATCATGCATCACAAGTTGTGCCGTGGAATTCCAGGAGTTGCTTGAATTTGTTTATCTTTTCCCACTGAGCCTCCTTAATTTTTTTGCTCGGTTTCCAATTAGCCAATAATTTCCTGCAGAGGTGAGTGCTGTCCCCTTTTTTTGATTAGTGCCTCTAGTCTGCTCACTGTCGAGGGCATTTATTAAATGTGACTTCAATCCTCTCCTCCCCTAAATAACCAAAGAGGAATAATGTGGCTCACCACCACCTTCTCAAGGGCAGTTGGGGATGGGCACCAAATGACCCCCATATCTCATTAAAAGAATAAAAAAAATTCAATTGAACTTTCTGAAAGTGGGATTTCAAGAAAACTACAAACTGGTTGAGCAAAGGGATGATTTCCTTTTGAGGCATGTCTTTTTGTGATGAAATGGTTTGTGAATTTTTTCTTTAATGTGGCTAGCCAATCGTGATGGCCATGATTTCATTGAGCATTTGTTTTGTGTTCAACAATTACTCCCGAGTAACAGTACCAGTTGAATGCGACCAAAGATGTTCAGTTTGGACATCCTCCATTTTTCCAACAGTCACAAAGTAGTTGGGCATGGTAGTGCATTGGTTATGGGTTTTGGACCATGAGTCAAGAGTTCAATTTCCACCATAGCAACTTGTGAAATTGAATTCAGTAAATCGGGTAACTTATGTTCCCTGTACTGGCATCAGAACAGAGAATTCTGTTAAACCTGGTTTGTAAAAACTGGTTTCATTAATGTCTTTCAAGAAAGAACATTCCAGTCTTTTACCATATAGCTGTGCAGTTACTAGCAAAAGGCTCAGCACAAATACCACCATCCTCTCAGGGCAATTAGGGATGGACTGTAAATGTGATCTTGTAAGTGTCAACATCTTGAAGACAAAACAAAAAAAAATGGATAGAACTGACAAGAAATCCTGGTTCAGATCCATGATGCCAGGTTTCTATTCATTAAATGTTGTGTCCAATGTTATGATGTTTGAAGGCTGCTTGATGTGTCTGCTGGCTCATGGGTGTATCCAGGAAAATGAGGGGAAATTTGCACATGAATTGTCGTGTTGTCTACAGTGCCATGATACTGATTCAGCTACCTGCCCATGTAAAATGACTGTCCATGGTTGCTGGGGCTGTGCTGCTCATTGAAGTAGCTTTAAGAAAATTGGTGGAATATTTGGTGGCTATTATTGCACTGTTTTTCTATCAGAATCAGATTATGAAAGGTAATACCCATTTCTCTGGCAGATATGGAAATGTCTTATACCATCAAATAATTTAATCCAAAAAGAAATATCTCCATGTGGATTTTGGGTGATCAAGGCTGCCTTTGACTCATGACACTTGGGTGCTATGGAAGGACACAGTTGAGCAAAGGACTCTCCTATCAGAGGAAATATTTTCTCTCCATCTACCCTACCTACTTCATTAATCATCGTAACCTCCATTCGATCACTCCTTAAGGGGCTCAGTGTTTGGGGCATTGCTCACAAGGCACATCATCCTAAACTCAGCTTGACACCAACATTTATAAACCACTTACTGAACTCATGGCTTCATAAAGAAAAATTTCCCCCCTCCCCCTGCCCCCCAGTGCTGGCATTCTCTCGTTAGCCTGTCTTCCCAACCCAACCTTTTCAGCCAAATCTTTATATATTTCTCCTTTTCAGATATATCCTGCTCTCTTTGAAATGTAGCTTTAGCCTGCATTCCAGACATCACATCTGGTGAAGTATCCCTTGGATTTAAGCCTTCAGTTCGAGAACCTTCTTCCTTCCTCCCTATTGTTTCTTCCAACTTGGTTGCCATTCCCTAGTTCCCCACCGGCCCATCATAGAACCAATTTTTCACTACTTGCTCATATTAAGTTCTCCAAGTTTAACTTGCCACTTTCCTGCTTTTCCCCCTCTCTCAGTGCCTCTTCCACTCACCATGTTGCTATTGCTGTTCCCAGCTCTCTGTGAAATGCTGGTCACCAAGCTCAATCTCCAGACCAGTAGACCCCTTCTTTGCTGTACACTCCTATTCCCTAATTCCTCAGTTTCTCTCTTCCCCAAAGTCCTCTATATTTTGCGACCCCTCCATTCCTGTCCCACATCAATTTTGGAACCCCTCAGGAGTTCTGACACACTCCATGAAAGTGATTCCCAAGCCTCTTGATTCCTAAGTCTGCAGCCCTCTGACTTCTGTAACATCCACACTGTTATAGCTCTCTGTGGTGGTGGTTGGGTGAGACTACTGAGCCTGAGGCTTTAACAGCAGTCAGTAAAGTGCCAGTGTGGGAGGGGTGGAGCAGTGGACTACTGCAGGAAATTTAAATTTCCTGATCTTCTGGGCTGCTAGAAACAAACCTCTAAAGAAGCACCCCTGATTCCGGGAACTCCGGATCATTCTAGAGGTGTTAGGAACCCAAATTGTAAGCGATATTAATCTTTGGGTAAGTTAAACAGAGACCTCAGGAGTTCAAGTGGAGCTGTAGGTCAGATGGTAGTATTGATAACCTGACAGGATAGTATTCGTTTGTTCAGAAGAACAGATGTTCTTGGGAGCAGGAGTAGGTCATTTGGCCCTTCGAGCCTGCTCCGCCATTTGATAAGATTATGACCGATCTGATTGTGGCTGCAACTCCATTTTCTTTTCTGCACACCCCCCCCCCCCCCCCCAAATGTTAGGCTAACTTATAGTTTCCTGCTTTCTGTATCCCCCTTTGTTGAATAAATGTGTTACATTGTGATTTTCCAATCTGCTGGGACCTTTGCAGAATCTAAGGCATTTTGGAAGATTACAGCCAATGCATCTACTACCTCTGTAGCTACTTTTTTTAACGCCCGAGGATGTAAGGCATCAGGTCCCAGGGGACTTGTCTAGTGGTGTAGAGGGAAATTTTGAAGTACAGGAGCTCTAAGAAAATGTGTTGGCCATATCATTTCTAAATCTGTTGTTACGTTGTTTTCATATGTATTAATCATTTGAGTCCCAAAACATCAGTAAAACTATGCTTTTTAAGTGAAAAATATTAGTGCCAGTAGGCATTTTATTTGGAATCATGTGATATTTTAAATCATTAGCCTTTAGCAAAGTTAGAGTTTCATTATGCAATAGTTTAATTATTTAATTCAAGCCTATTAAAAACATAAATTACAGAAAACTACTTACAGGATATGGAATAAAACTGGGTAAATAGAATTAAGATACCGATCAGCCATAATTTAACGGAATGGCAGAACAAGCTCAAGGGACTGAATGGCCAACTCTTGTTCCTATCTAGATATCGGTGATTGGAGTTTGACACATGTGTGCAAGCATTCATGCATCAAGCTCTTTCTCCAGTCACTTCGAACTAGTCCAGGTCTCAAAGAATTATTAGTCAACTAAATTAATGGCCTGCATAGTACCTCCTATTTTCTACAGCATTTGAGGTTAAATGTTATCAGTTCCAGCAACCCCATCAATCTTCAGTGCCTCAAAGCAAGCTAAAGCCATTTATGCATTTACATTTTAAGGAGTCAATATCTAAAGTATTTGTACCTACCACTGTATCACCTTCAGTCATGAAAATAAGTACAAAATATACATTTAACATTTTGACCATATTCTACTCAATCCTAACCATTGTGCTAAACCTTTCAAAGGACATATGTGGCTTTTCTGGCCTCTAACAGAACTTATAAAGCTTTACCATGAGAATGTCACCTGATCAGTTGTTTTTTCCAATGCATTTTTGGCATTCAATTGTGGCTATAGTTAAGTTCAGCTGTATTTGATACCTATACATGCAATCTTGCCATGGTTTTATACTTCTGTGAAATATTTATTTTTGAGGCTACTTTCCCTATGTACCTTCATGAAGACGTTTAGATTCCAACTTAGCACATACTCTCCTATTTATGAAAAGGACATACATAAATAATCTTATGTTTCTTCCCTATTACTCATTTCCATCAACCAGCACATCCCAGTCTCCATTTCTGAAACTACTTTATACCTGAAAATTGAGACCATTCTTACAGCAGGCACCAAGTTGTCTGCAGTAGTAATTTTCACAACCAAATGAAAGCTGATGATACACTGACTATTGAAATGAATTGAGGGGTTGTTAGGACATTATATTGTTCCCACCAGGAACAGTGGCAGGAATAAAATCCATCATGCGTTTCATTCCTGAAATTAAAAAGAGTATGGGAATAGGACAATGTGGATAGTTCTTTCCGAGAGCTCTGCAATTACAACGATGGGCCAAGTGGCTTCCTTCTGGGCTGTGAAATTCTACAGTTCCAACAAGGAAATTGGGTATCATCTCAGGAGTACTGCTAAAGATTAAATTCATTTCTTCCCAACATGTTGAGTAAGGACGAAATTCTTGCCTGCACCCACAACACACTTTTTTCCTTGCCATCCTATCTATTGAATAAGGCAACGCACCCTAACTTCTGACCAATTATCATCGTTTCGTAATGTATATAGCCTTTTTGTTTTGGGTGTTGTGATTATGCTTCAAATAGGATAAAGCAAGTGATTAACAAAACTTCTGAGGCTAGAGAAACCTCTATATTCCTAAAGAATTTGGCTTTACATGATCCAAGTTTTGATTCTTACAAAATGCATATCAGGTTGGGAAGCCTAAAGAGGTCGCAGCCCTGGTGCTGAGATTCTATAATGGAGGTCATTGCCTGATTCGCTCCTGCTTGTGGAAGGAAGAAAGGATGTTAATTGAAAAGCAGATTAGATTGTTCTACCTGAGGGAATGCAGGCTTGAAGTGGACTGATAGCCTTGCTTCAGTGCTGGGTTGAGGAATTAACTTGCAGAATGTGTTTCTCTTTCCCAATGACCTGGTGGCGCACTCCTGTTCACCACATTCTGCTGCGATGGCGGCTTCCCCTTTGACGCTTCCAGTAGCCAATTGCATCACAATGTCAGGTGGCGCCTCCCTGGGTGGAAGCTGTTGCCAGGACTAGCTTACTCCTGAATTGGGGGGCCCATTTCCTGGATACAAACGGGTTTCCTATGCACGCGCACGCACGCTCGCTCCTGTGCGCACACACTCACTCGCCTGCTCCCATACACGTGTGCTCCCGGCACGCACCCGCACCCCAACATACACACAGACACACAGCAGTCAGCCTCTTCCTCCCATGTGGCTGCTCCGGACCTGGGGCTCCACTCTGCAGCATCGCACCCCTGGGCAATGGGCCTCGCAGCCAGCTTCTCCTCCTTGGGACCTCGGCATTCCACTCCCCTGCACTCTGCTCCCCAGGCCCTGATTGGAGGTGCTGGAGTGCCATTCTAGTGCACTCTGGCTGTACTACACCACTGGACCTGTTGAGCCTTCAGTTCTAATACTTTTTTTAGTACCTTTTCCCTAGTGATTGTGGATTTTTATTTTAAGTTCCTCCCTCTCTTTTACCTCTTGATTTTCAATCATTTTGGGATTTTTTTGCGTCCTCTACAGTGAAGACAGATAACAAAATACTTGTTCAATGCTTCTGTCATTTCCTTGCTCCCATTTGTAATTCCCCAGTCTTGCCCTAAGGGACCAATACTCACTTTAGTTAACTTCTAGAAACTCTTACTATATGTTTTTGTATTTCCATCTAGCTTCCTTTAAAAAATCTAATTTCTCCCTTTTTTTTTTAGCCATTCTTTGCTAGTTTCTAACATCTGTCCACTTTTCTGACCTACTACTAATTTTCACAATAACATATGATTTTCTTTCAATTTGATACTAACTTTAACTTCCTTAGTTAGCTGTGGATGGTGCATCCTTATCGTAGTCTTTCTTTCTTAATGCAATATACCTTTGCTGAAAGTTATGAAATATCATCTTCAATGTCTGCCACTGCTCTACACTCCCACCTTTTAACCAATTTTCCCAGTTCATTTTAGCCAACTCAGTCTTCGTACTCTTGTATTTGCCTTTGTTTAAGTTTAAGATGCTGGTCTTAAACCCCCCCACTTCTCACCCTCCAATTGATTGTGAAATTCTACCATGTTATCATTTCTGTTGCCTAGAGGCAGCCTTTTATATTGAGTTCATTAATTAATTGTGCCTCATTGCACATTACCAAGTCTAAAATAGCCTGCTTCCTCATTGGCACCAGAAGGTACTGTTCTAAGAAATTGTTCAGAATAGACTCTGAACCAATATTTCAGGCTTCCTTTGCCAATCTGATTTGTCCAATGTGCATGAAGATTAAAATCACCCTTTTTTGTTCATTCTCGGGATGTGGACTTAGCTGGCTGGGCCAGGTATTATTGTCCATCCCTAGCTGCCCTTGAGAAGGTGGTGGTGAGCTGCCTTCTTGAACTGCTGCAGTCCATGTGGTGTAGGTACACTCACATGGCTGTAGGAAGGGAGTTCCAGGAATTTGACCCAGCTACAGTGAAGGAACGGCGATTATATTTTCAAGTCTGGATGGTGAGTGACTTGGAGGGGAACTTCTAGGTGGTGGTGTTCTCATCTGTCTGCTGCCCTTGTCATTCTAGATGGTAGTGGTCATGGTTTTGGAAGGTGCTGCCCAAGAAACCTTGGTGAGTTCCTGCAATGCAATTTGTAGATGGTATACACTGCTGCCACTGTGTGTCAGTGGTGGGGCAGTGAATGTTTGTGGATGTGGTGCCAATCAAGCTGGCTGCTTTGCCCTGGATCGTGACCAGCTTCTTGTGTTGTTGGAGCTGCACTCATCCAGGCAAGAGGGGACTATATCATCACACTCTTGACTTGTGCCTTGTATATGGCGGACAGGCTTTGGGGAGTCAGGAAGTGAGTTACTCATCGCACAATCCCTAGCCTCTGATCTGATTTTGTAGCCACAGCATTTATGTGGCTATTCCAGTTCAGATTCTGGTCAACAGTAGCCTCCAGGATGTTAATAATGGAGGATTCAGTGGTGGTAATGCCATTGAACATCATGAGGCTCTTGTTGGCGATGGTCATTGCCTGGCACTTGTGTGGTGCGAATGTTATTGCCACTTGTCAGCCCAAGTCTGGTCATTGTCCAGGTCTTGCTGCATTCAAACATGGACTGCTTCAGTATCTAAGGAGTTGCGAATGGTGCTGAACATTGTGCAATCATCAGTGAACATCCCCACTTCTGACCTTATGATGGAAGGAAGGTCGCTAATGAAGTAGGTAAAAATGGTTTGGCCTAAGACACCACTGCAGGAGTTCCTCAGGGTAATGTCCTGGAGATGAGATGATTTACCTTCAACAACTGCAATCAAGTTCCTTTGTGCTCGGTATGACTCCAACCAGCGGCGAGTTTTCCCCGATTCCCATTGACTCCAGTTTTGCTAGTGCTCCCTGATGCCACACTCGGTCAAATGCGACCTTGACGTCAAGGGCAGTCACTGCCACCTCACCTCTGGAATTCACCTCTTCTGTCCATGTTTGAACCAAGGCTGTAATGAGGTCAGGAGCTGAGTGGCCTTGGCGGAACCAAAACTGGGCGTCAGTGAACAGGTTATAGCTTAGCAAGTGCCGCTTGATAGCACTATTCATGACCCCTTCCATTACTTTACTGATGATTGAGAATAGACTGATGGGATGTTAATTAGGTGATTGGATTTGTCCTGCTTTGTGTACAGGACATAGCTGGGCAATTTTCCCCATAGCCAGGTAGATGCCAATGTTGTAGCTGTACTGGAACAGTTTGGCTTGGAGCGCAACAAGTTCTGGAGCACAAGTTTGCAGTTCTATTGCCCGAACATTGTCAGCACCCATAGCCTTTGCAGTATCCAGTGCCTTCAGCCGTTTCTTGATAATCACTTGGAGTGAATTGAATTGGCTGAAGTCTGGGGACCTCCGGATGAGGCCAAGATGGATCATCCACTTGGCACTTCTGGCTGAAGATTTAAGCAAATGCTTCAGTCTTATCTTTAGTGCAGATATGCTGGGCTCCTCCATCATTGAGGATGGGGATATTTGTGGAGCAGCTCCCTCCAGTGAACATGTTTAATTGTCCACCACCATTCATGACTGCAGAGCTTAGATCTGATCCATCGGTTGTGGAATCACTGAGTTCTGCCTATCACTTGCTGCTTATGCTGTTTGGCACGCAAGTGGTTCTGTGTTAAAGCTTCACCAGGTTGACACCTCATTTTTACATACGCCTGATGCTGCTCCTGGCATGCGCTCCTGTGCTCTTCATTGAACCAGGGTTGATCCCCTGGCTTGATGGTAAGGGTAGTGTTTGGGATATGCTGGACCATGAGGTTACAGATTGTGTTCGAGTACAATTATGCTGCTGATGGCCCACAGTGCCTCATGGATGTCCAGTCTTGAGTTGCTAGATCATTTCGAAATACATCCCATTTAGCATGGTGTTAGTCCCACACAACACGGTGAAGAGGTGGAACTTCATCTCCACAATGACTGCAGTGGTCACTCTTGCCGATACTGTCATGGCCAGATGCATCTGTGGAAGGCAGGTTGGTGAGGATGAAGTGAAGTAAGCTTTTCCCTCGGTTCCCTCACTACCACCTGCATACCCAGTTTGGCAGCTCTGTCATTTAGGATTCGGCCAGCTGGTTCAGTAGTGGTGCTACTGAGCCACTCTTGGTGATGGACATTGAAGTCCTCCATCCAGAGTACATTCTGCACCAATGGCACCCTCAGTACTTCCTCCAAGTGGTGTTCAACATGGAGGAGCGCTGATTCATCAGTTGAGGGAGGGCATCAGGTGGTAATCGGCAGAGGTTTCCTTACCCATGTTTGACCTGATGCCATGAGACTATATGGAGTCCGGAGTCTATGTTTAGGACTCCCAGGGCCACTGTACTGCCTCCTCTGCTATGTCTGCCTTGCTGGTGGGACAGGACATACCCAAGGATGGTGAAGGTGTCTGGGATATTATGTGTAAGATATGATTCTGTGAGGGTGAGGATGATTATGTCAGGCTGTTGTTTGACTAGTCTGGGAGACAGCTCTGCCAGACTGGCGCTTATCCGCAGATGTTAGTAAGGAGGAATAAAAACAGAAAATGCTGGAAAAATTCAGCAGGTCTGACAGTATCTCTGGAGAGAGCGGTATTAAGGGTCATACAGACTCGAAACGTTAACTGTTTCTCTCTCCACAGATGCTGTCAGACCTGCTGAGGTTTTTCCAGCATTTTCTGTTTCTATTCCAGATTTCCAGCATCTACAGTATTTTGCTTTTACCTTAGTAAGGAGGACTTTGCAGGATCGACAGGGCTGAGATTGCTGTTGCTGTTCCGGGTGGTCCATCCAGCGTCATTCCTTTTTTTGAGGCATTGTAGTGGTTTGATACACTTAAATGCCACTGGAGTCACATGTAGCCAGACCAGGGAAGTATGGCAGGTTTCCTTCCCTAAAGGGCATTAGTGAACCAGATGTGTTTTTACAACAATGGTTTCATAGACTTATAGTCATTAGACTTCTAATTGAATTTTTATTGAATTCAAATTCCACCAACTGCTGTGGCAGGATTCAAACCCGGGTTCCCAGAGCATTACCCTGGGTCTCTGGATTACTAGTCCAGCGACAATACCGCTAAGCCATCGCTTGCCTTTCCCATGATTATTGCAGTACTTTTCTTACAAGAGTCACAGGTACAGATGATTTAGAGCTTTGTAAGATCTTGTGATCTTACAAACTGTTCAGTTTTGAGCTGCAATTCATTGAACCTAATAACACAAGAAAAGGAAGTAACCTTATGGTACTTGCAGACAAGGTGACTGTATTATGGTGGCTAAAGTGAAAATGGAATCTGAAGATCATTGAAGGTTACGAATGTCTTTTTAAATTTCTTTCAGGTGCCTTTGGCTTCTTTGAGGTGACCCATGATATCTCAAGATACTGCAAGGCCAAAATATTTCATCCAGTTGGAAAGAGAACATCTGTGTCTGTCCGCTTCTCAACAGTTGGTAAGAGCTCCTCCTCCTTTTGGTTTGGGGTCAGTTTTGTCTGATTACACTTGTGAAGTGTATAAGAATGGTTTTCCATGCTAAGGGTGTTATATTCATTCAAATTCTTTTTTGAAATAAAATGGAGTGTGGTGACACTTGAATAGTAATCCAGAGGCCAGGACTAATAATCCAAAGGACAATTAGTTTAAATCTCACCATGGCAGTTTGAGAATTTGAATTCCGTTTGAAAAATAAAACTGCGATCAGTAAGTGATTATGAAACTGTTGGATTTTTATAAAAACCCAGCCATTGAGGGAAGGAAAACTGCCATCCTTACTCGATTCAGCCTGTTTGTGACTCCAGTCCCATACCAATGAAATTAATTCTTAACTGGCTTCTGAAAGAAAAATTGTTTTTAGCAGTTAACGAACGTGCAAGTTTCAAAAGACATTCAGTACTCAAAAAGGTTAATCTCTCTTTCAATTCAGTGATGTGTGCCAGTGGCTGTTTTTATATATTGCACTTTCCAGCTGTTGCGACTCGTTTACTCTGAACATTCTACATTCAAGCCACTCAGTTGTACCAAAGCAGAAATGTAGAATTGCCATCACCTTCTTAAGGCAGTGAAGGGTAGCCAGTAGTTACTGGTCTGGCCAACAATGCTCACATCCCCAAAATGAATAAAACAAAGAAAAGGTGACCTGTTACCTATCTGACTACAATCCAACCCCTTGCTATGTTTTGCCTTACCTTAGCTTGGCAAATGTGGGGAATTGCATAGTTCCAATACTTGTGTCTCAACATGCTTTCTATTGATTTTTTTTTAAGAAAGTTAAGCCTTTTAGACAAGATGGTGCTTAGTTGAGTTCTTGTTGATATTGACTTTAGCTGTTGACCTACATCCTTTGGTGGACCAATAAAATCTTGTTTTTGACACTAGTCCAATTGAATTTTGAAACCATTTTTTGTATATTTGTGAGATCCTGTCAGTGCTTGAAACAGGGCAGTATAACTCAGACAAATTAAGTCAAGCAGCAGTATTGCAAACTAAACTGGTGTGTGCCCATACTCTGCGATGCACACTTCCTACACCCAGGTCAATAATTACTGTTCTTGCTAGGTAGGAAGCAAGAAGGGAAGAATGGGAAAACTTGAGGGGGAGGTGGGGTCAGTTGTCAAACTTATAAAAGTGCGTGTTCATTACTTATTCTGCTAATTATATATGGAGATCAAAAATTAATGTAAAATGTTACTCTGCAACAGTTGGCACCCTGATCTAAAGCATCAGGTGCTGCCCATGTATGGTTTCAAGACCTGCCAATTCCCTGAACCCCTGCTGCTCCACAGCAGGCTATCTAGTGCCATGTTACATCAAACTGCACAGCCTCAATTAAAAATAAACAGCAGCTCCAAACCATTTCTCTTTTTTAAATGTGTGGAAGTAGTCCTTTGAACAACTACTGAAAGCCAATTATTCTACAGCATTCTAGGAGAACAGATAAAGGATATTTGGATAAGTCTTCAGCCGACACCACATCGACTGAACAATTTATATAAGAATCTATATTACTTTTTGAGAAATTTGCATCTGAAGCATGTTTATCAGAAATCAAAATACCATTTGTGTCATGAAATATATAATTTTCATAATTGTGATTTATTGTAAAAGTGGATTAATAGTGAGGTTTAGATTAGTTTATCTGTGGTGGATTTGATTGAATTAGAGACAGTTGGTCTGGAGCTTTTGTGTTATCAACAAGAAGCTAGGTTTGACATGCTAAATACGTAAACATGGCTGAAGTTTTACAATGTGAGGTGTGAGGAACATTTAAGTTTTTTGATAAACTCGGTTAGTTTTAATTTCAAAGAGATGGTAAGATGTTACACCTAGCCATAAGAAGCTAACTCCACAGTGTGCTTATTTTTCCTAAAGGTTGCTGATAATATGAGCATTATGAAAGATTAATATTATGAGAAAAGTAAAGTTATATAGACATATTGGAACAATGGAATTTACATTAAAAAGAGAAACATGTAGAAAGGAGATGAGATTTGTAAGGGGAAGGCATTCTGAGATCTAATGCAAGTTGTGAAAAGCTTCCAGCCTCTGTGTTAAGCTGCTGTCTATAGGAATCAGAGCTAAGAAAACTCACTTCGAATTCTCTTATTAAGGGCATCATGTTGCTTTGCCTAGATCTGTTTAATCCATTTGTTTTTTTGCTGTTGCCTTAACAGAGGTGTAAATGGGAGTCAGATTAATTAGGGGAGTTAGCAGTTAGTATAGTAGTAAATTGTAGACCTATGTATTTGCTTACAATCTTTTGTTCTATTGATAAATGTTTAAGTTAGTTTTGTAAAAAAAAAACCTCTGTCTCAGCAGACCTATTACTTCTGAATTCAAGGCACGCATCTCAAAATAAAATACAAATTGCAAAACAGTTGTGGCAGTTGTTTCAAGTTTCCCTCTGGGATTTGAGCAGCTCAGCATTTACCATTGTTGTGCCACAACTTTAGCCTTGGCTGTTACCTGCAGACACTCAATGCTGCAAAAAAGAGATTTTCTTTTCTGCTAAAAGACAGAAACTATGCATTCTGAGGTGAAGTCCACCAAAACCCTCATGACTCTATAAAAGCACAAAAAACAGTTCTGAAACTAAGTGGGCTAGTGTCAAAAACATAAACCTATTGATCCACCAAGGTATGTAGTTTAACAACTAAAGTTAATAACGAGAGAAGGTCAACTGAACGCCATCTTGCCTAAAAGGAAGCATTTTTTAAAAGATGAAAGTAAATCAACAATAAGTATGGTGTGATGTGTGACAAGTCTTGGAATAATGCAATCGCCCACATGGCAAGTTCCTAAAATCAACTACACTAAAGTAAGAAAGGGCCTGTGACTCTCCAAGCTGGTTTCAGAATAGCATTGGTATAGACTTGACCTAGTGACTCAGTTGTAATGGTCAGCACTGGGCATAACTCTAGTTTGTTGTGTATTCTGTACATTATATTGGCACACCAGAATAAAATGCGAAAGGTGCCAGTGCTTTAAATGTTGGTGCCTCCAGGTGCCCTTAAATCTGGCTTTCTGCAAGAATAGAAAGTTAGTAATGTTGAGTTCATGCTCCATGTAGAATTCCAGCAGAGGTCATTCATTGTCATCACAGTTGCCAGTGTCATATCTGTCCATGACACCTTGCCATGCTCTTGTCGCTCCCAATCATCATCCAAAAGGAAAGACCCATGAACAGGGAAACTACATGTCAGTAGACTCTATCTAGCAGAAATAAAAGCAGTTTTCCACAGCAAGCTTGAAGACCATTTTCACAGTGACCTGATTCTGGGTAGTGATATTGATCCAGTGGGAATAGTTAAACCAGCCTTACAAAAGACAACTGCAGAAATAGTTGGCTGCTCAACCATTTGGAACCAAGCTGCATTTGATGGAAATGAAATTAAAATCCAAAAGCTTCTTCAAAAGAAATACTTCTACCATAATAGATTATTTGCATGCCCAGATGATCAGGTTACAAAAGCTGCATATAGGGAAGCTTGCAGCACTCTACAAACCAACTTCAATCATTTAGTGACTAGTGGATCATGCAGTTGTCCATCACAAAGACCTCCTGGGAGAGGGAAGTGCACCGCTAACCAGTGAAGAGATCAGGACCACTACAACAGAACTTTAATTGCGCAAATCCTCTGGAATAGATGTAATACCAGCTGAGGTCCATAAGCAAGGAGGAGGTGTGATCCTTTAATAGGCTTGCAGACCTGTTTTCAGCATGCTGGGAGAAGAGACAGTGCCTCAGAAACCTTTGAGTTTGGGTGATTGTCTCCCTCTACAAGAGAGAAGCCTGCCTGCTCAAACTATGGAGACATCACCTTGCGTCTAGTTGCAGGCAAGAGCTTGACCAAAGTGCTTCTAAAATAGACTTGTTCTGACAACTGAAAGCCATCCTGTAAATTTATGCAGGTTTGGGCTCAACAGGACAACTATATGGCTTTTCTGCTGAGATGCAGGAGAAGTGTAGAGAACAAAATGTGAGCCTTTCTGCTACTTTTGTTTGATACAGTCAGCCAGAATGAACTTTGGAAGGTACTATCCAGATTGGGGTACTCTCCAAGTTTCCTCAACGTTCTGTCTACTGCATGAAGACGAGAAAGGTCAGATCAAGCAGAATACAGCCCTCTGAGACATTTTCCCTATCTCCAGTGGTTTTAAGCAAGGGTATGTTCTGGCACCAACCATTTTCTCTATTTTCTTCAATATCATGCTTCAATTGCCAAAGGCAGGCATGACAAGACCTAGACATCCACTTCTAAACACATGGCAATCTCTTTAACCTGTGATGACTACAGGTGCATACCAAAACCAGTGAAGAGCTTGTCATACAGCTTCTGTTTGATGATTTGGCCCTTCTGGCACACACAGGCAATGTAGCTGATTGTAAAGCTTTTCTCTGAGGCAGCAAATGCTTTTGATCTTACAACTAGCCTAAAGAAAACAGAAGTGCTGCACCAACCATGACCATGAAATTACAATCCACCACAGATCAGCATTGACAGCAGCAACCTCAGTGCAGTAGAATAGTTTACCTATCTAGATGGTATTATCACAAATGATGCCACTGTCAACAAGGACATAGACAATTGACTGTCCAAGGCCAATGGCTCCTCTCAAAGAGTATCTTGCAAAATCACTCATGATGCATCTCTAACAAATATACAGAGTGGTTGTTATCACCACCCTCTTCTATGAGTCAGAATTATGAACCCTGCACAGAAAACTAATGACTGCTGGAGCATTTTTATCAATGCTGTTTTCAATCTATCATGGACACCAGATGGCAGGACTACATCGCTAGCAGTGAAGTCCTCCACAGAGCCAATTTGCCCAAGATTGAATGCATTGTCCTACGAGGCATTGAGGTTGCTGCTGTCAATGCTGATCTGTGGTGGATTGTAATTTCATGGTCATGGTTGGTACAGCACTTCTGTTTTCTTTAGGCTAGTCATAAGACCAAAAGGATTTCAGAATGCCCAAAGCAATGCTTCAGTGAGTGCAACTAAGGTACACCTCGGAAATTCTAGAAAGACTAGCTGAAAAGACAGCTCTCTGTGGCTGACAACCAACAGGTTTGGGATCAAAAGGCTGCTGATTCGCAGTTGGTGCTCGACAACCAAGAAAGCAACTTACAAGATTGAAGCAACCATGCATGAGACTGCTGAAGAAAGATGCAGATAATGGAAGGAGCCTGCTTATACTGGAGCCCTTCCAAACCATGAGTTTCCAACTGCTCAAGAGCCTGCAGATCAAGAATTGACTACTTATGTCACCAATGCTCATGCCAGCTATCTTCGCCAATAAAGAATCTGCTGTCATCATCATCTTCACTTGAGATGCACTGGAAATTGAACCTAAATGATCAATGCCAGCTATTGCTGGTGCCCAGATGTGTTGATTATCCAAAGTTTTTTTTTTATTGTTGTGTTTTGTCTCAACACTGGTATTTTTGTTGCTGACTGATCCGATCTATTTATAGGGGGCGAAGCGGGTTCGGCAGACACTGTCCGTGACCCTCGAGGATTTGCTTGCAAGTTTTACACTGAGGAAGGGAATTGGGATCTAACCGGTAACAACACCCCCATCTTCTTCATTCGGGACCCTTTCTTGGTTAGTATTAGCTGGAGATGGACGTTAAACACTAGTGCTGACAGTAATTTGAAAAACAGTTAATTGAATGATGCAAAAAATACTTTCTCATCACTGCGTTTCTGCATGCATTTCTCTAGCTTTTCAAATGCTGTTTTGTGGTTGCCTGGTTGATCTATTAATGGGATGTTTCCAGAGCTTCAAAGACATGCACATCTTTCTTTTAACCTAAAAATTTCTATTTACTGAAACCTTTTGGTTGGATCTGTTAGCTAAAGTGTGTCGGGTTAAAATGTTTGAACTGGGTGCCTTGTAAACATTACCTTGAGCTTAAAAGATAGTCTGTCCTGAATTTTGCAATTAAAAATAATGATAAAGCTATCAATGCTCAGCATTCCTAAAGAATAAATCAGATGCCAACTTCTGGCGTCTGCATATTTGCAGATAAATGTCGAAATCGAGAAATTGTTGCTCGAGTTGCCCTGCTCCAGTAGTTTTGCTTATATTGGTACCTTACCAAGGAATTCACCATTGAAACACATAACTACCACAACTTCATGTCTTTCTATGTGATAAATACCTCCTAAACTCACCAGAAAAGTTGAGGCTTTTCCAGAAGTGATTTTTTTTTTTCTCTGCCTTAACGATGTGTTTAGTTGCAGTTACTGCAGAACAAGCCCTCAGGTACTGAAAAATGAGTCCCATTCCTTCAGATTGTTGGAGCTTAAGAAAACTTTTAAAAACTTTTTTGTCTCTTATCTCTATTTTAAGAAAGGAAAAGAAAGTTGGGATTATTTTAGAATTGCTGAAAAGTGGCATTTTGTCAAAGCTTCTTGTCTTGCACTCATCAGGACAATCGCAAGAATACCAATGTCAAGGGATGCAACAACTTTACACTGTATGAGAAGAAAGTGCTGATTGGTTGGTTTGGACACTGGTAGAGACATGCCATGGAGAATACACCAGTTAATGGTGACTGACAGTTAACTGACAAGCATTGTTTGAAATTTAAACCAGGCAGCTAGTTGTTCGTCTAATCAACATTCTAGTCATGGCATTTCCCTGGGGAATGAACCAACGAATGGCTATCACTTTGCGCCTGTTTCAGCTGAAACAGGCGCAATGTGTATGTGTTCTTTCAGGTCCCTGCATATTAATATCTGTAGTTTTCAGTACATGCAAACGCACCACACTGTGAGCTCGACTGACAATCTTAAATTGGATGTCAGTGTAATTTTTAGTACACTGAGGATATTTTAGCAAATGTTGTCCAATTGTGGAATTACATCTAATGCTGGACACTGTTTTGAGTTTTGCAAGGATGGGCGGTTAGGTACGGTCTTTATCATGTCCATTGCGAACAACAGAAGGGACATTGTGGTCAATACGATCTGCCAGTCTTTGGGATTTATGGCCTACATACCTAACATCACACTGGCACAATTATGCTGGCAACCAATTATTTGAGGTTGAATTAACTATGCTACACTTCCTTGTTCAGCCACTATGTGTCTCAGTAAGAATTGTGTATGTGTAACTAAATTTGCTTGCCTTGTTCACACAGCCCCCAGAGTCACTGTAGAGGGCGCTATGCTGCTTTGGCACTCGAATAACACAAGTTCTGGTGCAAAAGCTTACAAAGCCTGTGGGCAGTTGTAAGTGTAATGAATATCTGTCAGTGTTCATTCTCCACTAACAGTAATATCTGAGCTGTACAGTGTACACCAAGAATTAAACTTTAAAATCTCCTTTGTGTGAAAACTGACATGTCAGTAATACTGTAATGGCACCCGTTGAAAGCCACAGTTCAGGTATCTTAGCCATTTTCAGATTTGGGCCTCATTTACATTTTACCAGAGAGCTGGCGGTATTAAATGGAGCCTCCTCCTCAGTGGAAAATTTTCTGGCTTATGTAAAGCATCAGCTGGCAGGTGGAGGGTGTGACAGGGGAGAAAGTACCCAGAGGCTGTGGGCTGGAGATGGAAAGAAGGGCTGGCAATGGACCAGAGTCTTTTTGTACTCCTCCGGCCCCACAAAACAGAAGAATGGTACATTTTTCTGAGCAGCCTCCAACAGTTCCTCTAAGGATCCACTGCTGATCAAGCTTCTAAGTGCTCATTTAAAGGCCTGAAAATTGAGTTGGACGAACAAATGGCTCCCAAAGTTGCCACCAGCATTCCCTTTGTGGTTTGTATATTTTTTTAAATTGATAAATAGTGACCAGCAACATTCTCTATTATTTTCTTGCGGGGGGGTGGTGGGCAGAGGGGAGCGAGAGTGTACAGAGATGGCTAATTTGTGTGTGACTCCCTGAAAATGTTTTGCCTGGCTGCACAATGGTGGCAGCTTATAGCGGCCAACTTGTGTGCAAAGTTTTTTGGGTTGTGCTTAGTGGACAGCTGTTTGAAAACCCATCCCCCTCCACCACCACCACCGCATGATCTCTGTGGTTTGCCTCTCTGACACTGCATCTCTTGTTCTTTTGCTTCTTTCCTTTTAACTGTCTTTTACTTCCATGTCTTTCAAGCTTGGCTGTTTTATTTTGAAACTTGACATGTTAAATAGAGAAAGATGCACTTGTTTTTCTCTCCTCACTTGTCTGTGATGCATTATCTCTATTGCACTCTATATGGAACTCAGAAAAGTTAGGAAAGGATGCACTCAGAAAATTATTACATTTTGAATTGGCCCTTCATTTGGTCAGAGTATCATAAATTAATGAAAATATACTTTGTGGTTATAGCTGCCTGAACATTTCTAATGGATCCTGAAATATTAGCGCATGTTCAAATGCACAGTTCACCTCAGTATCATAATTCGTAGAAAATATATTAACTACAAGCCCATTGGGAGAGGCCAAGGCCTTCAAGTAAAGAATTGTGTAAAATAATGTTAAAAGTCATTACAGTCCAATGGACAGATTTAGTCATGTTATTGTGAAATATGTAATTTTTATTTTTGTTAAATGTTGCTTTTGGCTTTTCAAAATTTAAGTTATTGAGAGAAAAATGACAGTTGAAAAGCCTTTTCGGCAAGCATTTTGAGAGAATTGTGGGAATCAGACTAACTAATTTAGATTCGCATATACCATTATAAATATGAGCATAGGAACTAAATGGGGGGGAAAAAAATTACAATTGAGAATTGAAATCTTATACAGTTATGACTTTTAATTTTGTTTTTAACACAGATGCATTTTCAGAGTGGTATATATTCATAACAATAAAAACAAAATGCTGGAAAAACTTAGCAGGTCTGGTAGCATCTGTGGAGAGAGAAACCGAGTTAACATTTCGTGTCTGTATGACTCTTCAAGAAGGGCCATACAGACTCGAAACGTTAACTCTGTTTCTCTCTCCACAGATGCTACCAGACCTGCTGAGTTTCTCCAGCATTTTCTGTTTTTATTTAAGATTTCCAGCTTCCACAATATTTTGCTTTCACCTTAGTGTAAGTTCATGTTCATCTTTCTCTCCTTCCAGTTTCCGTCATTTATTCATACCCAGAAGAGGAACCCGCAGACCCATCTCAAGGATGCAGACATGACCTGGGATTTTTTCTCACTTCGCCCTGAGACACTTCACCAGGTAAGAATGTTATTATGCAAAGTTCCTAGATTGGACAATCCTTTAAAGCAGTGAGTTGTCTGAGAGCAAAGCCTGCATTACTTAGTAGAGCTTCTATGGAACTAGCATTGTGAGGTCACTTAACCTGCTTCTGTTAACTTGGTTAGAAAATAAAGTTTCCTGAGTGAGGCACTTTTTTTAATGTAAAATGGACTGTGAACCCATATTTATTTTGACAGACTGAATGTGGCTTTATTTAGTTTTCTTGTAGAAGTAACTTAATTAGTTTTCTGTTTTTCTATTTTAAGTTTCCTGTGCACTTTTCATATTTTGCTTTACATGTTTTGAAGAATTAGTGATGTGAGAGATTCCATGTCACAAATGAGCCCTAAGAACTGAGAAAAAGATCACAAAGGACTGTAACATGACAAGATTTCAAAATATTTTGAGAATGTGCAAAATTCTAAATATTTGAATGATAGTCATTCTTTAAAATATTGATGGGAATGAATTTAAAATGTGAAACAAAACCAAAATACTAGACATCTAAAATAAAGATTCTAGAAATACTAAACAGGCCTGGCAGCATCTGTACAGGGAGAACCAGTCAATATTTCAGGTCTGTGACCTTTCAACAGAACCTGGAAAAGCTGGAGATGTAACAGGTTTTAAGTAAGTGGGTGGGGGGGTGTGTGATGGCAAAATGGGGAAAAAGAACAAAAGGGAAGACCTGTGAAATGGTGGATAGGAGGAGAAATTAACTGAGAAAAGGTCTCATGGTGCAAGGCCAAATGGGTGGTAATGGGACAAATTAAAAAACAAAAGACATGGTGAGAGGAGGTGTGAAGATAGGATAGAGGATCTATCTCCAGCTTTCTTCTCTAACACTAGGTGCAGCTTATTTGTATTTACATTTTTTTTGAGGCTAAAAGCGTCTTGGTACAAGCAAACTGCACTCAGTCAGGCACAGTATACAGAAAGTGAGAATTATCAGCTCTAATGCATTGAATCCCATTCAGTCATTGCACTTGATTCTCAGTATTCAGAACTGGCTTTGTTCAGGTTTAAAAACAAAAAAACTGCGGATGCTGGAAATTGTTGCTTCTCTCCTTATCTTAGCAATATCAATCAACAGGATTGTAAGCTGTCCATTTTAATTGTATTTTATTAGCAAGTATTCCCATGAGACACTGTTTAGTGTTTTTATTTAATCACTACAGTGTCCTCACTCCGCATCTCTGGGTGGGTGTGAGACCTGCTGTTGAGTCTCTGCTCAATCTGCTATGATGTATGTTGGATATTTTGTTAGATACTGTATTTCTTTATCCTAGCTCAGCTTCCTGTATAGTGACCGTGGAATTCCTGATGGATTTCGTCATATGAATGGATATGGGTCGCATACCTTCAAGCTGGTAAATGACAGAAAAGAAGCCGTGTATTGCAAGTTCCATTTCAAGGTACTGTGAAACTTACTGGCTTGCTGTTGGGTGAGAAATTATCAGGGCTTAGGTTCACATTGCTAATTTCTTAGGCATTGAATTTCGATCTTGAGACTGTCTTCCAATGTCATGCATAATGCAGGTTGTGTTGCTCACTTGTTGAGTAAGATTTTATATTAACTCTTCTGTGATTGAAGACTGCGTGAACTGCGGATCTGCCACTAGCCTTTGCAACCAATGCCACATAAGTAAATTGAGGCTGGGAGGAGACTGATAAAGTGGAATAAGTTTAATTTAACTCTGAGAAGGTTTGGATAAAAATTACTCTTTGCAATGATGTAATGCCACTTCCAACCTTGCTTAAAAAGTGGGGAGCCATTGGCCTAAAACTACATCATGTCTCCCTTAGCAAACAAATAGTTTTAATTTTAGCTTGAATTTTCAATTATAGCTACTGCACTTGAGAAAATGAAAGCCGCACTAAGTATGATTTATCAAGATTCCAAAGCCTAAAGATAAAGCACAAGTAATTATTTGAATTGACAAAATTTTAATGGTTTTTCACAGACAAATCAAGGCATCAAAAATCTCTCTGTGGAGACAGCTCGTCAGTTGGCTTCTGATGACCCTGACTATTCCATTCGTGATCTCTATAATGCCATTGCAACTGGAAATTGCCCATCCTGGAGTTTCTATATCCAAGTCATGACTTTTCAGGAAGCACAAGCGCACCGCTGGAACCCCTTTGATGTGACTAAGGTCAGCTACTGAGCTTTGCTGATTATGAAGAGCATACCTAAAAGAGATAATAATCTCAAAGTGAGACACTTAGGGCTGTGGGTTTCTTCGAACTGGAGAGCATAATTCTAGTATGGTCAGTACTGGCTAAATTCCCTGATCTAAGTTTGTTGGGTTTAGCTGCCAGGCACATTTGGTACTGAACTATTGACCATCCATTCAGGATGAAACCATTGTGAGGCAAGATTAGACTGTTGAAATTGAAACACCACGTAAAACACTTGAGGATCTCATTCTGAAGTATTTATAATAAAGTTGTAGCAAATTCCTTAATGATGCAAAGATTTCAGAGCAATCCTGCTTGCTAAGTTTGAAATTCCTTTTGGCTTTAAAACAAAAAGAAGTATAAATGGATCAAATTCCTCTAGTGCGCCTCAGACAGGAGTTAGGACTGATCTGACTATGGTTGGTAATGTTATCTTGATCCCAATAAGTTGAGAACTCTAAGTGGTATACGTCTACCAGCACAGTCTTCTTGCAGCATGCTACTTTTTAAAAGGTCCTATTATGTGTGAAGTCCTAATTGCAGAGACTCTGATGGTTCACTGATAGGACAAAGGAGCTGGAACAAATCCTTTTGAACTAATCTAATTTGAGCAACAGCGGGTGTTGAGTTGTTTTCAGTTTTCTGTCCCACACAAGCGGTGTCCTTTCCTCGTTGCTCGTAAAATGAATTTATTTTCCAAATCCTCAATTTGTAATGACAGATTCAGTGGGCAGAGAACTGGCAGCTATGCTTCAACACTTTCATGTGTGACTTCATGAAATCAGGTAGAAGAAGTGAGAAAACAAAAACAGAATTACCTGGAAAAACTCAGCAGGTCTGGCAGCATCGGCGGAGAAGAAAAGAGTTGATGTTTCGAGTCCTTATGACCTTTCAACAGAACGTCAACTCTTTTCTTCTCCGCCGATGCTGCCAGACCTGAGTTTTTCCAGGTAATTCTGTTCTTGTTTTGGATTTCCAGCATCCACAGTTTTTTGTTTTTATATAGAAGAAGTGAGAATGTGACTGGCATATTAAATGCCAATGTCTTTCATGGCAATAGGAGAAAGATCTGGGGTGTTGGCTGGATGGGTCATTAAAACATTTCCTTCATTGTTTGAAGGCAGCGGAGAAAGCTAATGTTAGATTGTATAGCTGTGTGTGACAGTTATAACGAGGTAACACAGAAGTTGTCTCTGAAGTGCTGTGCTAATTTTGTACTCCAGGGGTGGAATCTTCTGCTCTTGCTGGTAGTGAGCTTTGAGTTGGGAAGGGCATGTAATTAGGCAGTATGGTGGCATACCGGAACCCCACCACCTCCCCGTCTCCGCCAGAATTAAGTTCCAGGCAGGAAAGCCCATAGCTGACCTTCCCATCCTGCCACCTATTGGCCCTTAAGTAGCTGATTAATTGCCACTTAAGGACCTCAAGCGGCTGGTAGTAATGCATTCATGATGTGTAATCTAAAGGGTTTATGGAAAAGCACATGGATCACCACTCAACATATTACTAACTTAATTCAGCTGTAGGTGGTCCTGTCACCATGTGGTGTGCACAACAGGTAAAACCATGCACCCAGCTTGTCGTCTTCTGGGGTGGGGGTTTGGGGGCGTCCCTCCATCAAAGGCACTTGGTGCCTGATTGAGGGACTTGAGGGAAGGGGGTGTGCCACTGAGAGCCCAACCCCCACAGTCCTTGTTGCTGACCCTCTCTATACTTTCTACACCCCTCTCCCTGTGAAACCACCCCTCTGCCCCCACATTGCCTATTTGTGCCCTGGGTCGCTTGTTGAACTGGAACTCTGGTAGGTGTTTTTCATGCAGCACTCATCACCTCCTCTGTGCCTCTGCAGAGCACAAGAGCTGCCGGCCATGGCTGCAGCTCTTAGCAGGTGAGATTTCTGCCCCGGGGTCTTGATTCCAGGGGAAGGCCTGCCGGTGGCCTCTCCACTGCCTGATTGGCTTGTGGTTCAGCAGCCCTTCCTGAAAAGAGGCAGCGCCATTTCATTCCAGCTGGCAGGCAAGACGCCTGAACCCTCAACAAAATTCTGCCCGAGAGAGCTTCAGAAGGTGTTGGATGTAAGGCTGATTTCTAAACTTTCAGTGGCTGCATTATGATAAAGATTGCTTCACTTCAGAAGGAGGGTGAGGGAGTATAGTACAGGTCATTAAGGAGAATTTGGATTCGGGGAATTGTAAGTGCAGGGATCTGAGGGATCCAATATAACATTAAGAATATCAGAAAATTTGGCCAACTTTTGTTTTTAGCAAAAAATGATAATGGAGTTGTGGAACCAATACCTAGAAAGATGATCAACCAGGGAATACTTGAGTTTTAAAGATGGAACTGGATGAAGTTCCATTAGGAAAAAGGTACAATATTTTTCATTCCTTATAAAAAAAAATCTGATGTGAGGTTTGAAAAGTTTGGGAAGATGGACAACAGTCTTCTGTTCAAAAAAAAACTCCTAATTAAAAATTGATTTCTGTTCCATCCCAGGTTTGGCCTCATAAGGACTTCCCACTAATCCCTGTGGGGCAGATGGTCCTGAACAAGAATCCAGTCAATTATTTTACAGATGTGGAACAAATAGCTTTTGACCCTAGCAACATGCCGCCGGGCATTGAACCTAGCCCCGACAAGATGCTACAGGTTTGTTTAAAGATATGGATTTCTTTCAGATTTATTAAAGAGGGGGGTGAAACTCCAATTTAATGAATATAATCTCTGCCATCCTCTTTCCTGGTCAGGATGAAACCTGTTTCAGACGCTGCTACTCTGAAACTGACTATTCAGAAGCAAGTGAGAGCATTCTAGTTTGGATTGTTCTATCAGCTTTTCTTTGCCTTGGTTCTTTAATACAGCCAAGGCTTGGTGCATTGTGGTGAAATTGCTGGTGTTTAACACATGTCTTACATACCACATTGGATTAGTTATGTTCCTGGGTTAGCAAGCCAGAGCTCAGATCATGTTGTGGCAAATGGCGAAATTGGATTCAGTAAATCAGGTCATCCATAATAACTGGAAAGAAATGACCATTTTAAAAACACTGTGGGCAGTATTTTGCCCTCGGCTGGCGGGCGGGCCCCACCAGCTCAGCAGCGGGCGGGCCCCACCAGCTCAGCAGCGGGCGGGCCCCACCAGCTCAGCAGCGGGCGGGCCCCACCAGCTCAGCAGCGGGCGGGCCCCACCAGCTCAGCAGCGGGCGGGCCCCACCAGCTCAGCAGCGGGCGGGCCCCACCAGCTCAGCAGCGGGCGGGCCCCACCAGCTCAGCAGCGGGCGGGCCCCACCAGCTCAGCAGCGGGCGGGCCCCACCAGCTCAGCAGCGGGCGGGCCCCACCAGCTCAGCAGCGGGCGGGCCCCACCAGCTCAGCAGCGGGCGGGCCCCACCAGCTCAGCAGCGGGCGGGCCCCACCAGCTCAGCAGCGGGCGGGCCCCACCAGCTCAGCAGCGGGCGGGCCCCACCAGCTCAGCAGCGGGCGGGCCCCACCAGCTCAGCAGCCGAAGCGGGCCCCGCCACTATTTTGAGAGGGCGGGCCAATTAAGGCCTGCCCAATGGGAAGTGCTATGCGCTTCCTGTGCAGGGGAGAAGGGATTCCCCATCAGTCAAAGTGCACTCTTTCGCGCATGAGCACGAAAGAGTGCACTGCTTCCTGAGATTAAGTGCTGTCTCAGGGAGGTCAGTGAAAATGTTACAAAGTTTAAAAAATAGAAAAATAACAATTATTAACACGTCCTCCTCATGTGACAATGTCACACGAGATGGGACATGTTAATAAATATCACATAAAATTTATTAAAGTTTTTAAAAACGGACATGAAACCTCCTCCCGCCAGTGGATGAGGTCCCATGTTTTTTCAGAAGCTCACTGGGGCTCCTGGCCTGCCCACCAGCCTGAAGATTGGACGGGCGGAGTCTTTAATTATCTTAATTACCCTGTCAATAGCCTCAATTGGCCATTGACAAGTCGGCGGGCGGACAGCTGATTTCGCAGTGCCCCCGCCTTAAAGATTTAAATGGACTAGGATGACATCGGGGGTTCTTCCTGACGTCATCCCGCATCATTTTCCCATCAGCGTGCGGGCCCCGCTCCCAAATCGTCGATGGGAAAATTCAGGCCTATGTGGTTTTTGTAAAAAAAAAAAAACAGCCCACAAATGTTTTCAGGGGAAGGGATCCTCCTTCTGGTCTAAACATGTCTCCAATTCTGGATTATGTGGTTGGCTTTTAATGGCCTCAGGAAAACTAGGGATGGGTAGTAAATACTGTCTTGCAAATGTTACCAATTTGCAGGAATTTGTTTTACCGAATGTGGCATGGTACTCATAAGAACTAGGAACAAGAGTAGGCAATTCAGCCCCTCGAGCCTGCCCCGCCATTCAATACGATCATGGCTGATCTCATTTCAGCCTCAACTCCAAATTCCTGCCATCTCCCCATAACCTTTCAATCCGTTACTAATTAAAGATCTGTCTATCTCCTCCTCAAATTTATTCAGCGTCTCAGCATCCACTGCACTCTGAGGTAGTGAATTCCACAGATTCACGACCCTTTGAGAAAAGTAATTCCTCCTCAGCTCTGATTTAAATCTACCCTTAACCCCTTAACTTAAAACTATGGGCTCTCATTCTAGAATGCCCCAGAATGCACAACATCTGTTCCACATCTACTTTATCTATCATCTTTAGCATCTTGGTAGCATGATGGTATAACATCTTTAGCAATGTAGCAGTATATTCTAAGATGTATTGTAGAAATGTAGACTCCTGAATTGTGTTTGAGTCTCTTTTGGGTTGAATGTACGTTCTGGTATATTTGTGTCTCTCCTACTCCCTATCCATCCTCTCTCACTGTGTCATGTCATATTCCTATAATCAAAAGATCAAAAGAAAAACACATGCAACTATTAAGCAGACTGCTTCCCTAGTAGCTCAGCAGATAAATGTATCACCCAGTTTAGGGCTGGGCTGCACAGATTCCAGGATAGACATGAGTGAGTGAGGCCATTCAGCCCATTAATGATACAAAATAAAATTAACTTGCATTTCTCATCATGTTGTCTAACTAAGTCTATTGAGCAAGTCTAAGGGCTTTCCCTTGTCTGCCCTATTTAGAAAACCATTGCAACTGTTGGTCACTCTTTGGATAAATTCTTAAACTTTACTTTCACAGGCTTTAACTATGCCCCATATTCGTGAAGTAATGCTGTGCGTGTTTTCCTCTTTTTTAAATATCTTTTCTCTGCAAGGTCTCGACTGTCTTTTTTTTATTCCTTTTTAAAAGCCTACCGGTAGATCTTTTTACCTTCTGTGTTTTGGACAGTTTTTGTAAGTGGACCCTAGCTGCTTATACTTGGCTAATATCCAGTGTGTTCCTGGAACCATGCTTCTGTTTATTTCAGTTGCTGGCTGTGCTGTGTAACCCTCCCTGTCTTTGCAAAGTAGTAGAATAGCACTGCAATAAACTTTGATTTAGAATTTAATTGCTACTCAAAGTTTTTAAACAGTAATGGGACAAATTTAGAGCAGCAGTAATGTAACATTTTTATGAAAGTGATTAAGCTTACTCTGATCCTCAGTTAATCACAAGTAATAGGTTAGCACAACATTTGCAAATTATTATACAAGTAATGTTCTTACTTAGACTCCACAGATAAAAAGGCCATAACAAAAGCCTTCCCTAATTTGGAAAAAGGAGCTGCTTAAAATGCCTTCAAAAAAGTAACTGGGAAGCTGTCGATTTAAATGATTTGAAATTAATAAGTACTGCTAATTTAAAGAATTTGAATAACCCCCGTAAGGTGTCTATATTTAAATTGATTAGCTTACTTGGTTCTTCCCTGGCACCAGGTGCTGATTTAGCAATAGTTGTCAGGATGAGCTGGAACATTTCTCTGTGAAAGAAGCTGGCTTTTACCCCTTGTGTACAATTCTCCCAGTCACCCTGTTTCAGAGCTCAAGAGCTATAGTTCATCAGTCTCTGCTTGTAACTACCCTTCAGCCTTGTATCTCTTCTGTACATTGCCTACATAATTTGAATGCCTTGATGACCAAAACAAAACTTATTGAGGTCTGGCTAGGACATTAAGTTTAGGGTGAGCTCTTCTAATTTATACTCATCTGACCTCTGGATATAATTTAATTTATCTACTAGCTTTGTTTATTGCCGGCCACACTGACTTGATGCTAAATGTCGGATCTACTATTGTGCCTCTATAACTTTCTGCTTCATCTTTAGCTATTTCTGAACCAGGTTGCTTGCTATTGACTGTAATTATATGGTACTATGTTTTAAATAGTTTCTGAAGTGTGCATTTTGTGCCAAGTCTGTAAAGAATTTCGGGATTAATGTTGGTGCAGTTATCCATGTTGCTTTTGTTGGAATTTGTACCTGGCATTGCCCCACCTGGTGTCTGCTGTTAACAGAAAATTCTCTCTTCCTTTCCTCACCACATGCATTGAGAGAGATCATCAGATATTGCTTGTTTTCCCCATGGTGTCATTGAGATCAGAACATGGCTGGTTTGGAAGTTTGGTGTGAGAGAGTATGGGATGAATCTGCTTTCTGTAGTTCTGTGGCTCTGTTGATGCATCAATTCATAGCAAAAATTTTTTACACACAGCTTAAGTTCATTACATTCATATCCCAGCTCCGTTTCAGTTATCGACTTGTTACCGTGGCGTCTTTTGAAGGTCTAGGCATTCTTGACTAAATTTATCTGTAACCCAGTACTCCATTTGAGGTATTTCCCCTTGGTGTAAATGGTAAAACTGACTTAATTTCTGTTGATCTTTCTAATTGAATGTACTTAAGGTGTTGTCAGAAAGGAATAAAATGAATTGAGATCAGAAAGAAAGGGACAGAGATTAGGCTACTAAACCTTAAAGTAATTTATTAAAGCTCTAATTGGAAGATGTGATCTCCAAACGTTGCACTTTACAGGGAAAGAAGGGGGATTGAAAGAACAAAGTAGGAATGAGAAAATTAATGGTGCTCCCAGGGGCTAACCTCCTATGTTTATAGTTGTGTCTCCCAGTACTGGCTGTATTTGTGTAAATTGTGGACAATTGTGCTGAGTTGGCTTTTCCACATTGTTCCAAAAAGTGATCATCTTGCTTTCAGGGATTCCAGATTTTAAACTTTTGAAAAGGGGGCTCCCAATATAAAATAGGTATAAATTCATTGATTAGTGGTGTAGGGTCTGTGTGCTGCTCTAATTTTCTCCCAATTCTTTTATAGGGTCGCTTGTTTTCATACCCGGATACTCACAGACACCGCCTGGGTGCGAACTATCTTCAGCTTCCTGTGAACTGCCCTTTTAAGTGCCGTGTAGCTAACTACCAGAGAGATGGACCCATGTGCTCAACTGATAACCAGGGTAAGCATTTCAACCTTCCTCTGGCAGGATCAGTTTTTGTGCTACTTGGTCTGTTTATTATTTTGTTTTTAATTTGGACCCAGTAATTTACCCCAGTTCTAGAATGTCAGTGTTGTTCCTGAGCGTGCCTTCCGACAAGCAGCTGACTGAGTTGCAGATTTCCATTGTGGTGCCATAGGCACATTCAAGATCTGTTCCAATTGAGAAAGTAAAGTCTGATGGGACTGCCTAGTCCAATTGGTAGCCTGGGAGCAGGTATTCTCCTCTTGATTATGAATGGCGTGGGAAAATTTTTTTTTAAGAGGCTTTGCATTTCAACAAAATGTAGGGTGTGTAAGGCACTGCACTGAGACTTAGTGTTATTGTCCTGCAGCTCCTTGCAAGTAACTACCCTGTCTTGACTGTAGGAGAGCTAAGACCACAAGGCAGGATTGATGCTCATGCATTCCATTGTCCAAAGGGACTAAACTGGAGGTGGAATGCCAATGACATGGAAGAAAACGGTCAGGCAAAAATAAATGTCAGTCATTTAGCACAGAAGGAGGCCACTTGGCCCATTTTGTGTGTGTGTGCGCTAGTCAGAAAAGAACTATTCAGCTTATCCCAATTTCCAGCTCTTGTTACATTGCCCTTTTGGTTACAGCACTTCAAAAGCATATGCATGTACTTTTTAAATGCAGTGAGCGTTTTTTTGCCTCTACCATCCTTTCAGGCAATGATTTCCAGACTGTTGCCACTCTGAGTGAAACATTTCTCCTCCACTGCTCTCTAATCCTACCAATTTATTTTAATCTGTGGTCCCTTATTATTGACCTCTCTGCTAAGGGAAATCCTTCCTATCTACTGTCTATTTAGGCCCCTCTTAATTTTATACACCTCAATTAAATTTCCCCATCGTCACCTTTGTGCCAAAGTAAGCAACCCCAGCCTAGCCAATCTTTCCTCTCCAGTTAATTTTCCAGTCCTAGCAATATCCTCATAAATTTCTTCAAATCCCCTCCGATTTATTTCTGAGCAGGTGTGTACTCTGTAAGGTTTAAAAATTGATCAGATTGGATTTTCAGTGTAGTTAATAAGGCACCAGTGAGTGTTGCTGTAAAGTATTTCTTTCAAAAAAGCAAGGACATATTGCACTGTTTCCAAAGCAATTGCTTTTTGATCCCTTATAATTGAACAGAGCAGTGTAATCCTGCCTAGCTTCATATGTGAACATTAAACACTAATAAAATTTTTCAAACATTTTCCTTGCTTCTAAGGAGTGGCAGTGAAAGATCACTAATGCCCTTGAGGTTTCTGTGTCACTCAGATTCCATAGCAGGTAGTGGAGCGAGGTGGGGGCAGCCAGTTGAGGCATATCTTTCAACAATATGCAGCTAAACTATCTGCATTCTTGCACACAGGTTTTAGCTGTTTATTTTTCGACCCTATTATCTCTGTATAGAATCAGGAGTCCAAAGAACAAGGTCTAATTATATGGATGGGACTATTTTATGTTAAGGATGGTATAAACATCACTTAAGTTACGAGACAGGTAACCTGTTTTCAGGGCATGATTTCAATCATGCTGAGTCCTTTTTTTAAAAAAAGGAATTTGTGCAACTCCCATTAGTTTGTGCAACCCTTAACCTAGCAAAATAGCTGAGGTGCTGTTTGGTTTCTGCTAATCGTGAGCCTTAAATTGTTGGCTTCATGTCTCTGAAAATTAATTTCAGAAAATTCTCAGGGCTGTGTTATGTTTTGGAGGGTACTATCGCTGATCTGGGGCTAGAGCTACTCTTGGATCCTCGTAGGCAGACTGGATGCACTGTCACTTTATTTAAAGTCAACAGCTTGACTTGTCTTACGGTATCATTGTAAACTTTTCATACTAGGAACATTTCTCCTGAAGCTAACAATTAACTCCTGTTGGGACACCATTTTATGGGTATTGACAGGTTTTTCATATGAGAATTTGGATTGTGAATGGCAGTGGGTTATCTGACAATGTGGGGCATCACAGCTGTCTCACTGTACTCCCCCAAAGAAAGTTAGTATAATCATAAAAGTAAAACCCTGATTATTTGTTCTCTGGTGTAGGTGGAGCACCAAACTATTTTCCAAATAGTTTTAGTGGCCCTGAAACTCAGCCTCTGGCCATAGAGCACTCCTTGACTCTGACGAATGATGTTGCTAGGTACAACAGTTCCAATGATGATGATTACTCCCAGGTAAGTAGAGAAGAGCTTGAGCTACTGACTATGAAAATTCTGCTTTTCTTTCTCCTCCTCTTGCTGCCATCTCTTTCCCCACCATCACACCACACCCGCAGCTACACAGCAAAAATGGACCCCATGTTCAATAAACCTGGCACTACATAATGTATGTTGATTTTTTTCTTGATGTACTAAGGCTTTGAGTGTGGGTGAGGTTAGGAATGTTTCTTTGAGGCTGGGTCATGTGTAATTGCTATGTGCTGCTTTTGTAAATTGCAGAGCAACGAGCCATAACCTCACGATGGGAAAACAATCAATTCAGTTTATGTTAATTTTAATGACGTGCAATATTTAAATAAGGTTCATTTTGCCCCATTATTGTCAAACTGTACCTGGCACACAGCCTTCACAGAATGGAAGAGGGAGGGAGGGGCTGTCATATAACCTTAAGTACAAAATAAGCACAATTAATGTCTAATGGCAGGGTTACAACTAGGCTCTATTTAAACCACAGCATAGGCCTGTCACAGCCTGTGTTCACCAGGTAGAACTAGAGTCCTACAGTACATTGATCTTATGTCATAGTCTTCCCACAAGGACATGATAACCAAACAAGGTGGTGCAATCATCTGGGAATGGGCTGAGTTAGCTTACTACCTGTTTACCTTTTGGGACTTGGGTTTGATCCAAGCCAGGCTAATGGGACAAAAGGTTATCTATAAGAATTTAAGAAGTTTCAACACGGTAAATTATAAATGTGTCCACAATGCAGAACAGACTCTAACTTGGCAATAATGAGCATGCAATCAGGCTTCTTTCATGAATCTTTCATAAGGATCTCTAGTGGGGGAAATGGAAATAGCACATTGCAGTAAAGGGTGCCTGATATTCAGTGACTTGCACTAATGCTTATTGCTTGGAGAGAGTACAAGCAGCTGTAGTGTGCATTTGACTGCTCTGTATCTGAACCTGGAACCTGAGCCTGATGTTGGCAGACTGGCCAGGCATTCTGTTCACTATTTTAACTTTCTTCACCCACGTGTGCACAGCTATTTACCAGAAAATTACCAGCAGTCAACAATGTATATCTGTGATCTTTAATAATTCTTTGGGTGTTGGTAGGTCACCCACCCTTTGTGCATGACTCTGAGTAATGATGTTTACCAGGCAGTTGCAGCCATGAGTATTCTTGATGTCAATATCAACACATATACATTGCCAGTTAAGTGTTAACTCTGACTGCATGAAATGTAAGCTAGATCAAAATCCTCCACGCTTTCTGGAGGAATGTTTCAGCAAGGCAAACATGGCTTAAAGGTTTAGTGCAAGATCTTCCAGAAGTGCAGTACACATGTGCAAGCAAACACACCCACCATGTTATTTCTTGCTTTGCATTCATGTTCTCTCAGCTTCTTTTCTTCCCTTTTCTTTGCTGAGACATTGCATAAGCCGCCCATAACACTTGGTATAGGCCAAGGTTTAAAACTACCCTTTCCAATTGATGACGCTTGGTGCCACATTGTGCCGTGCATTAGAATCATTGAATCCTACAGCATGGAAGGAGACCATTCAGCCCATTGTACCTGTGCCAGGTCTTTGAAAATACTGTCCATTAGACCACTGCAAAATTGGAAGTTCTGATTATTTTGTGTCTCCTTTTTCTTGTTGGTATTTGTGTGATTTTCTTTTCCCAAAATGTGCTCCTACAAGCACTATTTGCAATGAGTTTAAATTTTCATGGGTTTTTGTCTGGATTAGGTAACTGCATTTTATCTGCATGTGCTGAATGCAGACCAGCGTCGAAGACTGTGTGAGAACATAGCAGGTCATCTCAAGGATGCTCAGCTTTTCATTCAGAACAGAATGGTGAGTTGAACACTGAGGAGGAGATACTTGGCTTTTGTCAGTATTTAGAGAAAAGAAAATACTTAATCAAATTTCAAAAATGTTGCAAAACTCCATTTAGATAACCATTGTACTCTGTGGGCTTTGAGCTGCATCAACATTTAAACTAGATCAAAATCTTCAGCTCTTTTGGAGGAATGTTTCAATAAGGCACACATGGCTTAAAGGTTCAGTGCAAAATCTTCTGAAAGTGCAATGTACACATGTGGGAGCGTGCACACCCCTGCACCATGTTACTGTTAGCTTTACATTAACGTTATCTCAACTTCTTATTCTAGGAAGAGGAATTTCCACTTTTCTCAGCATCTCCCTAGATACTCTTGCAAAAATGTAGATTTTCTCTTGTGGGTCCGTCTGGGAAAAGGGACTAGGCTGCTGATTCTCTGGTTTAGTGTTTTGATACTGTAGTGCCACTTTCATTAAATGAAGTGAACGTTGGAACAATATGTTAATACTAAACAACTCCCAACGCCATTGAGAAGAGTGGGCACTAGGGCAGTGTACTGTTATGAACCATGCACCTCCACTATTTATAGAAATGGGAATTCAAACAGTGTGCTCCTACAAACCATACATCACCATCATTTAGAGAAGGCAACATTGGTGCAGTGTACTGGTACTAATTCTGTATCACCAGCATTGAGAGCAATGGGCATTGGGATAATGTACTGACACTAACACTGCGGCAGAAGTAAACTAATGCTAATATTGCAGCAGCACTGATCGACAAATATTTGGACGATACACTAACCCTAGCATCACAAGTGGGCACAGTGTCAATGTTCTAATAATATATTTCTAGCACTCCTGGAGACAAGACCTGATTTGAACACCTATTTTAAAATTGCTTTCCTTTTAAATAACTTAAATTGTGTTGACAGAACTGGATGGAGAGGGTGAAATTTCTGCTCCTTTGTAGACAGTAATCATTACAGAGGCAAATTCTTAAGTTATAGCATTTTTAAAGCTGACAGTATCCCTGATTGTGTGCTAAAAGGAAAGATGAGAATGAATCGAGGCATTCAAACAAATTCAATTTCTGTTAGAACAATGAGAATGTTACCTGTGGAATTTTTCTCAGATTTTTGCCCTGACCAACAAACTGCATGTTTTTATAAATGTTGATAAACCTGCCTGCTCCTGTTTAACAGATGGACAGGACTACAAATATTTTTTTTCAGCCCCAACCCCTGGGACTGATAAATCTGAAGAGGAAGAGTATTGGAGTTAAAATATAACCCACATCATGTTGGCAAGCAGCTTGCCCCTTTATTCTGCTGCATGGTGACTTCCTGATCTCAGTACTTCACTATGGGGAGGAATCTGCTGGAAATCCATTTCTTCTTCACAGAAAGGGAATTTTGTAGAAAGAGTCACCAAGGACTTGGGTCTGATAGAAAGAAAGACTTGCTTTATATCTTGTATTAATGTGTTGGCAGAGGCCTCAGAATTAGAATGTAGTCTGACCTCTGGGGAAGATCTGTATCACAGAGCTTCAGAGAAATTCAGAAAGGTGCTGTAAGGAGGGCTGGTGTTCTGTGGAATGCTAATGCTAGAGTACAAATGTGTATTTCTGACTATAGTCATTGCCTTTCCAGGTGTGTCTGTTAAACAAAGTTCATCCTGACTATGCCGCTCAGGTCCGCTCATTGCTGGAGCAGTACAATGCCAATGGTACTCAGAAGGTACATGATCCACTTTAATTTTTCTACTCAGCTTTAATTTTAATTGTACCTCTTGCACCTTAATGGACTATTTACTAAGCTGTCCTTGGTCTTTTCATGAAGCACGTGGTTTGATTATGGCCATGGGATTACAGCTTAATTCCAGTTTACTGGGAAAGGATTTTTAATCTTTAGCTACATCAGCAATATTTTGTATTGATCTCATGTCCCATATTCTAATCTTGATTTTCTTTGTGGGATATTGAACTCCTAATGTAAATATAACTTTGAATGACTTGTGGACAACTTTGCCTCTTTCCTTCCCAACAATTTATCTCTTTCTCTCCTCTCTTCTCAAATATTTAGACTTGATAGGGCAGTGTTTAGTCTTGCTGGTGTATGACTCCATAGGTGCAAACAGCTGTGTGGCCCTGATGCCAGCTTATATTTTAGTTTGTTGTTGAGATATGAACCATACTTGCAAAGCAGTGTTTATTGCCCATGTTTATTTGAAGGAATTAAGTCAACCAGATGTTGTGGAACTGAAGTCACATGTAGGCTTGACTGGTTCGAGTGGAAGAAAGCGTCAGGTTTATTGATTTTTTGTGAAAGCTGCCAGTTATTATACCAGGCCTGTGGGTTAATGAATTTATTCATTTTAGTTTAACAATTGATAGGATTTAAACTTTCAACCTCCGGATCATTAGTTCAGTGCTTTAACCAGCAGGCCATTGTACTAATAACCAAAGCAATGTACCACGGCTGAAATCTACTACTCGGCATAGACAGAATTGAACCTAGGGTTTCCTGTTATGTGTAGCTTACTGTTGTACTAGGCAGTGAATTTTATTAATGGAGATACCAAAACAAATGCGGTATTTTTTTCAGTGGAGGGACAGTGTTTGTGGAAAAACTTCATTCTACATGATTTTATCCACAAGACCTTGTAGCTATATAGCGTTTATGTAAAATGTGTCCTGAGGTGTTTTGAGTAAAGAGAAGTAAAATTGACAGTGAGCCAGGAAGTGGGGCATTAGGTGCGATGACCGAAAACTTGTTAACTATTGGTTTTTAAAGTAATAGAGATGGGTGGAGAGGTTTGGGGAGACAATTTCAGGGAATGGGCCCTGACTCTGCTCAAGTGGTTGGATAGGGAGGGATCTACAGGTTCAGAGGAGCTGCATGCTCAGGGATGGATATGTGGTTGGTAGAAATAGCAAACGTAGGATTAGATGACACCATTCGATTTCAAGAATGAGAACAAGAATTTTAAGGTTTGAATTGGATGATGATGACTCAATGAGGCTGAGGGCAGTTGGCGAGTAGATTTTGATGCATGATGGGATGTTGTGGCAGATTTGTGCTCAGATTGGTTTTGAGGAAGGTAGCACAGCAAGGAGATCATTGTAATGGTCAAGTCTGGAGATGACAAAAGAAAATAAATGTGTTGGGTATTGAAGGTGAGCTTTGTGACACAAGTGGACCTTAAATGGTCTTTGAGGTGAAGAATATTTGGGATTGAATACCAACCTCAGGGTTAAACAGGATTCCAGTGTTGTGATGAAGAGTTTGGGTCTGCCACAGGTATCTGTCGCTTTCTTAAATAGCCTGGTTGCTTTGTATTTTTTGGGTAGACTTCTATTGCCTTATATCTGCTAGAAAAATAATAGGACATGGGAATGTAGCAATGAAACTCTCCTGTGACCCACAGTGCATCTCGATCACTGTACTTTATTAATCTTTCAGTAAACAGACCAAGTTAACAGTAGGTGAGGTACTATTTTGATTCACTTCATAACCTGCATTATTCCACAGTAAGAGCAGTAGACACAGCCTCTCTTTGCTGATCCATAGAAATCAAGAAATACCAATGTCCTAGTTGTATTTTTAATGGACAGACAGTTATTGAATTGGCCACTGTTTTGGTAATTACTTTGCAATGATTGCATCCAGCATTTAAATGACCACCTCTCATCTGCCTATGGATGGCCAAGCTAGTGTGCACTATCTGGAGTAAATGCTTCCTTTCAGGCAAGCTTCAGCCTTGAACACATTGAAATCAACTGCATTCAAGTCATCTCTTGGAAGGATGGTCAAAGAATTTCAGACTATGACAGTTGCTGGAGAGGGAATATAATTGATGCCAAGAGTAAGGAGGTTGTGGTGAGGGGTACAGAGAATGGCTTCAGTTTTTCCAGTGTTGACCTAGAGAAAGTTGCAACTCAACCTAAATTGAATATTGGACAATATTGAAGCAGAGTTGAATTTCCAGTATTCACAGATTATGGAATGAAGCTTTTGCAGTATGAAGTTAGTTCCCTTACTAATAGCATTTTATGGTTTACAAGCTATCGTGTTTCAATTCTTAACCTCAAAATTCAGAGATTTATGATGGTTCAAACCCTGCACATGACCATCATCATATGCTATATATGTGATGAGAGTCAGATCTTTCCAGCAGCTTGTGAGCAGGTGCATTTTTTTTTTTAAAGAGCCTTAGTAATGGGTGCTAATATTGGGTGTCTTCCTTTTACAGGCAGTGATCAGAACCTACAGTCGTCATCCTTCAGCTGACAGGTCAAACCTGTGACAGGTTAAGCCTGAAGTGAAGTGCCACCACTGCAACAAGTTTCTTTAATGCAAACTGACTAGACCCAAATAGGCTTCAGTTATTAACTATGATTGTGTAACTGATCCTTAACCTTCAAATCTTGTAACTCAATAATTTTCTTTTGCATATTTTGTTTAAAGACTTAAAAAAAAAATCTTGTCTAATTAATGCTTGCATTTATAACCAATCAGAGTTTCTCCTCTCTTTCTTGCTCCCTCACTCTTTTCCATTTGCATTTGCAAATTCTAACCATTACTTGCTCCCAGACTTAAGATACATGGTCTTGGAGATTAGGTTTTTTTTTACTGTGCTTCAAATGATGCATCTGATCACATGATGCCTGGTTGATTTGGGGCACGTGTTTGGCTGAGAATTCATATCGGGCAATCTCCAGTGAGCTCTTCTACCTCCACTGCTTACTTTTAGCAACACTTTTTTTGAAGATTGTTCTCCATGACCCCAACTAAATGCCTTTTAACACTTATTCTTATTACATAAGTTAAGGCTTCTGCTAAGTATAGCTTTGAATACCCAATGTGCTAGATTCTCTGCCTTTGTTCTTGCAGTGTGAAGTACAGGATAATAACTTGGCTTATAATGTGTCAGCTGTATTGAACAATACTGATTTATTTTTTTTATATAACCTGGGAAGTGGGATGCCAGATAAAGGATAAAACTCAAATTAATCTATTAATGCAACTTACAAATACTGTTGCAAATGCAAACTAACTGATGGAAATAATAGTTGTGGCTCAATTTATAGCACTTTCACCTCTGAATCCGAAGGTGGTTGGTTTAAGTCCCTTTAGAGATGTGAGCACTAAAATTTAGGCCAATGCTCCAGTTCAGCGCTAAAGAAACAGCACTGTTGAAGGTGCCATCTTTTGGACGAGATGTTAAACCAACGACCTGTCTGGCCTCTTGGATCCCTTAGCACTAGTTCAAAGAATAAATGGTGTCCTCCATCCTTCAACCAACACACTAAAACTGACTATCTTGGCATTATCACATTGCTGTTTGTGGGAATGTGCTGTTGCAAATTGGCTGCTACGTTTCCTAAATTACAGCAGTGACCCTCTGTGTTTTAAATGTTTTGGACTGTATGTTGTGTTGAATTGTGTCCCTTCTGACTTGTTCAAGTTTAATTTCCCATTAATGTGGTAGTGACTGCACTTTCCATTTGTAATGTCAAAGCAGTTTAAAAATAGGTCGTTGCTCAGCATCAGTAAACATGGAGTAAAAAGTAGCAAGGACCAATTTAGTTATTGTGAAAATCCATTTCCATTTTAAGCTGTCCAAAATGTTGAATAATAGTTAAGAAAGCATTGTGATTCAATAATGAACTTATATTTATGTAGCATCTGTCATAAACTCAAGACAATACAAAGCACATTTCAGCCAATTAAATACTTCTGAAGTGTAGTCACTGTTATAACGTTAAGAAACTTGGCAATCATTTTGTTCCATAAGCAGCAATGAAATAGATACCTTGATAACCTGATTTTGTGTTAAAGGCTGGGGGATAAATGTTAGCCAGGACACTGGTGAGAGCTCTCCTGCTCTTCAAACGTGTGTGAGAATCTTTTACAACCACCTGAGAGGGCAGCCAGCATCTCACCCGAAAGATCTTGGCGAATGAATATATTGCTGCAAAGCCTAATCGGATGCAGCTTGGTGTCAGATTCTTCAATCTCTAAAACTAAGAAGACTTGCCTAGACGTTTTAATGTTAGAGGAATTTTGGTGATGCTAATCATGTAACATGTACTTGGGCTTCCTTTTGTTTTCATAGACAGAGTTAGTTTCCTATAAGCAATCTGTTTCGGTTCCTAAAGCTGCTTTTTTTAACCTGGTGTTTATGGATTGTGCACACAGTTTTAACAATTAAACAATCTGCTGCAACTTGGAGTTATCGGAGGATACTCTGAATGTCTCTTCTGTTTCAGGAGATGAAATAATGCCACCGGATCAATGGCTGCAGACTTAAACTTTTTAGCTAATTTGACAATGTTAAAAATAATGCATAAGGGAAAAAGTCATACTGAGATTCAAGCACAACATAAGCTAGTTTTTAAAAACCAGTAAGGGGAAAAAAATCAGCTTTTCTCAGCAAACACCGTTCATGGTGTTATTTTAAATGATGATAGCATGCAGTTTCCATCCCTCACTCTTCATAAAGGTTTGAGGAAACTAAACACCACAAGCATTTGTGGGTTTATGTGGAGCCTTTATCATTGATTAAATTTTGCAGAATTAAAAATAATTGGAAAGTACAGTTTGGTTAAAATTGGATTGGATTATACAATACTCCTTCAAAGAAACAAAGTTGTTTTAAATTTAGGAGCAAGAGGTTACTGAGGCTCAAAGTTAGACAATGGTTTTCTGATATTTTTAGCTGAGACTTAAAATAAATTTTCATATCTAGTATGTACTTTGACCAATGTGTACTCTTTCTGGAATTATATTGCATACATTTGCATGCAATATTTCTTCTAGCTGATTTGCTTAATTATTAATATGAAAGTTAACCCAATCATAACTGAAATAAATAAACAAATACAATGTGAAAGTGGTAATGTGAACTAGGAACTTGTGACAACAAATCAAGCCTGAATAGGCAGCAAAGTCTCCAATACAAGAGAAGGAAGCCAATAATATTGCCTGTAGCGAGTGGTTAAGGTTAGGAATGCTCTGCCTGAGAGTGTGGTGGAGGTAGGTTCAATTGAAACATTCAAAAGGGAATTAGACTGTTATCGGAAAAAGAAGAATGTGCAGGATTACAGGGAGAAGACAGTGGAATGGCATTAAGTGAATTGCTCGTTCGGTGAGATGGTACAGACATGATGGGCTGAATGGCCTCCTTCTGCACTGTAACAATTCTGTGAAATACTTCTCCAGCAAAACTGAGAACTTACCACTGGAAATTAAATTTGTAACTTGGTGGAGGTTATTTTTAAAGCTTAATAAAATTACAAGAATGTGATTGATTACATTTAGACAACAGCATTTTGTGTGTAAATTGTTTCTAAATATTTTGCATTGAAGCCAATGCCTCAGAGTCCTCGGGCTTAAGTTCTAGAACTTCGAAGAGACATCACTGTCAGCTGAAGAGTCACCACTGTCAACTGAAGAGATTTAACAAGTAACAGGCTACAGTTCCCAGTACACCAGGCCCAACTAGAACTATTTTGATTGACAACCAAAAATAGTCATTCACAGAAGATGCTATGGCTTTTTGTTTCGGTCCTTTCTCCCACTACACACTCCCTGCCCCCCCACCTCCTCCACTCTAATGCATAAATGGAAAAGTACTCAGGATGAGAATCTAATTTTTTTATTGAAGCAATGTCCTTTAAAAACCAATGTAATTATAATTGAGGGGAGTATTTTTAACATGGAGAATGTTATATATGTGACAAATGAAACTTTATACTTTGATGTTGCAACCCATCAAATTTTAATCTAAATTATTGACACTGCATTCACTTTTATTGCATTAAGCTCAGAAATTAACAGTAGAAAGAAATGCAACATTAATAAAATTTTGCAGGATGATCTTAAATAAAAACATTTGAGAAGAATGGTTTAGCAGTATTAAGTGTTAGGAAATAGAGACAATTTAAATTATATTTGTATTTGTGGGTGTTGGGAATGAGTTTCAGTTTTAAAGTAAGTTTGATTTGTATTTCTGTACTTGTGTGTTAAGAAAAGGTCAAGTTGAGCTTTAGTTTCACTTTAAAAGATGCCTGCATTTCTAATGACTTTTATGACTCCTAAAGAGAAGTTAAGCAAACAAGAGTAGAAAAAACAGCTGTTGCCAAGCATCAGGGGTCAAGAGAAGCAGGCCACACACACACACACACACACACACACACAAACTAAAGAACTAGCAGTTTTGAGTTCAGTTTGAAGACAGCTGCCAAGCAGAAGCAACTAGAAGGGACAGATAGCCAGTCCCAAGCTAACATTGGTTGAAAGTAGCTGCCAGAGAGACTGGAGCAAGAGACAGATAGCAAGTCCCAAGCTAAAGAAAAATATCCCCAAGTGCAGGGGAGTGGAACAGTAGACAAGTCCCAAGAAGATCTTCTAGTCCAAAGGGAGGACAGGAACTTGGGAAAGGTGCTGTTAAGTGAAGTTTGAGGAATAGAGAAAGGCTTAAAGAGATAAAGGCTTGGGAATAGTCTGAAGGTCCAAAGAGATGACTGAAGTTCTGTAGCTCTTTGCTATGGGCATGTGAAGCAGTCCTCTTGACAGCTGAGTTGGTGAGGGAGAGTGTGGAGGAGAGCTTGAACGCTTGTGATGACCCCAGGCAGAAGAACATTGGAAGGAGAGTTTGAAATCCTGGAGGAGAACCTTTGCGGAAGGCATCTGAGAGAGGGTGTCGGTTTGGGAGAAGATTCCAAATTGAGTTCTTGGAAAGTGGAGATTGCAAACACTGATGTGAAAGACGGAGTTCAGTGAGACCAGTTGGCTCATGGTGTAACAAGCATTTGGGAGGAGTTGAGAGATGCATAGCATCTGCCTGGAGTGGCATCTGTCATTTGATTTCAGAGAGTGGTGTGTCTGACCACGTCGCCTATTGGTTTACATGGACTATGTACCTACTGTGAAAATTAGAGTATGAGTTTTTGTGACTGGCTTTATCCTTACAAATCTGTATATATCTATAAAGGTATAGTTGTGGGTAAAGGAGCATTGCAATATAGTTTATCTTTTGTTAAATAAATGTTTTATTCTTTTGTTAAACGTTCATTAGCTGACTCCAGTGACTCTGTTCAGGAGCCACTCTCTACATATCTAAACAAACAAACAAAAGTTAGGGTCAATTAAGCCAGGTTCCAGCCTGGGACCAGGCTTGTCGAGTTGTAACATCAGCTGGGATCATAATATAAGAGTTACAAATACTTTTATACCTATATAATAGATTAATTCATATTTACACAACAGATGAACAGTAAAGATCAAATATTACCCACATAACATGCAGCAATTTATTTATGTGACTGCTACATGAAGGGAATTTTCTATATAATGTACATATCCAGTGGGCAAGGGAAAAAGGATTATTTTTCATTCTATAATATCTTCATATCCTCAAGTAATCCCAGAGCTCTCTGCATCCAGTACAGTACTTTTACAGTGTGATCACTTATAGCCAATGCCAGCAGCCAAATAATGCAGCAACCTGCCACAAGCAGTTGAAATTCATGTCATAGTGGGATCAATTTTGTGTCTTGAAAGCTTGCACAAACCTATTTCCAAATTAGTGAGATGAAGATGTGAAGTCTTCTTCCAGTCACACCACAGCAATACACCTTGCAAAGGTGTAACTGCTGACTCAGCATAAGCAATGCCAAGGGAGTTCTGGTGATATCGATCAATATGTTACATACATTCTGTTGGTGCACATCACATAGGGTTATAGACACAAAGCAATCTTAAAATGTTGACTGCTTCTGACCTAATCTCTAGCTTCAAACAGACAAGCTTGTTACAATCTGTAGAAGTCTGTAACTAACCAATTAAGCAGGGCTTGACCTGAACCCTGTTTAGTTAAACTTTCCAGCCTTATGTGGGCACAGATCCATGATATGACCTTAGCAAAACAACACAGAATAATACATAGAATAACATTTAGTTGACAAGACGTAAGCTGAAAATTGAGGAAACTTGGCTTGGCTTTGCCACCTGTGTACCATGTGCCCATTGATACAAACCTGTAATTCTCAGTCTCTGCCCCTTTTACACATGATGTTTATTCCAGTCTGGCCTAGCAGGTTGGATGAAGGAAGCTACTGTAGGAGATGCATCAAAATATGCTAATAACATGAGACATTGTTACATGTGTCAGGTGTAGCTCTTCCCAACCCTTATACCAGGCCAATGCTGCACTGTTAAGATGCCAATATAAAGTGATATCCAGAACTACTAGGTACTGAAGAAAGGACCAAAAAGGAGCTTGATACAGCAAATGAGATTTCTGGCCATTTGTCTTCTCACACATGGGTTGTAACAAGCCTTTGTGGCAGTAATTTTCATTTATTCATTCATGGGAATGACTATATTTTTGGAAGAAGATGTGGCGTCCAACAGGGCAGACAGGCTACATAAGTAATTCTCCTTTCTCACATCTGGCTATTGCAGCTAAAGAGGTGGCCAGAACTCTCTTTGGTAAATGGTTACTGCATGTGGAGGATCTGATTTTGCATGTAAATTGAGACAGTGGACTTAATGGCATAGATATTTGTGACGGCGTAGCTACCTGTTATACTGGGGATAATTCTGGATATTGCTGTACTTGCAATGGCACTGCACCAAAGAAGGTATTAGTTGATTGTGGGGATCGGCATCCATGAGCTCTAAATCAGCTTGGAGCCAGAACCCGTGCAATCCCACTTGGTTTAGGACACCTACTGCTAATATGCAGTTGAGAATTGGCACAGCCAATGATTACATTGGTTTCCTGTGCCCTCAAATCTACATTGACCTCCTTCCAATCATGTTGCAATGCAATGGAATGGCACAGAAAGTAATCCTCCTTGAAACCATCTCATGCAGCAGCAGATCTCCAACAGACGTCAAAGTGGTTGTGTGGTTTACGTGCACTTATGTCATTGTATTTATTTTTTATTTTGTTGACTCTTGTTTCTCAATCCCTTACCTCTTCATTCTTGGTAAAGATTTGTGATGGGTTGAGATACTTTTTGAGCTTTTCCACAGGCTTTTAGAGTTTTTGTCTCCATATTGTGGCAATTCTCTTTTAATTGTCCCTGGTGTCTTTAAAATTCAGACACGCAATTTTCTATTACCACCACTAGTGTGCTTCCTACACTTGCTCAAATTTGCACTTGCATTTCTGAATAATTATGCAAATGACTGATGCAAGGAATTTGAGCACTATTTGCACTTAACAGTTCTGTTAGGGTTATCATCGGTCCTTAACTATTTAGATATACATACATAAACCAGTAGATGGCAATTAGCCTATTTATCTTTTTTTATTCCTTCACGAGATGTGAGTGCCTAGGCCAGCATTTATTACCCATCCCTAATTGCCCTTGAGAAGGTGGTGGTGAGCTGCCACCTTGAACCGCTGCCGTCCATGTGGTGTAGGTACACCCACAGTGCTGTTAAGGAGGGAAAACCTACAATGGTTAGTTTTTAATTGCTAGCAAGATGAACTATTCACAAATTGAGCCAGGACTTGCTGTCTTCCTCCTCCCTGGCCCACCACTGAAAAAGCAACAACAGGAATACAATTTAAGAGCAGTAAAACTATAATTGTAGATTGAAGGGCTGCATAAAAGTACAAAAACTATTAAAAATTAAGAAAACGAGCACAGATCCTGGAAAGCTGAAATCAAAACAAAATGCTGGAAATAGTCCAGGCAGCATCTGTGGAGAGAGAAGAGTTAATAGGCTGAATCTTCCATGGATTGGCAATCACCATTGCATTTTTGTGTGGTTGGGGAAGGTTGGGTGATGGGGGTTGGGGTTAGTTGGGATGTGGGGGCGGGTCGGGTGATCGGGGCTTAGTTGGGGGGGGTTGTTGGGTGGTCAGTGGGGTTGGGGGTGGGAATCGTAGTCATGGGGTGGGTGGTCGGGGCTGGTGGGGGGGTGAGGATAGTTGGGGGTGGGTGGGGGCAGTTGAGGGATGGGGTTCCAGTGGGGCTCAAATCAGTACTATAGTTGCCCAGGAGTCAGAAGTGGTTTTAATCCTTCTAACTTTTCCTGTGTAACTATTCCTGTAAGACAGTTGGAACTATCTAAAGACTGATTTAAATCACAGTATCGGAGGGTTCCAGGTGTAGGATAATTGCCCATCAGAAGTTTAAGCTTCCCGGGTAATTCCCGTGCAGTCCTTGTGTGGGGATCTCTGGGGATCCCCAGCACCATCTTCTGGGGTACCTCCGAGGTACAACCTCTCCTGGGCAACGGAAGCTCTGGGCTTATGTTTCAGGTCAATGACCTTTCATCAGAAGTGGGAAAAGTTTAAGATGTAATAGATTTTGAGCTAAGGGTCCGGGTAGGGAAGAAGAATAAAAGATGGAATGCAAGAGACATTAAATGGCATTAAATTGTTTTTCGAGGAGGTGAGAACAGCACAATGGTGAACTGCTGCCAGCCAAAAAACAAAAACAGGAGAAAAACGAGAGGAGAACCAAAACCAGCAAAGATAAAAAGAAGCAAAATGGGAGCAGAGGCTATGATCCGAAACTGTTGAAATCAATGTTGAGTCCAAAAGACTGAAAAGTGTCTAACTGTTAGTTGAGTTGCTATTCCTTGAGCTTGCATTGAACTTCACCGGAACACTGCAGGAGGCCGAGGACAGAGAGGTCAGAGTGTCAGCAAGATGGGGAATTAAAATGACAGGCAACCATAAGCTCCAGGTCATGCTTGCAGACTGAACAGAGATATTCTTCAAAACGCTCATTGAATCTATATTTGGTCTCCCCAACATCGAAAACCATGTTGTGAGCAGTGATGCTAAACCAAATTAAATTGAAAGAAGTGCAAATGAATCACTGTTTCACCTGGAAGGAGTTTTTTGGAACCTTGGACAGTGAGAAGGGAGGAGGAAAAAGAATAGGTGTAACACCTCCTGCGTTTGCATGGAAAGATGCAGTGGGAAGGGGAGGGGATGTTGGGTTGTGATTAAGGAGTGGACCCGGGTGTCATGGAGGAACCAGTCCCTTCAGAATGCTGAAAGGAGAGGGCAGGGAAGATATGTTTGGTGAATACATCACACTGGAGGTGCTGGAAATAGAGGAGGATGATCCCATTGATTATGGAGCCTGGTGAGGTGGAAGGTGAGGACAAAGAGAGCTTGTCATAATAGAAGGGAAGGAGTAACAGCAGAACTGCAGGATCATTGTCGATGACCCTGTCAAACCCGATGGGGAGTGGAATACTCAGTTGACAGAAAGGAAGACATATTGGAAGCACTGGTTGCATTGCCCAAACAGGTGTGACAGAGGTGGAAAAACTAGGAGAAATGGAGTCCTTACAGGAGGTGGGGTCTGAGGAAGTGTAGTTGAGGTAGCTATGGGAGTCAGTGTGCTTGTAATAAATATTCAATGTCATCTTATTCCCAGAAGTGGAGACAGGTGTCAAGGAAGAACCATGTTAAGGTGAGATAAGGGTGGAAATTTGAAGCAAAGCTGATTAAATATCCCAGTTTAGGGCAAGAACAGAAAACAACACTGATACAGTCATCAATAAACTGGAAAAAGAAGTGAGGGAGGAGGCCCAAGTGAGACTGGAACAAGGAATATTCCAGATAACCCATATAAAGAGAGGCATAGCTAGGATTCATGTGGGCACTCACAGCAATGCCTTTTGTAGAAAGTGAGTGAAGTTAAAGGAGAAATTGTTAAATATGAGAATAAGCTCAACCAGGTGGAGGAGGATGGTGGTGAATGGAGATTGGTTGATCTTCCATTCCAAGAGGAAATGGAGAGCCCTCAGCCTATCCTGGCAGGGATGGTGGGAGAGAGATGGGACGAGAGACTGGTGAAAAGGAGATGATTAGGGTCAGGAAACTGTTAAAGTGACAGAGGGCATCAGAAGTGTCAAGGATGTAGGTGGGAAGAGACAGGATGAAGGACAGAAAATGAATCATGATAGGAAGAAATCAGTTCAGTGGGGCAGGAATTGGCTGAAATGATGGCTCTACCAGGGCAGTCTATTGTGGATCTTGGGAAGGAGGTAGAAGCGGGCTATTTGGAATTGAGGATCTATGAGTTGAGGCCATGAAAGGAAGATCTCCAGTGGAGATGAAGTCAATGACAGCCCTGAAGATGATGGTTTGATGTTGAAAGATTGGGTCATGGTCCGGTGGAGTTGGAGAAAGTGCCAGAGTTGACGTTCATTCTATGCTCAGTCAAGCTCGGCTCACCAGACAACAACAGCACCACTCTTGTCAGCAGGTTTGAATCAAAGAGAGCCCCATATAGGAGCTGCTTAGTAATTCTGTGATCATCCATGTGTGAGACATGGCCTTCCCATCGAAGTTGAATTTTCTGGAGGGTGGTCTCCATGCCGTTGAGCCCAGCATGATGGAGGATCTCATTTTTGTGATTTTGTCCTACCATTGAATTCTTATGATGGACCTCAGATGACACTGGTGGAAACATTCCAGAGCTTTGGTGTGGCATCTATCGCACATCCAAGATTCTGCGCCATACAGCAGGGTGGTGAGGACAATGGCCTGGTAGAGTTTGATTTCAGCCTACAAGTGGTGATACAAAGTTAGGTGGGAAAGTAAGTTGTGAGAAGGACACAAAGAGGCTGCAAAGGGATATAGACAGATTAAGTAATTGGGCAAGAATGTGACAACAGATGGAGTATAATGAGAGGAAATGTGAAATAATGGACTTTGGTAGGAAGATTGGAAAAGTATTTATTTTGGTATTCAGTGGGATTTTGATTCAAAGAAAGTTATTATGCAGGTACAGCAAGCAATTAGAAAATAGTACCTTAGCCTTTATTGTAAGGTAATTGGAATTTCCTTAAGTAAGTCATGCTGCAATTTTATAAGACTTTGATTTATCCACTTCTGGATAAGTTTGTACAGTTTTGGCCTCCTAATTGAAGGAAGGATATACTTGCCTCAAAGGGGGTGGACTATATAGTATAAGGGCTTGGCATTCATGGGTAATGTCGCACTGGGTATGGTACCACCCACACAGTGATGTACGAAAGCATATGATCCAAACCCAGTGCTCAGTGTGGTATTGAACAGAGATAGGTTAAGACCTAAGCATGGAGATAGATCCTAGCCTATGCACTTTACTGTACATATGTAAATAGTTCTACTTGTTAATAAAGACTTACTGTTAAATTATTGAACACTATGAAGAATTCTTTAAGAGACACTGTTCTGTAACCAACACCTTCCCACATGGTGGCAGCTGGGAATCAAAAATCTTCAATCTCGCTAAAATGCTGAAACAAACCAAGATGCTGGAAGACTAAAAAACTTCAACAAAAATGCTGACCTGAGAGAAGCTTCCAACAAAAGCTGAAGATGCAGAGAGACTTCACCAGAAAAGGTCTGGAAGCTGAAGGCAGCAATTTTTACTGCAGCAGAAAACTCTATTGAATCTCCCTTGAAAGCCCAGCTTCAGAGCGCAGAGGCTACATCACCCGCAAGGGTGAGCTAAATCTTTTAAAGTTCCAGGCTGCAGCTAGTCCTAAGAGTCCTCCGCCTAATTCAGTGTCAGAGGTGCCATTGAAGGAAAGGCCATCACTAAAACCCAACCCCCCAGTCAGAGCCCCAACATGTGGCCTCCGAACTTGTAAGAGCAGAAAAAGAATTCATTATTTAAATCTCTAGCAAATATTGCTCCTGTCCAGCTCAGAAAATGGCAAACATAGATTTAAATGCAAATGCCTCATTACTTGTTACAGCAAACTTCAGAATGAAAGAAGTCGGCACACAGCCAATTCAGGTAACCATTGCTAATAGTCTTCTTCAAGAAGCATGCCATCCCTATTTTGCAGACCCTGCCAAAACCGGCAAGCACAGGAAATTGCTTTGTCTTGGAGTTAATGGTGATGCCATCTTGGAAGCCTGTGAGCTCTTAAAGTTGCACATACAATTTAAACATTTCTAATACGGATCACAATTCAACACTTCCAACTCAATCTGGACTAATCCAAGGGCCAAACACAATTGGAAATGTGGCATCCTTGAGAAGCGATTTTTCACATAACTGGAGTACACCAGATTTCAGTAAAAAAAATCAGAGGAAGCCCTCTGCATTTTTATACTTGTTTGGTGATCTGGCAAATCACATTGTCCTAATGCAAGGCATTGATTGATCCACAAGCAGTTTGAGGAACAATTAACAGCCTTTGATTAATATTTTAATCTTTAAGTTGAGGATAGTGCAGAGCTTAAAAAGAGGCTTTGAAAATTTTCAGCAAAGTGACAGAAGGAGAAAAAAATTAAAACTCAAAAAAAACCACACAAAGGTGCCAGAGAGGCAGGGAACTTTCCAGAAGTCCCAAAGGAATTCCTTTTTGAAGACCCTGACAAGTTTTCAGAATGATACCAGCAGCTGGCAGTGAACGACAAGGAAACAGCCCTATGGCAGGTGGCGCAGGATAAAGCAGAAGTAAAATCAGTAAAATTATCATATCAAAGCTGACCTGGAAGATTTGAAGTGCACGATTCAAACTGAGTATATACCTTTGAAAATGCACATTAAACTACAAAGACTTCAAACAACCAAAGTGTTCGAGATCTGGACAAACAAATTTCAGAGACACCACAAAGGTACCAGGAGGAATTAACGACCCTCAATTCCATGGCTGGCAAATCGAAGCGGGAGTTGGAAAAACTCAACCAGCTGTACAGGCAGGCACGACAGCAGATAGAAAAGGTACTCAAAGAAGTTACGGCCTTAAAAGGCTCTTAAGAAACAAGGCTCTTTGAAGAACCAATATGTGTCCCTGGAAAAACACAAGGAGTTGAAAAAAAGACATTGAATGCTACTTCAGAAAACACTGCATTGAAGCCATCAGTATTGACAAAATAATATGCTGAAACACAGAGTGAGAAGATAAACAAGAAAATAAACAGTTGAAATAACAGCTAATTGTCCTTCAAGATCAGATTCAAAAATGGTATATTGCCCTTCAGCAACATGATGGAATAAGACTACCCTAAGCAGTAGAATGGCAGAACAGCAGAACAAACTCAATGAGACTCTGGTAAATTACAAGAAAATTCAAGATAAAGTTATTGAGCTTTGCAATGAAAAGGAAAACCTGTTGAATGACCTTCACATGCTATAAGAATCCCTCAGGTCAGGGTTTATTCCTCAAGAACGTTACAAAGTGAGATGAAAAGAATTTAATGCCACCCTGAAAGAACTGAAGAGCCAGTTGGCATTAGGGTTAGGGTTAGGAATATTCCATATTCCGGGAGGAAGCCGAGAGTTACAATGGGGAGGCTGCAGTGCTAAACAAAACAGCTGCACATTTGGAAGGAGCCCAAAGAGAAGTACAAAGAGATTAAAATCACGAACATACAATGATAAGCGAAAGCGAAGATAGAGGTTCACACTAAGAGCATGAAGTGCCTCAAAAACAATTGACAGAAGTGCAATTACAGAATGTAACAGAATGAAGGATAGAACAGAGGAATTATACTCTGCCAAGGAAAAACTGATCAATGTCAAGAATCAACTTTCATGCACGAAAGATAAGTTTAAGGAATACTGAGAACTGTTGAGAACACTGGGGTGTTGCTCATAGGAAGTAGAACACTTGAAAGAGGACTTGAAAAGCTTAAAAAACGAACGTAGAAACAAATTCAACAAAGATAGATCTTCAGTTAAAACTTGATGGGCTTCAAGCATCGGATATCTTTAGTAAACATCGTGAGAAATGCCTGGAACAGGAGAAGGAATTGCTGAAGTATCAGAACAGTTGCTTGAATACAGAATTAATAACCAAAACCGATGAAATTGTTGGATTCTGATCCAACCTGAACAACATGATGGACGAGATGTGTAGTATGGAAGAACAAACCCAAACTTTGAAAGCAGGTAAGGAGATTTCTAAGAAGCACATTGAGGATCTAACGAATTAACTGAAAGAGTCTAAACAGGAGTCAGTGACCAGGCAGGAAACATTCCAAACAGAACTTAATGCCCAGGTGAAGTTGTCAAACTTATATAAGAGTTCCGCAGATAACTCTGGAATAAAGACAACTCAGCTTACCAGAGTGGTTGCTGAGCCGAATGAAAAGACTCATAAGTTCGGAAAACAACTGGAAAAGAAGAAATTAATCAGAAATTTGGATAAAATTGTGAAAGAGGTGGGAATGAAGGTTCCATTGTTGAAACGTGAACATCCATATTGATAGAGCTGACCCACATGATGATGGAAAAAGAGAAAGAAGTGACAAGGAGATGAGCACAAGCAAGAATTGATTTAGAGTAGCAGCCAGTACCGATCAATGCAATAGCAGAACCAACCAAGTGGGGTTCAACATGAAGGAATGTAAGAAAAAAATGAAAGCATACCCTGGTGCCAGATCAAACTCCAGAGCAACAGAAAGAAACAGCAACAACCACCATTTCTCCAACAGAACTGTGAACAAGATGTGGAAGAGTTATAAGGCCTCCAGAACACCTGAACCTTTAAATTCAAGGACTTGAAGGGGGGAGATGGGATACTGATAATGGAGTAATAGTGACAACATTGTAACAACAACGTAACTGCATAAGACTAATAACAATGTAAGGCATGAAGCAAATTAGTATAACTCCAAATACATTGGATAAAGACTTGCGGGGAGGTGTAGTATAAGGGCTTGGCACATACAGGGTTAATGTGAGACAGAGAACAGTACCACGCACAATGTTGTAAGAAGGCACATGACCCAGACCCAGGGGTCAGTGTAGTGTTGAGCAGAGATGGGTTAAGACCTCAGCATGGAGATAGCTCCTAGCCTGTGCCGTTTACTTTACATGTGTAAATAGTTCTACTTGTTAATAAAGACTTATAGTTAACCTACTGAAGACTACAAAGACTTCTTTAAGAGGCACCATTCCACCATCACCCTCCCAGCAGAATGGAAGTTTACTATATTGATTCCTGGGATGAGACAGCAGTCCTCTGAGGAGAGATTGAGTAGACTGGGTCTATAATCCTCTGGAAATTATAAGAATGAAAGGTGATTTCATTGAAATGTATAACATTCTTTGGGAATTTGACAGGGTGGATGGCTGTTTCCACTGGTTGGAGAGTATAGAACAATGGGTCTTAGTTTCAGGTTGAGGGGTCAGCCATTTGAGATAGCGATAAGGAGAAATTTCTTAGTCAGAGGAGTTGTGAATCTTGAGAATTCTCAACCCTGGAGGGCTGTGATTGCTCAGTCTTTGAATATATTCAAGAGTGAGATAGATGGATTTTGGGGCACTAGGTGAATTGACGATATTGGGGATAGGGCAGGAAGGTGGAACTGGTGTAAAAATTCAACCATGACCTTATTGAATGGAGGAAGCTGGATGAGCTCTGTGGCCTACTCCTGCTCCTATTTCTTTTAATCTTCTGTTTACTAGGGAAACAACAATCCCTGAGAGTTTCCTAAGAGCTGCTTCAAAACAATAACTTCACTGGAAACCCCACTCACACATAAGCTGGGTTTCCAGTGCGCTATTGGCGAGGTTACAGCAGTGCAGAGACAGAATGTTTGATGCCATATGGGGCTATTGAAAGTTGCTGCATGCACAGGATTAATTTCACAGATACAGTAATTTATATGTGTGACAAATGAAGGTGTGAGTTGCAAATTGTTTTTTCAATGGGTTTTAAAGGTGTGTATTATTGGAGGAAGGGTAGACGGAGATATAAATCTGATATTTAATAAATACAAGGGATATGTATGGGAAAAATGGAAAAGATGGCAGAGAAGGTCAAGAGAGGGTGAAGACAAATAAAACTCTTCAAACATATTCTCAGTAATAATTTGACTTTATTTCATAACATGTTAAACAATACTTCAAGCACAGGGAATGACTGAATCATGTATCAACATCAAATTTATCCTTAATTCCTTCTGCTGATATCGTAAAATAGCCATGCCCTCTTTTAAGTCAAACATTGTAACCTTTAGTTCTCTTATGCAGGCCTCATGCTCTGTATAGCTTTCATCAACCACTTTCTGAACCTGAATACATGAGTGTAGAATCCGTACTTTCCATCCCTGTCACATCCTTCTCCCCAGGAGACAATTCCTATCAGGTACCATCGATTATTTTCTGGATTCTGCATGGCATTCAGAAATAAATATCTTTAAATATATATTAAAAGAAAATGAATTTCTTCTGTTTAAATTAGATACATAGGAAGAAAAACAGTATTTATATAAGGCCTTCACAGCTTCAAGATGTCCCAAAGTACATCACAGCCAATGATCACCATTGTAATGTGGCGAACACTGCAGCCAATTTATGCATAACAAGCTCCAAAACCAATGTAATAATTATCCAAATAATCGGCTTCTCTGGTGAGGAACAAAACACCAGATAAACTCCTTGCTCATTTTCAAACAGTGCCAAAGGATTGTTTACATCCATCTGAGAGGGAAGACATGGCCTTGGTTTAACATTTCAACTGAAAGGTGGCACTTGCATCACTACAGTACACTACAGTACCACACTGAAATGGCAGCCTAGATTACATGCTACAAATGAAAGTGAATCAAAGCTTAAACCCACAACAATCTAACTTTCAGGTAAGGGTGCTACCACTGAGCCATGGCTGACATTTAGTTCTACTCCAGAGGGACTCATCTAGAAAACCTATAGCATCAATATGCCAAAGGAGACAGACACCATATCAGTCCCCTTGATGGTTTTCATATCCATCCCATTTCTCTCAGGGCACATTCTGATCTCGGCTGGCCATATGGAGAAGCAAGTTGTGTCCTCACAAGGGGAACAGACAACCTAATCACAGGGAGGTATTATACTTTCACCACCAAAGAATGATGTGTACGGTGCAGAAAGTTTTAAATTGGAATGAACTTTGAAATCAATATAAGTGTAAGATGGATAGGCAATAAATGATTGCAACTTTTGGAAAGTCCTTCTTCTTGAGATATATCTTGTGTCCCTCCCCGCCGACCCCCCCCCCCCCCCCTCCCCCGCCCCTGTCACTTGATGCTCCTGTACATGCTCCATTGATAAATGCATAGCTGCTGGGTAGTTGACATACTCCTAAGTCTCTATCAGCGTTGCTCTGAACACTGGTTTGTGCCTTAAGGGTTGAGAATTAGAATCCTTGTCACAAAATGACATATGAATGGGGTTGTCTCAGAAACCCAATGCCTCAGAAATTCAAGGATCTTTTCATCAAAGACACATGAAAGGAAGAAAAAGGAAAATGATGGTGTATTATGCTGAGGGACTGAGAATCTGTGCATGGAGTGGTGGAGTGAGCGAGAAAGAAAGAGACAGAAAAATTAGTGACAGAGAGTAAGCAGGATGCAACGAGTGGTGTGCCACAGGGATCAATGCTAAGGCTTCAGCTTTTTACAATTTATATAAATGACTTGGATGAAGGGACCAAAGGTATGGTTGCTAAATTTGATAGGGAAGTAAGTTGTGAAGAGGACATAAGGAGGCTACAAAGGGATATAGATAGGTTAAGTGAATGGATAAAGATCTGGAAAATGGAGTATAATGTGGAAAATGTAAAATTGTCCATTTTGGCAAGAAGTACAAAAAAGAAGCATATTATCTAAATGGTGTCCTAGTGTATGAATCACAAAAGGTTAGTATGTAGGTACAGCAAGTAGTTCGTAAAGCTAATAGAATGTTATCATTTATTGTGAGGGGAATTGAATACAAAAGTAGAGAGGTTATGCCTCAGGTATACAGAGTATTGGTGAGGCCACAATTGGAGTACTGTGTACAGTATTGGTCTCCTTATTTAAGGAAGGATATTGGAAGCCGTCCAGAGAAGGTTTATTAGACTACCACCTGGAATGGGAGGCTTGTTTTATGAGGAAAGGCCATGCTTTTCTCTGTTGGAGTTTGGAAGAGTGAAAGATGATTTGATTGAAACATATAAGATCCTGAGGGGCCTTGACAGGGTGAATGTGGGAAGGATGTTTTCTCATGTGGGAGAATCTAGAACTAGGGATCGCTGTTTAAAAATAAGGGGTTGTCTATTTAATGTTTTCTCACAGAGGATCGTGAGTCTTTTGAACTCGCTTCCTCAAAACTCAGAGTCTTCAAATATTTTTAAGGCAGAGGTAGATAGAATCTTGATAAGTAAGAAGGTGAAAAGTTATCAGGGGTAGGTGGGAATGTCGAGCTGAGGTTATAATCAAATCAGCCATGATCTTTTTGAATGGTGGAGCAGGTTTGAGGGGCTGAGTGGCCTGGACCTGCTCCTAACTCATATGTTCTTATGTTTGGCTAACTGATGTGAATAGATCCTTTCCAGGCAGGGTATGAGTGACAGGACAAAGTTGGGTCATTTACAGTGCAGTCATTCACCCTTTTAAGTTACTTTGATTGTTTGAACACAAACAAGTTACAATGTGCTTGGAAAACATGAAGAAATTAGTAAAATGTAAAAGAGTAACCTTCATTACAAAAGGACCCCCGCTGTCCCCCTCACAGGCATCTCCATGCAGGCCAGACTCTGGACTGTGACCTACAATGGACAAAAATTACAAATTAATGTATAAAAACATGAGCTGAATGGTGGAGTGAATGAAATACCTACGCCTTTCTCCTGTTTAGAACAGTTCACATGTATTGTGACCTTCCTCAGTTGTCTTTTCTTGACTCTCTCATTGAGTCCAGCTCAATGGTTACGCTAATCACACTTATTTCTAAGCAATATTAACAAAGTGACTGGATAGGACACAATTTTCTCAATGCCTCGTGTCTCCAAAAGAAAATAGTTTTTGTTAATTCAGGAGGGATCATCATATTTACATTTCACTTGGAAAGTAAGCAGCTTCATTCCTTCTTTCTTCATACTACCCAGCTTCATTCCTCACATTATCATTCCCTATCTCCCCTCCTGTCTTCTTCACGCCTAACGTCTTGACTTCTTCATTCTACCATCTTCACTCTTCACATCTGCACTTCCCCTTCAACATTGACATCTTCCTTTCTCACACCATCGCTCCCAATCTTCACTCTCCCCTCATCACTTCCCATCTCGACTCCTCCCTCCTCACTCTCCATTTTCCCCCACCCTTTATTTTTCCCTTCGTCACTCTCCCATCATTCCTTTTGTCACCATTCCCCATCATCACTCTTCCCATTGTTAGTATTCCCTCTAAGAATGAAGTTCCTAACAATATTTTCAAGTATAGGAATGATTTTTTTAACCACTACCTTATTTAATGTTAACCTATTTTGTAGGCAGGAAAGAGATTTAGGAATTATATTTGCGTAACGTTTCTACTGCATTCTATTTAATTCAAGAGAATGTAATTTTCATTTGTTTAACCCCCCACCCCCAAAACTCATTAACTGGGCTTGGGAGCAATGATTGGATGTTCTTTATTCTTTCCTGGGATATGCGTGTTACTGACAAGGGCAGTATTTGTTGCTCATACCTAATTGCCCTAGGACTGAATGGCTTGCTAGGCCATTGACCCCCATTACTGAGACTAGCTTTCAATTCTAGATTTTACTAATTGAATTTAAATTCCACCAGCTGTCCCTGGTGGGATTATGAACCTATGTCCCCTGGATATTGACTTGGACTGCTGGATTACTAGCCCAGTGACATTACCACTATGCCACCATCTCCCCCTAAAAGGAATCAAGCCCAGGCTAAATGCGTGGATCTGCTCTTTGCTGAAACTGCTGGAAAACCAGTCACTAAAACATGAAGGAAGTGCCTGCCATTTCCCTTTCCTGAATGGGAGGGACTATTTCACTTCTCATGACATCCAAGCCCATGACTGCTGGTGCATTGTGGCTGCTGTATATACAATCTACTAGATGCTCTGCAGCAACTCCCTATGGTTACTTTGACAGCATTGCTTGCAACCTCAACCATATCGGAAATATCAGAGCAACAAACTCCTGGGAATGCCATTATTTCCAAGCTCCCCTTCAAGTCTCACACTCTCCTAAGCTGGACATACATCATTAGTTCTTTCTTGGTTGTAGGATCAATATTCTGGAGTTCCCCACCTAACAACATCATGGTATCACCATCATCATAGGATCAGCATCAGTTCAAAGGAGAAAACCCAACATCACTGTCTCAGGGCTACTAGAAATGAGTAATAAATGTAGCAACACCCATATTCCAAGAACAAATAAATACAAATCACTCTTCCTTCTTTGCACTGTTAATGAGCTGATCCTGCTCTTCTCAAAACTAACAGCGAGGATGGATTCAGAACCACCTCAACGAAATTTGGTCCAATTTGGGTTTGGAAACTTTTCATAAGGCTAGTCATATGGCTACCCATGTGTGGGGTAGTGACGCTGACTGACAGCGTATACAAGTAACTTGCGGGGGCTGTTTGAGATACTGCCTTTGATACCCGTGACAAATTAAAGACAGTTTTGTACAGTCCGTATGGGCTCACCGGCCACTCTGCTGAGTTTGTCACCAACCTTTTACAGCATTCAAAGGTCAAGGGGAAGGAGGAAGATTTCAACCTGCCAATCAGTGGTGAAAGGACAGCCTTCTAACCAACACCAGTACCTATTCCCTTGGTGAGATGCTTCTCCAAAGTTGCATTGACTCACCGGCACAGAACATGTTTTTTGTCACGTGAATATTGGTGGATGATTTACAGGTCGCATGGTCGACGATGGGAACCTGGACACCCTGCAGAACCTGAGGCCTCACAGATTTAGTGCTCACAAAGCTTTCCTGTAGGTTTCCCCAGCCTGTGATCCGGCCCAAGTGCTGACTTTGTAATAACCTGGAAACAATAACAAAAGATTGAGCATTCCGGCTATTGAAAAATAAACCAGGGGCTGAGATCATTTTAATGCCTTGCCCATCCTTCCTGTCGCTTGTTTTTGCTAAGGGCATCGTTATCCGCACCAGCAGAGCTGGTGACACAATCCCAGTCCAACAACCTGATCCGTTCCCATCACTTGAACTTGTAAATCTCTCGTTTTTTACCCTTGCTCTCCACCTCTGAGCGAGATCTTGTGGCTCAGCAGGTAGTGTCCCTGCCTAGGACTTGATTGCCAAGGAAGATGTGTTCATAATGTCAGCCAAACAGGTTGAGTATCAACCTGCAAGTTCATCCAACACATGCCAATGGCAAGCAGGAAGAGATTCCTGGTCAGCCATGTGATAGAAGGAATGTTTGAGCCTCCACCATCACTATCTATAGTTCCAGGGTACAACATGTGCAAAAATACATGTTGCCACAGCAACCTGGACTCCCTAAGTGAACTGTAACGCACCATCACACTCAGTCTCAGCTCCAGAGTGGAGTTTTTGGAGTCTCCAGGAATTAAAGATTAATCTCCAAGGTACTGTTGTCAACAATCCAGGAGAAATACCTCAGGATGTTAATAAAAATTGTATTTTTTAAATCATTTTCTTGAACGCTTTTGTTTGTTAGTCGTAAAATTAATGGCAATATGGAAAATGGCTGTTTGACAGACAGCCAAGATTCATCCTGGGTGGGAGGGCAAAGCTTCACCAGGATGGACATGATGGATGTAGCCAATGGCAGGAGAGTGGGGTAAGAGCAGTTGGAGGTAGGAAGTCATGTGATTAAACATCAAAGAAGAACTGACAGCTCCAGTGTGCAAACAAATGGAGCCTCATCCAGATCTTCCATAGAGGCTGCTTTCCAATCACATGGTCAGTAAAGGCACTGAGCCACATAAACTAGGCAGGTCCCAATGTCCATCTGATCACAGGAATGGGATACCGTAGGCAGCATCCATTGTCCTCATTTCAGGGAGCAGGAGCTGAGATAGGGCATCTGCAGAGTCTGTGCTCCTGATTGCTAATCTGATGACTCCCTACTCTAAAGTCTGAATGTATGGATGTTGGGTGAAAATTTGAATTGGGCCCTATTGTCAACTGACACTTACCATCGAGGTTCACACCTAAGATATAGCCACATGGACCAAAGAAAGTAAGACTTGCATTTATATACCATCTTTTATAACTCAGGACTTCCCAAAGTGCTTTATAGTCAACTGTTTTTGAAATGTAATGTAGGAAACAGGGCCAACAATTCGTGCACGGTAAGTTCTCACAAATAGCGCTGAGGCAAATGACCAAGTAACCGGCTTTAGTGATGCTGGTTGAGGAATAATTATTGGTCAGGACACAGAGCAGAACTCTCCTGCTCCTCTTCAGTTCCTTTAACATCCATCTAAGAGGGCAGACGGACATCAGTTTGTCGCTCAAAAGTGTTGCACTCCCTCAGTACTTCACTGGAGCGTTAACCTGGATTGTGTGTTCAAGTCTCTGGAGCCTGAACCAAAAAATCCTTTTGACCCAGCGGTGAGAGTGCCCCCTACTGAGGTCACAGCTGAAGAGCAACTCCTGGGTGAGGAGCACTGCCGAGCAAGGAGTCAACACAGTCCTAATGGTGTTGGTGTTAAGGAAGTCTTCATAGTCTTCTGTTTGTTAACAGTAAGTCTTTATTAACTATTTGTAACTATATACATATATACAGTAAAGGGTACAGGCAAAGAGCTATCTCTGTGTCTGAACACGTCTCTGTTCAATACTACACTGACCCTAAGTCTGGGTCATGTGACTTCTTATATCACTGTGAGGGGGGCAATGTACTCAGTCCCACATTAACCCTATATATCCCAGACCCTTATAACTACACCTCCCCCAAGTCTTTATCCCATGGATATAGAGATATTGATTTACTTCAAGTCTTATATCGTTATAAGTCTTACACATTTACCTAATTGTACAACCTTAATGCTATTCCAACATTATTGCTATTAAGTATTAGCATTAACAAAATTTTCACTATCCCATCTCCCCTTTCAAGTTAGAGGTTCAGGTGGTCTGGAGGCCCTATAACCCTTGCACATCTTGTTTGCCATTCTGTCGGGAGAGTGGCTGGCTCTGTTGGTTTTGGTTCATGTTGTTGGCTTGGAGGCTGGATTGGCATTTGGGTATGGTTTCATTCTTTTCTTCCATTGATTAAGAGCAATGTGGCTATAAGAGTAGGTCAGAGGCTAGGAATCCTGTGGTGAGTAACTCACCTCCTGACTCCCCAAAGCCTGTCCACCATCTCCAAAGCACAAGTCAGGATTGGGATAGAATACTCCCCTGGATGGGTGCAGCTCCAACAACACTCAAGGTACTTGACACCATCCAGGACAAAGCAGCCCACTTGATTGAGACCTCTTCTACAAACGTTCACTCCTTCCACCAGTAGTAGCAGTGTGTACTATCTGCAAGATGCACAGCAGAAGCTCACCAAGACTCTTCAGACAGCACATTCCAAAACTATGACTGCTACCATCCAGAAGGACAAGGGCAGCAGATACATGGGAACATCACCACCTGGAAATTCCCCTCCAAATCACTCACCATCCTGACTTGGAAATATATCACTGTTCCTTCACTGTCACTGGGTCAAAATCCTGGAACTCCCTTCCTAACAGCACTGTTGCTGTACCTACACCACATGGACTGCAGCGGTTCAAGAAGGCAGCTCACCACCACCTTCTCAGGTGCAGCTAGAGATGGGCAATAAATGCTGGCCCAGCCAGCGAAGCCCACATCCTGTAAATGAGTAAAAGAAAAAGTAATGTTAACCCAAGCCTGGTCAGTTTATCTCTTGCTTTGATCCAGGGTTGTTGTTAGTCTTGATCATTTCTTGCAGGGTGGGCGAACAGAGTATTTGTCTCCTTGGTGCTGCTTGTTCTTCTTTCTCCATGTGCACCATCTTGAAGCCCTTTGAGGTTGTGGAAGAGTGTTCCTGTAGTGAGAAGAATGTTTAATGGTACGCTCACTTCTGTGTTTTGTTGTTGATGATGAGAGACTGGTACCAGGTTCCAGTATCCCCTGTGGTTGTGGCATACTGGCTGGAAGTTGCAGTGTGTGCACAATGGTTGATGTGTCGACCAGCTGTACCAACATCATAGTTGGAAGTAGAGGCTTCTCAGACTGCTGATCGTTCTCTGGTAATGCTTCCACAGGAGGTGTCATGGTAATCATGTGGATGGTAGGTTGGTCTGACCATTAGGGAATTTCCGGGGCCTGGAATGATAATGGGCAAACCTGCTCTGAGAAGAGAGAAGAGAGGTCGAAGGAGAAATCTAAGTCTGAATACTCTTTAGTGTTCGAGTACTCAGGACCGTGCAGTTGCAGTTGGCTGCTGTCTGGAGGAGATCCAAGACTAAGCAAGCATTCCTCCTCAGGAGAGAGAGAGGCTGGTTACGGATGACACACATCAGCTCAAAGACCTGTTTGCTGCCAGGCTCAGTGGCTCCAGGATCATGCTGATGACCAGGAGTTGGCCTCTCCCTGCTAACTTTGTTCAAAGCCAGAGACCTTTGAGCCATGGTTCCTTGTCTGACATGACTGTAACGCTGGCACCTAAATCTAATTTAAAATATGTTAGATGTCCATTTACCAGGAGTGTCTGCATTCCTAAATGAAGAACCACAATCATTGACTTCACCCAAGAAGCATGACTGAGTGTCTTCTGGCTTATTGGTCTTGAGCTTGTGGATGACCTTCAGTTTATCTGTGCAGTGCTGCAGTTTTGACTTGCACAGTTTACTAAGGTGCCCCTGTCTGTTGCAGTGGAAGAATTGGGCTGTACTTGCGCAGGTGTCTCCTGTGGGGGTGCTTGGCAAGGTCGCTCAGCTGGGCATTTCAGGAATTGCTTTCCCTGACTTGGGTTGTCCCTGTGTCTTTGTGAGCTGATAGGCTGGACTGAGGGTTGGCTTCTGCCCCACGTTGTATTCTCTCCACTGATCAGCTTTTCCTTGACAGAGTATAATTCCTCTTTGCTGTCTTTCAAGCTCACATTCTATAATTGCTCTTCTGCCAATTGTTTTTGAAAGACCTCATGGTCTTTAGTGAGAACTTCCACCTTAGCTTGTCATTCTATGTTCTTGATTTTCATCGCTCCGCACATCTCTTTGGGAACGTAGTACTTTTCCAAGATTACTTCCAAACGTGCAATTGTTTCCTTCAGCACTGCAGGCTCATTCTTGTACCTCTCAGCTTTCTCCCTGGGCTTCTCTGAAAACTGATTGGTCAGTTCTTTCAGAGTGGCATTATATTCATTTTGTCTCACTTTGTAATGTTCCTGAGTGACAAACTCAGACCTGAGGGATTCATGTAGCGTATGAAGATCCTTCAACAGGCTTTCCTTTTTGTTGTGAAGCTCAAGTACTTTGACTTGAATTTTCCTGTAATTTAACAGAGTCTCATTGAGATTGTTCTGCTGTACTGCCATTCTGCTGCTCAAGGTATTATTTATTCTGTCATGTTGTTGAAAAGCAATGGACTGTTTTTGAATCTGATCCTGAAGGACAATTAACTGCTCTTTCAATAGCTTATTTTCTTGCTCAACTTGCCTTCTGAATCTGCTTATCAGTAAATGGCTTTGTCATTGCTGATAGCTTCAACGCAGCTTTTTGTGAAGTAGCATTCAACAACTTTTCCAACTCCTCCTGTTTTTCCAGGGATGCGCATTGGTTTGTCAAAGAGTCTTTCAAGGCATCGACCTCTGCAGGTACCATACTTGTTTGCTGTTGTGCCTGGCTGTACTTCAGGCTGAGTTCGTCCAACCCAGCTTGGAAACGAACATTCTCTGATTATTTTTTTTGAACTGCCTGCCGCTGGGCTTTTTCCTCATCATTCACTACAGCTTCTGCTACAGTTCTGAAAACGTGTCCTCGTCTGCAAAAACGAAATCATTTGGGACATCTGTCTCGGTATTCCCATAAATATATCTTACTGGGGCTTCCAGAAAGTTATGTGCCTCTCTGGCACCCTCATGTGGTGTGTTCAGGTAGTATCTTTTGACTTTTCTACACTTCCCTGGGGGTATTTTCTGCCTCTTTACAAGCCCTGAACCCTCTTCAGCTTGAAGATTAAAACATTTGTCCAAGGGTGCTAATATTTCATCAAAGCTACTTGGGGACTCATCAATGCACGGCATTAGGATTACATCATCAGCAAGCCCACCAAACAACGATAAAAATGTATTAATCTTGACTTCTTCTGATTTCTTACTTAGACCTGGGCCAGAACTTTTCCCTCGTTGGGTGGGCTCGGTAGGAGTGGGTAGGAGCGGTCGGAAGCCAATCGCTGCCCGTGATTGGCTCCGCACCGCGATTTCACATGAGCATGGATCGTGAGCATTACCTGTGTGGGTGGAGGGGAGGAGGGAGAGCATGGAGCTGCCTCAGGGAGATTGAAGCGCTTTTTAAAAAATTAATAAATACAATGAAAATTTAATGAAAAATGAGACATGCTTTTAAATTCAAAATAAAGTTTTTATTTAATTTATATTAACTTTAGGAAACCTTATCCCACTCGTGGATGAGGTTTCCTAAAAAATGGAAAGGCCATTAGGTTGGACGGGCAACGTAAAGTTCAAGTTAATTAGTTTGTTAAGGCCTTAATAGGGCTTTCAATTATCGGCTGCGAGCTCGCTGAATGAGATAACACGCGAGTGCACAATGACGTCAGGATGTACGCCTGACATCATCGCGCGTCATATTACGCTTGGGTATGTTGGGCGGCGCCCGCACGCCAGAGGTAAAATTTTGGCCCTGGTGTTCTCCAGTAGTTTAAAAATTCCATTCTTCAGGACACCCAATTTTTCATTTGCTTTGGCCCTGGGATGAGTCTAAACTAATCTGGTAAGTTGCATTTTTGATCCATGGCCATTTAATATTTTTTCTGTGGTTGCAGTTTTAAATATTGTTGGCCTTTTAGGAATGGCTGTGCAGTAACCTTTTTTTTCTTAAAAATGACTCCCCAGTTGCTATTTTTTCTTCCTGTGCTTGTCAACTTCGACGAGCTCTCACTGCAATCGAGGGCTGCTTTCCTAAAAAAAAACTTATCCTGTTCTCCCTGCATTGGAAACATGTCATTTGGGCTCTCTAATGAATTTTTAAAACAGACAAAAGATCCTGGGAGTTGAGTTTTGAGCTCTGCCTGCCGTTTTTTTTAAACTTTTTCTCTCATCAGAGCTTATTGCAGCTCTCTGGATTTCAAGATGGCATTGCTGGTCTCTTTGTACAGTTTCGGTGATGAGCTTTAGGAAAAAGAATTTTTAACCATGGCTGCATGGGCCAGCTGTCTGTTGACTAGATTTATTCAGCGAAGGAGTGTTGTGAGAAGTGAGGTGTTTAAATTAACCAGAGGCAATTTAAGGATTTGTTTGATCGCAAGGTTCCCCAGAGTTAAGTCAGTTAATTATTAATAATTTTTTCTTTTCAACTTGGAGGCCACGCATTGAAGCTCAGAGTCAGGGATCGGGATTAGCAACAGGGTTTCACTCAAACAGTGCTTCTGACTGAATTAGTAACAGCAGCTTCTCAGGACTGGCTGCAGCCTAGAAGTTTGCTTGCAGGCTATGGGTTCTGCATGCTGATGCTGGACTTCCAAGGGAGATCCTATGGAGTCTTCTGCTGCAGTAAAATTTCTGCCTTTACCTTCAGGTTCTTCTGTCTGGAGTTTTTCCTGGCAAATTTTCTCAGTGTCTGTAGATGGGAGCTTTTTTCAATTCAGAATCCATTAAAGATTTTCTCTCCTTTAGTTGTTCAACATTCTTGTGAGGTTGAGGGTTTTTTTGATCCCCAGCTACCACCATGTTTTAATGGTGTTGGTTACAGAACCTGTCTGTTAAGAAAGTCTTCTGTATGTTAACAGCAAGTCTTTATTAACTACTTATAACTGTGTACATATATCAAGTAAAGGGTACAGGCAAAGAGCTTTCTCCATGTCTGGATCTTAACACGTCTCTGGCCAACATCAGACTGACACCAGGTCTGGGTCATGTGCCTTCTTACATCATTATGTGGGGCAGTACTGTACTCAGTCCCACATTAACCCTGTATATACCAGACCATTATACTACAAACACTTTCCAGAAAGGAGGGGAGGGAGCAAATTAATGGGGTGGGGCGGGGGGAAAATAGCAGGGAAGGAAGATAAAACAGCAGCTGATAGAAATGGGAGGTTCACTCACCATCACTGTTGACACCTGGCAAATTGAATGGCATTTATCCCCCAACAGATAATTTAAAATAGTATAATTCAGGTTATGAGGAAGGGGTTGTCATCCTTTCTTTGCTGCATAGAAGCACCACAGATCCAGTTGTTTAGTTGTCTCTGGATGGTCTTTGTGTTAGGGAGTTAAATGCATGCTGAATCATGGATACGAGTCAGTGCACCTTCTGCATTAAGGTACGTTGCATCATCACAAGTTGTACTGCATTGCTGGCCTGCTCTAGAGATAGATACTTTATATAACAATACCAATTGAAGAGTATCATGGGATTGTGGCATAACATACAATACAAACTCCCCTACAACCTCAGTTCTATGGTCAGTCTCACCCCTGGGATTGCTAAGCTTCAGTGCCACCATTTAATTCTGTATTTCTCACTTGTCACAAGCTGCACTCTCAATGCTTGCCAGTTAAACACATCACCAATAAGTAAAATGAGCAACCCCTACAAAGCTCCTACAAAGTATTTATATTGTTCCTTTAATATAATAATGCACTCCCAAACTGCTTCACATGAGAGTTATAAAGTAAAATTTAACACCAAGCCACATAAAGAAACATTAGGTCAAAAGCTTGGTCAAAGAGGTAGGTTCTAAGGAGTATCTTAAAGGAGCAAAGTGAGGTGGAGAGATGGAGGGAGGAAATTCCAGAGCTTAGCCTGAGGGAATGATGAACGCTCAAGAGGCCAGAGTTAGAGGAGTGCAGATATTCCAAAGGGTTGTGAGGCTGGAGGAAATTACAGAGATAAGGAGGCCATGGAGGGATTTGTAAACAAGGATAAGGGTCTTAAAATTGTGGTGGTATAGGTCAGCAGGCACAAGGTGTGGGGGAGTTTGGGGTTGTGGATGATGAGGACTCATTGCAAGTCCAAACACAAACAGCAGTTTTGGATGACCTCAGGTTGAGGGGCAACAGAATGTGGGAGGTTGGCCAGGAGTGTATTGGAATAGTGGAATAGTCAAGTTTAGAAGTAACAAAGTAATTGATGTGGGATTCCACGGCAGGTGAGTTGTGGGATGGAAGCGGATGATGTTGTAGAGGTGGAAATAGACGGTTTTAGCAATGTTTAGTCGCAGACACTTTCCAGGAGAGGGACCAAGTCAGTGGCTAGGAACAAGTTTGTTGTGGGGTTTGAAGAGAATGGATTAAGTTTTTTCCCAATATCTAATTGGAGGAAATTTCTTCTCATTCGGTACTTGATGTCCAGAAGTAGACTGTTAAGTTAGAGACAGTGGAAGTGATGAGGTAGAGGAGAAGGTGAGGTAGAGGAGGAGGTGAGCTAGGGGAGGAGGTGAGGTAGAGGAGGAGGTGAGGTAGAGGAGGTGGAAAGGAGGTGGTGAGGTAGGAGAGGAGGTGTGGTAGAGAAGGTGGTGACATAGAGGAGGTGGAGCAGGTGAGGTAGAGGAGGAGGTGAGGCAGAGGAGGAGGTGAGGAGGAGGTGGTGAGGTAGAAGAGGAGTTGAGGTGGAGGTGGTGAGGTAGAGTAGGTGGAGAAGGAAGTGGTTGAGGTAAAGGAGGAGGTGAGGTAGAGGAGGTGGAGGAGGTGAGGTAGAGGAGGTGGAGGAGGTGAGGTAGTTGAGGAGGTGAGGTAGAAGTGGTGAGGTAGTGGAGGAGGTGAGGTAGAAGTGGTGATGTAGAGGAGGAGGTGAAACAGAGGAGGAGGTGAGGAGGAGGTGGTGGGGTGGAGGAGGTGGTGAGGAGGAGCTGGTGAGATAGAGGAGGATGAGGTGGAGGTAGTGGTTGAGGTAGAGGAGGGGCTGGAGAGGTTGAGGAGGCGATGACGTAGAGGAGGTGGAGGAGGTGAGGTAGACGAGGAGGTGAGGAGGAGGTGGTTGAGCTAGAGGAGCAGGTGAGGTAGAGGAGGAGGTGAGGATGAGGTGAGGAGGAGGTGGTGAGGTAGAGGACATGAGGTGGAGGAAAAGGTGGAAGAAGTGGTGGGATAGAGAAGTGGTGAGGTGGAGGAGGTGGTGTGGACATGGAGGGGGTGGTGAGGAGGTGGGGGATGTGGTAAGGTAGAGGATGTGATGAGGTGGAGGGGGTGATGAGATGGAGGAGGTGATGAGGAGGAGGAGGTGGAGGAGGTGGTGAGGAGGTGGAGGAGGTGGTGAGGAGGTGGAGGAGATGAGGAGGTGGTGAGGAGATGAGGAGGTGGAGGAGGTGATGAGGAGGTGGAGGAGGTGATGAAGAGGTGGAGGAGGTGGTGAGGTGGAGGAGATGAGGAGGTGGAGGAGGTGATGAGGAGGGGAGGAGGTGGTGAGGTGGAGGAGGTGGTGAAGTGGAGGAGGTGGTGAGGAGGTGGAGGAGGTGGTGAGGAGGTGGAGGAGGTGGTGAGGTGGTGGAGGAGGTGGAGGAGGTGGTGAGGAGGTGGAGGAAGTGGTGAGGAGGTGATGAGGAGGTGGAGGAGGTGGTGAGGAGGTGGAGGAGGTGGTGAGGAGGTGGAGGAATTGTTGAGGTAGTGGGGGTGGTGAGGAGGTGGAGGAGGTGGTGGGGAGGTGGAGGAGGTGGTGGGGAGGTGGAGGAGGTGGAGGAGGTGGTGAGGAGGTGGAGGAGGTGGTGGGGAGGTAGAGGAGGCGGTGAGGTGGTGAGGAGGTGGAGGAGGTGGTGAGGTGGAGGAGGTGGTGAGGAGGTGGTGAAGAGGTGGAGGAAGTGTTGAGGTAGTGGAGGTGGTGAGGAGGTGGAGGAGGTGGTGGGGAGGTGGAGGAGGTGGTGAGGAGGAGGTGAGGTGGAGCTGGCTGTGCATTTGGAAACCGACACTGTTTGTGGATGATGTCGTTGAGGGGGAGCATTTAGATGAGAAATTAAAATAGACTAAAAATAGATACTTGTTGGGTTGTGAGGGCGCTACAGGAGGACACAAGATCAATTAATGAGGCAGTTGATTCTCTGGCTGAGATTAATCTAGATAAGAATAATAGACAAGATATGTAAAGAAGAAAGGCAAGTTCCCCAGAGAATTTTTTTGTGCTCATCAAACTGAACGATACTGACACTGAGAAATGAATATTTTCCCATTTCAGGTATCCAGACTCATGTGCTCCTAAGTTAGATATAACGAGTAGAGATCATCACCTCATGCCTAAAACCAATAGAGCCTCTTCTACTGGATCTAGGTGAGATTTTCCCATTCTGACATGTGGCTTCAGTAATTGAGATTGGCATTGGTAAGGTAGTTTTGCACTGCGAGCACATGACCATTGGGAAGCAAGTTGACACTGCCAAAGTCCACTTTAGTCAGAGCCATTATAGCCTGTTAAACGGAGGAGATTTACACCCAATATCTCAGGGCTGCTGCATTCAAACCTAGGTTCCAGATGTTTGTGAACAGCTGAATTCAACATCAAATATGGTTTGTGACAAGAAGTCTGTTTATGGTGCTCGACAATACAGTGGATATACAGAGAGATAAACGATGGTGATAAACAATTACAGTGGTTCCCTGGGTAGACAGATAATCTTAGTCGATCTTTTTGATCCAAGCTCCCTCCATAAACTACAAACAACTTGTTGTTACAAATTGTTAAGGGAAGTTTAAGATATTTAGGGGCCATCTCTTTTATTGCTGCTTGCTGTGGCACAACAAGTGTTATTGTGAACAAGGCCCTCCCCGCTTGCCCACCCATGCCAATGAATCATTTCCTTCAAAGTCACTTGTTTACATTTGGGGTGTAAGTAATCATCCTGAACTCCATTTTCTCATCCCTATCTCAAAATTTGCCTTGGCTACCTTGTTTCACAATTTGGCAACAAATGTAAGTGAACGGATGAACACACCCTGCACTTTCAGCAAAAACCAAACAACTCAGTCAGTAAAATTGTACCCTGAGACAGTAAACCCTAAAACAGTGTGGGAAAGGACACCATTTTGTTATTTCAAATTTACAAGCTATCCATTAGTAAAAGGAAACCGAAAACTTTTATCAAGTGGGTTCAGGCCTCTATATCACAACTCGGGTACCTCACAAGTGCATTAACCCAATATACTACTCAGGTCTTTATACCAAGCTTTGTGATTGCACCATTAACTGCCCTGTCACCAGGTAAAGCAGCAGATAGTGATATGGTTAGAAATCCCACATGGTCAACTGTCTGACTGGATTCAGGCAATCAAGCCCAGTTCTAAAGGTCATCAGTGAAATGAACTCTGTTTCTCTCGCTGCAGATGCAACCTGATCTGCTGAGTATTTCCAACACTTCCCGATTCTATTTTTGTTCTTTTAATCTGCGCTGATCTCCCTGCTGTAAAATTCACCACTCACAATAGTGCACCAGTGTTGCTTTTAGAAATTATACATTGGTGAGACCGCACGTGGAGTAATGCGTATAGTTTTGGTTTCTTATTTATGGAGGGGTATACTTGCATTGGAAGCATTTCAGAGAAGGCTCACTAAACTGATTCCTAGAATGAAAGGGTTGTCTTCAAGGTGGAGCAGGTTATGCCTATACTCATTGGAGCTTAGTGGAATTAGAGTGAACTTACTGAAACATATAAGATTCTGAGGGGGCTTGACAGGGTGGGTGTTAAGAAGATGTTTCTCTTTGTTGGGGAATCTAGAACTAGGGAACAGTTTAAAAATAAGGGGTCTCCCATTTAAGATAGAGATGAGGAGGAACTTATTCTCCCGGTGGGTCGCTAGTTGGTGGAATTTTCTTCCACAGAAAGCATCTAGGCAGGACCACTGAATATATTCAAGGCTGAGTTAGACGGATTTTTAATCTACAGGGAATTGAGGGTTATGGCAGGCAGACAGGAGAGTGGACTTAAGGCCGCAATCAGATTAGCCATGAACTTACTGAATGGTGGAGCAGATCCATTGAGCCCAATGGCCTACTCCTGCTCCTATTTCTAATGATCTTACATGCTCCTCCCCATTATCACTCAAACCACTGATAATGTGTCCTGACATTTATGCCTCTCACTGCCAAGCTGTGTTTAGATAATGAAAGCTCTTGTACCTATCTGTGCGCATAAAAAGGTGGAAAGACTAAATAGAATTTAATACTAACCTACTGGTGACATCCATGTTGGGTAGACAGATGGGTGATATATAGTCAGTGAATACAGTGGATTTCTTCAAATGCAATAATGCAATATCACGGTTAAGGTTTGTTTTCCAGTCATATTTGGGATGAACAATAATTTTGTCGAGTGCAAAGACTTTTTCTCTTCTGCTTTCATACCTGAAGGATAAAAGAATCAAGAACAACTGTTACTGGCACAAGAAAGGAACGGATGAATAACAAGGAGGGAAGAAGTGACAGGAAAGAGAAAATAAGCAAGGATAAAAGGAAACCACATAAGAAAGAAGGAAATGTTGGCAGAAAGGAAAGGAGATTAGGAAGTGAGGAGCAATTGACAAAAAAATTCCCCTTTATAATATACACGGTTCACCTTTCCACACATTTCTCCTCTTTGTGCTCTAAGCTCTGTGCTCCCACTGTGAAGTACGGTTTACAGAGCTGAGTCTGCGAGATCCAAATGTTTTAAAGTATCCCGCTACGCTGGTCTCAGCAGAGTTCTAGTTTCCATGTGAGTGATTAATCCCAGGCTACAGCGAATGCTCAAACAGACCAGGGCTGTTTGGCCAGTGCACTTTCGTGAACCACTGTACAGAGTGGTATGAGTGGCAGCCATTTTCTGTGGGTAAAATGGTGTAAAATTGTATTAATTTAGCAGTGAGGTGGGCTGCACTCAATCTGGACAGGTCCCACAGTTGAGTTTGTAGTCTCTGTATTTGTGTCCCAGGTTTACATCTGAAAATCGTCAGGCACATTAACAATATGTTAATATGGGGTCTAAAGCCTGTTAAGGACCCCTTCCCAAAATTGGGCTGCTCCAAACAAAGACAACACTAGCCTCCTACAGTCAAACAACTGGGTTTACATATGGCCTAATTAGCAACCTTAAAGGAACCACTAGTGCAACAAACATTGAATTTGTTTGCTGACAAGTGGCAAATAACATTCGTGCCACACGAGTGCCAGGCAATGGCCATCTCCAACAAGATAGGATCTAGCCATTGCCCCTTGACTTTCAATGACATTACCATCACTGAATCCCCCACTATCAACATCCTGGGGGTTCCCATTGACCAGAAACTGAATTGGACTAGCCATATAAATATTGTGGCTACAAGAGCAGGTCAGAGGCTGGGAATTCTGTGACAAGTAACTCACCTCCTTACTCCCCAAAGCCTGTCCACCATCTACAAGGCACGAGTCAGGAATGTGATGGAATACTCCCCACTTGCCTAGATGAGTACACCTCCCACAACACTGAAGGAGCTTGACACCATCCAGGACAAAGCAACCTGCTTGGCACCACATCCACAAACATACACTCCCTCCACCACTGACACATAGTAGCAGCAGTGTGTACCGTTTAGAAGATGCACTGCCGGAATTCACCAAGGCTCCTTAGACAGCACCTTCCAAACCCACGACCACTACCACCTAGAAGGACAGGGACAGCAGAAAGATGGGAACACCACCACCTGGAAGTTCCCCTCCAAGTCACTCAACATCCTGACTTGGAAATATATTGTTGTTCTTTCACTGCCACTGAGTCAAAATCCTGGAACTCCTTTCCTAACAGCACAGTGGGTGTACCTACACCACGTGGACTGCAGCGGTTCAAGAAGGCAGCTCAGCACCACCTTCTCAAGGGCAACTAGGGGTGGGAAATAATTGCTGGCCCAGCCAGTGATGCCCATATCCCATGAATGAATATGAAAAAAATGCCTCCAACAAAGAAAAATTTGAGAGAAAGTTGCTTCCTCCCACTTCCTACCCCTTCCACTTGTCTTCCCTTCCTGCCTCGCTGTTCCCATTAACCTTCTATCTCCTGATTACCTCCCTCCTTACAATCGCCCCGATCACAGCCACTTCCCCGCTATTACCTCCTTCTGCCAATGTGTCCCAGCTAGTAGCCTAAAATTGATGGCTATTTCGCCACTGAGTAATTGGTCAAAATTAAAATGAGGCCTGGGACCCAATTTCAATCAGGTCTTAGGCCTAGCTCATCTAAAAGATTGCTTCCTGTCCTCAGTACAGGCTGACACAGTACAATTTCTACCATATGATCTCATGACACCCAAACTGTTCAAATCTTATGTTACTATTGGGATTGGCTCTGAATGAACCAGTACAATTCCTGTGACTGGTTAAATTTGTGGAAGCAGGGCAGAGCAAGAAGATGCCGGTTTTCACTAATCCAAAACTACAGGCCAGGAGTGGCTAAGAAACCTGAATCTGAGTCCCATTTAATTGACACACACATTGGTTTCTGATCATCTGCGGATTAAGGGATGGAATTTAAAGAAGTGGTTTTGATTCTTTTCGCTTGGCCTCTTCCATTTTCCCTTATAGCCTATGATCAGAGCAAGAAGAAAGATTTGCTTTTTATAGAGCCATTCATAATCTCAGGACATCTCAAAGTACTTTACAGCCAATGAAGTACTTTTGAAGAGTAGGCACTGGTGTGACATAGAAAACACGTCAGCCCAATTTGCACACAGAAAGGTCCCACAAAGAGCAATGTGATAGTCATCAGAAAATTTGTTTTTGTGGTGCTGGTTGAGGGATAAATATTGATCAGGAAATTACATTCTTGCTCCCTTTCAAAATGGCACCAGGGTATCTTTTATGAGAACAAGTTTGAACTGGTATCTTTTTGACCTACCCAGTTCGATTATGCTTCCCAAGCCGGACAACGATATCTTTTTCCGTGAAATTCTTGTCCCATGGTGGATACAAGACACAATGCGCCGCGGTAAGAACCCACTCGTCACTCACTAGACTGCCGCCACATAGCAACATCTGTGGTCTTTTACGGTACAGCATCACTTGCCTGTTAAGGGAAAGAGAGAAATTTTTTTTAAAAAGGGTGAAATCCTGCTGGGAGATTATTACCTCAAATTGTTCATTTGGGAGAAAAGTATGTGAATCCAGAACAAGAGGCTGTAGTCTTAAAACCCAGGCCAACAGCAGTGCATTTACTTATTAGGCCAATTAAGTTGTAAAATTAGATCTTCTGAGCAATGAGAAGACTTTGGAACAAGAAGAAAGAAGTTGCATTTATATAGTGTCTTTCACATCCTCACGGCATCCCCACACATTTCATAGTGCTGAGAATGAGGATACATCAAGGTCCCATGTTTGCTTGCCGAGTTATCTGATCACTATGTTTCATCTGAGCATTTTGAGCTCACGTGGATAATAACAGCCAGGGTTCCCACTTCCAACTACTGTCCAGGGGCGCCCTACAGGACAGTACACACATGGGGCCATGACATGTGGACAGCAGTTGGATTGGATGTTTAGACTCTTTGGCTGGATTACACGTGGGGCGTGGCCACTTGGTAATATCCTGGGAGGACTCCAGTATAGTCAATGTTTTCAGAAGAATAAAAACTTTCAGCCGGTAATCTTGTTGAATCCTGTACTTTCACGAAACAACTCACTTTTTGGCCTTATACCAGGAGGGACACTACCAACTGTAGAGCTGTACTGCCGGTTGATCAATGCATTTGAGTGTCAACGAAGCTAGTTTGCCAATGCCTTTTGCAAACGTTCCCTCCTGTATAAGCTATTCAATGATCTACTATTTTAAACATAAATACGTAGGCAGGAAAGACTTTGCACATTACCATGGGGCACTCCCTATTTCAACTTCCTTGCCATGCACAATCCGCTCACGGATGGATTCCAACATTGACCTTTCTCCTTGATCTTCTTTGTTTTTGCGTTCGAACAATGCTCTCAGACCACATTCTAAAAACAATGAGAGCATGCTGAGTCCATCTGTGCTTAAAACTTCCATTTGCCTTTTGATAAAGCCACAATAATAAACGGTTGAATATCAGAGCATCCTGAGAGCAGGCTACGGGTATTCCATTACAACGTTGAGCTCTCCCTTGGGTCCACATGACCCTTTCAGACATGCAGAGCCTCAGTGCAGCCCTACATTTTTAATCCTGCTAGATGACTCTATTGCTAAGCAACGTAGAGTTGACAGGTGTAATGGTTAGGGTGGCCCCATTCTGATCTGCATACTGGCATAATAGGGACATGATGGAGTGGGGCAGTTGGGGGTTGGGAGGTATGGTGGTCAGCAGCTGAAAACTGGAGTATAAGGAGTGGTGTGGTGAGATATGAAGCACAATGGTGGGTGATGGTGAGATGTTGAACATATGGGGGAGAAAACAGCAGAGTAGGAAGAACTGGGAGGGAGGTCCAAAATTTAGTACTAAAACTATTAGGCCTCAAGAGAACTATGGACTGACTGTTTAATTATGTCAAAGATATGGTGAACTCTGATGGCTATTCTGAGACACTACTTATCTTTTTTGGTTTGATACCCAGGAAGCTGCCTCTGAGAGAATCTGTTTGTTGGTCAGTAAATTGCCTTTAAGGCATCAGAACCATTTAATGACAGACCATTCACAGATTGTGCCATTGTTTTCTGCTTGAAGGCTCCCCTGACATAATTCTGCTAAATTCTCAGTGGCATGTCTAAACTGCACTGTGGGAGCTGAAGACCATCAGTGTGACACCCACATACCGACACTGGAACACTCAGAGACTCCGCTACACTGTTTAATTTCATTCAGAAAGGCAGGTGAAAGGAGATGGCCCAGCTTTATTGAGGTAGGTGGAAAGGTTGCCTGGCAGGAGCTTCTCGGAAGCATTGTTAACAATCACCGGCTTGATGAGTAAATGTAATTATAACAACCCATGCGATAAACTTGTTCAGTGTATATTAATGACCCGCATTCCTCTTGAATATTTTCCTTTCACATCAGAACCTCCAGCGTCTCGAATCTTTTCTCCTGCAAAGATCTCTTGCCTTTTAAAGACTGATACAATCCTATTTCACCGATACCATCCACAAGGTAGCCTCTCCATTGGATGGAATTGGAGTGTATGACGACTTAGTGACTGGCACATCAGCATATCTTGCTACATTGGTGGTTCGACAAATATTGTTTCCCCCTAAATCAGCCACAGGGCTCTGCCATCTTCTTTTCATTTTACCTCCTTAGTGAGACACTGCTGCAAAGTAATGAAATGTGCAACTGAGGAAAATTATTTCAGAGGCCTTGAGGGAAGTATGGAATGCAAAGCTCCGGGAGCAATGCTTTAAGATTCTAGCAGTAAGTTTGATCTTGGCAGCATTACTGTAGCACGCAGCTCATTGTATATTGGGCTCTGCTTCTGCATGCAGTGGGGATCTGAAACCAGAAATTTATTGGTCACTTTGGTTTCTTCTATCTTTATTGCTGGTACAAATGATAGCTTTAAAAATTGAGTTAGCAGTGATCTGACATTCACTACCATTCCTCTATACTGGTGTCACATACCAGCTGGATACTGAGAGAATGGAAACCCTTATTCTTGATTCAGGATGCAGCATTGTTCATGGGAGGCCCAAAACAGCAATATAGACCAATGACCAGCCTCCCATTCTCTTGGAAAGTCAGCTGCCCTGTAGAACTGTGTCGTACTTTCATGGTGTTATTGTTGATCAGCTGTGGGCAGAAAACTGGCTGACACTCCACAGGTAGATTGGGAGGAGCACAGTGCATTAAACATGGGGGCCGCAGCTTGGAATACTAATTAGTGACAATACCACGAATGCCACCGCCTCCCCAAGTAATGCTGCATGGATCGTACCTGAATTGTCAACAAAAAAAAACAATTGTCTGACAACCTTCCTGCTAACCGAGTCACTGCCATGCTGTCACCCCCAGGCACTGTGCCGAGATTGGTAGATTGATGTGCTTGTGTGAGCCGACAATATACCTGGCATGGGCTACTTGATATTGTGTCCTTGCTGCTCCTTCCCTGCTAACTGAATGCAGTGCTGGTTCCAACTGTCCGAACAGCAAACAGACTGCCAATGGAAGGCTAATAATGAACTACATGACCCAAGGCTTGGGATATGGTAGGCTTTTCATCTAGCTACCCATGATGCTGGCAACCAAAAATCTAATTTTTCTTACATCATTCTGCCACTTTTGAATGATCTTCTTGTAAATCAGTTTCACTTGTAAGAGTTGTTCACACTATGCTGTGCAGAATGCTGATGCTGCTTGGCCAAGGCTCATTCACAGCACTCGGTCAACAACAGCCCATTGGGGGAGTCTGAACAAACATAATTTGACTGATTCTAATTATGCCTCATTTCCATTTTAATAACAACAAGAGGAACCCAGCTGAACTTACCACTCTCTCCTTTACCAAAAAATTTAGGACTGAAGGAAGTCTTGTATTCAGTCTGTGTTGTTCGACCAGCAAATGTGGTTTGGTCCTCCTCTGATGAGGCTTGGAATACATCCACAAGGTCGTCTAAACAGTGGAAAGAAACATTAATAAGTATGTACAATCTGTTTGATGTTCCCGGGTTGCCGACGTGCGGCAGAGAGAAACAAGGCCTGTCATTTACGGGTGGAGCAGACAATCACAAATTGGGCTTTATGATGGTGTGAGGCTGATTTTTGCGATTTTAAAAAATTCATCCACGGGATGTGGGCATTGCTGACTAGGCCAGCATTTATTACCTATGCCTAGTTGCCCTTGAGAAGGTGGTGGTGAGCTGCCTTCTTGAACCACTGCAGTCCATGTGGTGTAGGTAGACCCACAGTGCTGTTAGGAAGGGAGATCCAGGATTTTGACCCAGCGACAGTGAAGGAATGGTGATATATTTCCAAATCAGGATGGTGTGTGGTTTGGAGGGGAACTTGCAGGTAGTGGTGTTCCCATGTGTCTGCTGTCCTTGTCCTTCTGGGTGGTAGTGGTCGTGGGTTTGGAAGGTGCTGTCTAAGGAGCCTTGGTGAATTCCTGCAGTGCATCTTGTAGATGGTACACACTACTGCTACTGTGCATCGGTGGTGGAGGGAGTGAATGTTGGTGGATGTGGTGCCAATCAAGCAGACTGCTTTGTCCTAGATGGTCTCAAGCTTCTTGAGTGTTGTGGAAGCTGCACTCATCCAGGCAAATGGAGAGTATTCCATCACACTCCTGACTTGTGCCTTGTAGATGGTGGACAGGTTTTGGGGAGTCAGGAGGTGAGTTACTCGCCGCAGGATTCCTAGCTTCTGACCTGCTCTTGTAGCCACAGTATTTATATGGCTAGTCCAGTTCAGTTTCTAGTCAATGGCAACCCCCAAGGTGTTGATAGTGGGAGATTCAGTGACGGTAATGTCATTGAACAGCAAGGGGCAATGGTTGGATTCTCTCTTGTTGGCGATGGTCCTTGCCTGACACTTGTGTCACTTGCTCAATTCTCAGCCCAAGCCTGGATATTGTCCAGGTCTTGCTGCACTGGGACATGGACTGCTTCAGTTCTGAGGAGTCGCGAATGGTGCTGAACATTGTGCAATCATCAGCTAACATCCCCACTTCTGACCTTATGAAGGAAGGAAGGTCAGTGATGAAGCAGCTGGAGATAGTGGGCCATGGACACTATCCTGAGGAACTCCTGCAGTGATGTCCTGGAGCTGAGATTATTGACCTCCATCAACCACAATCATCTTCCTTTGTGCTAGGTATGACTCCAACCAGCGGAGAGTTTTCCCCCTGATTCCCATTGATTCCAGTTTTGCTAGGGCTCCTTGATGCCACATTCTGTCAAATGCTGCCTTGATATCAAGGGCAGTCACTCTCACCTCACCTCAAGAGTTCAGCACTTCTGTCCATGTTTGAACCAAGGCTGTAATGAGGTCAGGATCTGAGTGGCCCTGACAGAACCCAAACTCGGCATCAGTGAGCCGGTTACTGCTAAGCAAGTGCTTGATGGCCCCTTTCATTACTTTACTCAAGATCGTGAGTAGACTGATGGGGTGATAATTGGCCAGGTTGGATTTGTCCTGCTTTTGGTATACAGGACATACCTGAGCAATTTTCCACATAGCCGGGTAGATGCCAGTGTTTTAGCTGTACTGGAACAGCTTGGCTGGGGGTGCGGCAAATTCTGGAGCACAATTCTTCAGTACTATTGCCGGAATATTGTCAGGGCCCATAGCCTTTGCAGTATCCAGTGCCTTCAGCCATTTCTTGAAATCACATGGAGTGAATCAAATTGGCTGAAGACTGGCATCTGTGATGCTGGGGTCCCCTGGAGCAGGCTGAGATGGATCACCCACTCAGTACTTTTGGATGAAGATTGTATCCCCCGATAGTTTCTACTGCTGCCCACCATGATATCTGCTGCAAACAGGAGCTGACAATTCTGTCCTATGTTTCACAATACCTCAGAGGCTGTGATGGAAGTCTTGTGGTGCAGTGGGTAATAACCCTCCCTCTGAAAGAGAGAGGGGGTGTTGCTAACCACTGGGGACTCACTGCCCACACCCTTCTCCTGTGCTAGGAAAATTGGGGGTGCCATGAATGGGGCAGGAATTGTGGAATTAGGTCCTGTCCACCACCTATAAAGGTCTGTGGAGTCTCAGTGAAAATCCAGCCCAACGTTTCAGGTCGATGTTCTATCATCTCTCTGTGGGAATTTGTGTTCTGGGTACATCAGAGAAAAGGCAGCTGGAAATTGGGATGCTGGTAGAATGAGCAAAGGTGTCCCAGAGGGAACCAGCCCTCAGAAAGCTGCGGGGGACTAGAAGCTGTATTTCGTAGTTGGATCATCTTCAGCTGCTTCACGAGTCCTCCCAAGCAGGCTGCACAGCACATTAACTTCCTCCTTGCAACTGGATTTATCTGTTGTTTCTTATGCCCCTCTTGTCTTATTAAAATGCTTCCATATCCTAACAGCGCTGTGGGTGTGCCTACACCAGATGGACTTCAACAGATCAAGAAGCTAGCTCAGCACCACTTTCTCAAAAGGGGGTGAACGACAAAAGCTGGCCTTTCCAGCGATGCTCACATCTCTTAAAATAATTTAAACAAAGGTTTTTGGTTCTTGTTGTTTTACCAATATACATGCTTAATGACCTGCTGCGTATTTCACTTTCTCTTAATCCATAGTCTCACCAAAACCTTGATAACGTTAAACCCTTGTCTGTTATTTCTATGCTGGCAATCTAAACCAAATTGTCTTCATACAAGGTATGTTGTCCTTTTGCGTTCTCTGTAAACATTCTACTATTATTTCATGCAATTCTCAATCCCCTGCTGATTAATTCCTGTGAAACGACTCCATTACCATTGTATTGTGCAACTACTATGCTGATACAAAGTGACTTACATAGATGATATTCTTCCTTCAGCTAGCAACTCCCATGATATCAAAAGCTGAGTGCAGTGTTCCCTGTGCCATGGCTGTAATTGGCTCCTTGATGACACAGCCACCGACTCTCGATGTGGTACTAGCTGTTTTTCCACATGTGACATACACATTATACAACATTGACAGGACCTTTGTGGTGACTGGAAACTGTACTAGCAGTACAGTTCTTCTGGTAGCTTACCGCAGTAATTGAGTTTACAGTAATCCATTTCCATTTCAGGGTCACTGATGAAACACCAGGCACCATCTTCATCTTCATCTGGATTCCTGCAGTAGTTTCTTTCTAGGTTAGCTGATATCATTTCCTCTTTGGTAAAATTGAGCTTGTGAGCGTATTGTGAGTTCCAATCCTGGCAATGCTTTCCTGTTCGAGTTACATTCAGAGTTCCTCTGTAGCCTACTCCTTGATTTGGGATACAAGGATCAACTGAGACTGGCTTTGGCGGTTTTGTCGGCAATGGTGGCAATTCTTCACCTAAAGAAGCAAAAAAATCTGTAAGATCTGGCTAAACATCCCTTAATTTTCACATGGGAAATGGCCTGTCATTGTGAGGCACATTTATTGTACTGTGCACAAAAGCCCAAGCTAAGAGCTGGATTTGCCTAACAGGCTTGTGCCTGTGCATCTTCAGTTGACCATTTCAGTGTTCCAGTCAGAAAGGCGAGCCAGGGCTCTCCAGGGAATGAGGGAAAATTGGAGAGGAGTCACCTGGGCAGCCTAAGCACAACATTAGCATGAGCTTGGGATACCTCACTGCTTGTCCTCTGATATGTGTTACACGGACAGCTAAAAGGAGATTCAACATGCAGAAAATGCTGATGATGTCCCCTTGAATCTACAGCATTATTTGTCATGGAGTCACGCAGCCTTGGAAGATCCTGGGTCTGTCCCATGCTAGTTGATACTGCAGCAATACTGCAGGATACTGCAGCATCTCTGGGATAAGAATGGGGAAGAGGGAGCAAGTCATCAAAGGCCTCTGCACCTGATTGCCTTCCAGCAGCCCCTTTTTTTGTGCAGTGTGGATGGTTGCTTAAGCAGAGATTTGGATTTGATTGTGATGCCCTCCTCCCACCCCCAGAATGGTTCAGTAGCTCGCTGCTTCGGCATGAGAATTGTCACTTGGACAAGTTACAGGATGGTTGCCAGCCAGAGCAATGCCTTCAGGATAGAATAAAAAATCTAAAGGAATTTCCAAATTAAAGGAAGACACGGTAAGTGAGAAAATATTATTAGAACCAGCAGAAATGCCAATGGTCACAGTAGAGTCTCTGTGCTATTTATAAAATGCTTTGATGCCTGTCAGACCTACGCTCATCTTCTGCGTAACTCCCTTGAATCCCAGAAATTGTGTTACTGCTCCTCCCGCAGCACTGAAATGGCCCAAACCATCTGAGCTAACACCACAACATTCACAGAATATGCAGCCATTAAACAACTGGTGCTTGAATCTGGAAGAAAAATAAGCAGCAAAAATGTTTTAAAACATGAGACCCACCACAACGCGGAATGTAACATGCTTCTGTTTGGACTGCTGGGTCTTTCGTGTAACACCACGGCCCCATATGACTGTCACTTGGATTTCGGCAATAGTTATCAGTAAGGTCAGATTGGTTGTGTGATTCTGGATTATATCTGAATGTATAAACATAAGTGTCAATTAGCAGCCTGAAAAAATAGAATTCATTTGATATAAAAATAGAAAATGCAGGAAATACTCAACGGGTCAGGCAGTACCTGTAGAGGGCAAGGCAGAGTTAATGGGCTGAATTTTACCAGCTCCCTTGGGACAGGCTAGAGGGCAGGGAGGAGGTGGCCATGGACTGTAAAATGAAGAGAGAAGGCGGTGAGGTGGGGGTGGGGTGGTCAACTGTCCATTGCCATCTCTCTGCCATGCCACCTTGCCCTGGTAGGGAAACATGCAGAGGCCAAGTGAATCACTTAAGTGGCTAATTAAGGGCTTCTTCCCACCATCACTGGCATTTTACAGGTTGCAGGTACCGCATGGGGAGACCACTAGGTGAACCCTGTGGCTTCCCAAGGGTTTGTGGTGGAGGGGGCCCTCGTATACAGGCCTTCTTTCAACAATGGCAGTTATCTGGTTAAGATGCGCGTGTCATTCCATTGCGCTCTTTTCCTCCAGGTGCAGTCCCAGTAGTGGCCACTCTGCCCTGGTGGCACTGATGGGCTGTCAGCCCTTTGATTGGCTGGCAGATCCTGGGCATGGGCAGCCATTATTATTAGGGATGGCAGTTCCAGCGGCAGCCAATTAGCTGGCTGCCTCTGATGAGATGCGGCCCTGGGTCCCGCAGGTCACTGAATGGTGTCACTTCAGAACTCTAGTATCACTTCAGAACTCTAGTTGAGAACAAATCAACATTTATACACGCTTATCATAGCTTCCTTGCTTTTGTACTCTATGGCACTATTCAGCACTACTCTTTGTTTCCTATCATGCATCCATGTATGTATCCATGCTGCTATAGTCCCTTTTATTCCATGACTCTGACTTTGCTAACAAGACTGTTATGTGGCACTTTATCAAATGCCTTTTGGAAGTCCATTTACACTGCATTACCCTAATCAAACCTCTCTTACCTCTTCAAAAACCTCAGGCAAGCTAATTAAACGCAATTTGTCCTTAACAAATCCACATTTGTCCAAGTGACTGTTAATTTTGTCCCAAATTATAATTTTTAAAAACTTTCCCACCACCAAGGTTAAACTGTTCCTCACTTTCATTCATCGTTGGCAAATTTTTGTCAAAGTGAGGTTTTTTTTTAATAGATTGATTGTAATAATCATGTTTGAAATATGGTCACAGTGAAAAATCTACCACGCATGACCAATTGATAGCCCTTCCTCACACTAAAATAAACTCTCAGGATGTGTGTGTTTCTGGTGATGGTGACATTTATCACCCATTCCTCGTTATCCTGAGACGGTGGTGGGGATCCCTCTTCTTGAACTGCTGTATGTTATGAGGTGGCAGATGATGTGTGCTAGGCGTATCAAATCCATGCGTGAAACTTGATCACATGGTCAGAACTGTTTTGCAATTTGTATTTTTTTTCGAGATGCTTGCCCTGAATTCAGAAGTAATAAGACTACCAGGACTTCAGAAGTTTTTAGAAAACTAAATTAAACATTTAACAAAAGATAAGATTTCAAGTGTATACATAGGTCTAAAAATGACTACTACAATAACTCTTAAAACCCATTATTTAATCTGGCTCCCTGATACACCTCCATTAAGGCAACAGTAAAAACAAATAGATTTAAACAGGCAAAGCAACACAATACCCTGGACAGTGAGTTTCAAAGTGAGCTTTCTCAGCTTTGGTTCTTGTAGGCAGCAACTTGATGAACAGAATCTGGAGGCTTTTCATATTTATGTTAGATCTTAGAATTCCTTTTCCCCTTACACATAGCCTCATCTCCCATATACATGTTTCTCCCTTATAATGCAAATTCCATCGTTCCGATATGTCTTTGCAACTTTATTTTTATCATAATATAAATCTTTCATAGTACTAGTTTTATCAGTAACCTTTGGGAAAAATAAACACATTGTTTGGCTTAGCTTCTTCTGGCTAACTGTAACATTTTACCATCTCTTTAAAATTCAAACTACTCAAATTTATCTAAAAATGCAATTTTCCATACTCCTCACATTTTAAATCTTCAGCCATGTTTATGTATTTAACATTTCAAACCCAGCTTCTTGTTGATAACTCAAAACCTCCAGACCAGCTGTCTCCAATTCAAATAAATCTCCCACATACACACAGATAAACTAACCCAAACCCCACTATTAACCCACTTTTACAATAAATTACAATAATATTATGAAAATTATATTTTCATGACGTGTAGTTGTAGACATTTTATATAAACTAACAGGTTCACTAGGCCACGAGAGCAGTTAAGAGTCAATCATATTGGTGTGGGATTGGAATCACATATCAGATTTCCTTCGCTAAAGGACTTTAGTGAACCAATTGGGTTTTGATGACAATCTAACAGTTTAATGGCCACTTTTTATTGATATCTCCTTTCCATATTTACAGATATTGTAAATTGTGAATTAAAAGTCTTAAACAGCCATGATGGAATGGAATCGGAAAGAAACTTCAATTATTGCTGAATTACTTGATGAAAACCACCTCAGTCACTTACATTGGTCTGTGTGGATAGTTGCTCGACCAGTACTGACATTCCCTTCCAGACAATGTCATTGAAATATTGCCCTTGTAACTGGAGCCAATTCCTTGATAGCATTTTCCTGAACAAGAAACAAAGAATTTGAATTCCATCACACTTTTATTTCTTACTAATGGAGTCAATAGTAATTTGAACATTTGACTGTTGTCCTGGTGACTTGAGGTTCCAAGAGTTCAGCTTAGGAATGGGGTATTGTGGAGAGGCCGGGGAGCAGAACCAGAGCTCATGCTGATCCACATGAATTTTGTTGTGCATTACCAGAATCTTCGGCCGGGCTTTTCAAGAACAAATCACTTTAAGGCTCATGAAGTTAAAAATTCAATTTAGAAACACTTGTGCTCACTACCCTATGACCTATAACCTATTGCTGGCTTTGGGTTCTTAAGACAACTGGAATCAGTGCTGATCCCTCTTTTGTCTTTGTTCTCCAGAAAGAGAAGCCAAGAAAAGGTTTTATTCGGAACTGGTTTTCCCAGGATCCATAGAGGAAGGAAAGGCCATTATTAAAGTCAAGCTATGTAATAGAGTTATTGATGTTTCAATAACTGCTTGCAGTGACAAGGCTGAAGTTGGGAACACAAAAACAGAACATTCTGGAACACTCAGGAGTGCTGAATAGTTGTTTGGACTGGAGGGAGGAGTTGGGTTCCCCAGGGATCGGTACTAAAACTACAGCTTTTCTTGATATACGTTAATGACCTAGACTTGGGTGTGCTGAGCGCAATTTTAAGTTTGCAGATGACACAAAACTTAAAAGTAATGTGAACTGTGAGGAAGATATTGATAGACTTCAAGGGGATATAGACAGGCTGGTGGAATGGGCAGACACATGGCAGATGAAATTTAATACAGAGAAGTGTGAAGTGAAGTCTTGACAGAAGGAATGAGGTGGGGCAATATAAAATAAAGAATACAACTCTAAAAAGGGTGCAGGAACAGAAGAATGGGGACAGATGTGCACAAATCATTGAAAGTGGCGCAGCAGGTTGAGAAAGTGGAATAAAGCATATTGGTTTTATAAACACAGGCATAGTACAAAAGCAAGAAAGTTATGATGAAGTGTTATAAGATGCTGGTTTGACCTCAACTGGAGTATTGTATCCAATTCTTGACACCACATTTTAGGAAGGATGTTAAGGCTTTAGAGAGGGTGCGTAAAAGATTCATGAGACTGTTCCCTGTGATAAGGATTTTCAGTTACATGGATAGATTGGAGAAGTTGGGGCTTCTCTGGAGAAGAGAAGGATCAGAGGACATTCAATCGAAGTGTTCAAAATCATGAGGAGTCTGGATAGAATAAACAGTGAGAAACTATTCCTGTTGGCAGAAGGGTTGAGAACCAGAGGACACTGGTTTAAGGTGATTGGAAAAAATGCAAGCGCAATATGATGAACATTTTTTAAAGCAGCAAGTGAGTAGAATCTGGAATGCACTGCCTGAGAGTGTGCTGGAGGCAAATTCAATTATGGCTTTCGAAAGGGAATTGGGTAAACACCTGGAGAGAAAAAAATTGCCGGGCTAATGAAAAGGGCGGAGGTGTGGGACCAGCTCTTGCAGAGAGCCAGTATGGGCACAATGGGCTGAATGGCTTCTTTCTGTGTTGTAACACTTCAATGATTCTACATGAAAGTAGCTCTGGCAGCGTCTGTGAACAGAGAAACAAAATTAACATTCAGGTCAGTGGTCTTTCATCAGAACTGGAAAATGTTGCGGATGTGCAACTTACTGCTCAGTCCCTTTGTTCCCAAGTTTCAGATTTCCTTCAATGCTGTTCAGATATAACGTCTTTAAATTCTTATGAATTGTCATTAACCTGAAGCATTAGCACCATTGCTCTGTTCACAGGTACTGCTGAATGTTTCTAGCAGTTTCTATTTTCAAATTTCAGATTTCCAGCATTATAGTATTCTGCTTTTGTATAAAGTATGTTTGCATAGCTATTAAATAGTTACAATCAGTACATCCCAAAGGAAGTTGGCGTTGACGTGTCTCAAAATGTTTGAATTAGGAGGGTGAATGTTGGTGGCAGGAGAATCATAATCTTCCTAAGCCTATTAATTTATTGAGATGGATTGGCATCTGTTGATAACATTTGGTGTAGTTCAAGTTTGAGCACTGTGATGACAAATAGAACTCGGCCCTGTGTTAAGCGGTGTTAAATGAGTGAGAAGGCTACTCTCACAGTCCAGTTTCTATGGGCAAAATTAATTGCTCTAAGCCCTTACCATGCAGGCAATATTTCAGGTATTTTGGAGGGGAATCGCCCATTCTCTCACCAACACAAGCTGAAAACAGAGCATACAATAATATTAAACAAAATTATTTGATGTGCTAGTGTAAACATCAGAGTAGGAGAAGAATAGAAAAGGCAAGGATCACTCAGGTCATCTGGATTAAGAATCTAGAGAACGCAAGTTCAATCTCCACCATAGAGTTTGAGAAGTTGAATTTAAAATAGTTATTTGGTAGTGTAGAACTTGAGTATTACTCAAAAATAGAGACATGCTGTTGAAACTTTTCGTCTTGTATTCATCAGGATAGATTCGCAAGAGCACCAGTTCTCGGAGGGAACAACTATTTATACTGCATGAGAAGAGAATGCTGATTGGTTCACAATTAGACTCTAATTGGTAGAGGCATTGCCATGGAGGATGCACCAGGGAACAGGTAACTGCCAAGCTTTTGTTTAAATTCAAACCAGGCAGGTTGTCTCTGATTGGTCAGGGCAGTGCCATGGAGAATGAACCACACCGACATGGTTGACTCTTAACTGCCCTCTGAAGCTGCCTATCAAACTACTCAGTTGTATCAAACTGCGAGTAAGTAGAACAAGGGACACTCCCTACGTAACAGCATTGTGGGAGCACCTTCGTCACACAGACTTCAGAGGTTCAAGAAGGTGGTCAACTATGAATTTTTCAGGGCAACTAGGGTTGGGCAATAAACACCAGCCTTACCAGTGATCTCCATTATTACATTAAAAAAACATAATGGGTGGAATTTTGCAGCCCCAAAGTGGCGGGGGTGGGGTCGTAAAATGTGCTGTTCAAATGCCCATTGACTTCGGCAGGACCATAAAATCCTGTTGTTGTATTATGTTTCATGGCCTATTATGTCTCATGGTCAGAAATCCATAGTATTCAGCTTAAACTGTCTAAAGACAAAACCAGTGGATACATATTTCGTATCACAGAAACCCGGAGGCACATCTTCAGAAGCCTGACAGCAGGCCAGCTACCCTCTTTTTTGGGTAGGTTGCAGAGGTGGCGGTGGGGGTGGGTGTGGAGGGTAGGGGAGGAATACAGAACAGATTTTGTGATACAGAAAGACAAAGCGAAGAGACAAGAAAATAACATGCAAAATGCAGGAGACTGTAAAACATTTCTTACCATCATAGATGTCCCAAAATTGCAACTGAGGAAGAGAAGAAAATTATTAGTAGACAGCATGCTGTAAAAGAGAATGCTGAGAAGACCTGTTTTTTAAAAAGTATTATTTCTTTTTAAGTTAACTTTATTCCTCTACTTCTTTAGGTTACCTGATCCTATTCACTATTCTTCGGCTAAAAGGGAGAACTGACCCATGAGCCTTTCTCAATATAACTGGCTTGAAATTTTCCCTCATTTGGGCAAGATGAGGAATTTTCAGGTCAAGAAGGACAATGCATGAATCCGAACCTTCCTGCTCAGTAGCACCTAGACACCATGCCACTGGGCAAAATAAACAATTTAAAACACTCTTTTGCACTTTTGCTTACCAAAGAAACTGATATTAACCAAAGTTGTCCTTTTATCAAATGTCTCAATGAATCAAAGTACTGAACCTCCATGATAAATAACAATATAATGTAGCTTCACACCTAATGGTCTCTCACTTGGAGCTCCTGATCCCAGGCCTGCTACCGCTGTGCAGAGATCTGAAATTTCCAATGGGTGGCGGCGGGGGGAGTCACTGAACCTTGTCATCACCACTCCTAGCAGCATTGTCAGAGCCCAGGGATACAACTGCCAGCCAGGGACTGGGAGAGGGCAAGGCAGATGGTGGGCCCAGGGTCTGAGGGTGCTCAGGCTCCATGTTGTAAACAGTTTCTCATTGTCCACACTGAGCAGCCAGAGCTGCAGACCTGAAAGACCGGTTTAAAAAATGGATCTGTCAGGCTGAGAGTTGCGATATTTTTTAAGCCTATTTGTCAGTGTCAGGTCAATTTCACTAGCTGCTACTGCTGCTGCTACTTCCGATTTCTGTTTTAGAAAAGGCCACCAGGAAACCACAAACCTTTCCTAAGGTGAGAAGCAGCAGCAGCAACTGAGAGTGTTCCTGCTCAAAAACTTCTTATTTTATAACCAATCGGATGCTGTGTGTGGCGGGCTGGCTGTGAAGGGAATGTTGGAGAGGGCGTTGGAGAGGAAGGTTGGAGGGGTTTTGGGAAAGGTTGGAGACAATGTTGGGGGGAAAGGTTGGATGGAAGGTTGGGGGAAAGGAGGGAGGGGATGGTTGGGAGGGAAGGTTTGAGAGGGGATTGGGAGGGGAAGTTTGGGGGGTGTTGGTTGGAGGGAAGTTAGGGGGCATTGTGGGGAAGGTTGGAGGAGGGAGGGAGGGGGGTTGGGGAGATTTAGAGCATTTGGGGGAAGGTTGGAGGGGGTGTTGGTAAGGAAAGTTGTGAGGGGCATTAGAGGAATTGTGGGGGAGTTTGGAAGGGGATTGAGGGAAGAGGTTGTTGCGGGGGTTGGGGTAAAGTTGGAACGAGGTTGGGGGAAGGTTTGAGGGGCAGTTGTGAGGGGATGTTGGGGGGCAGCTTGGAGTAAGGGGTTGGGGAAGGTTAGAGAGGAAGTTAGAGCTTAGTTGGGGTGTTGGGGGGAGTTTGGAGTGGGGAAGCTAGCTACAAATTTGAATTCATTTTGTAAATGCAGTTCGTAGTGAATCAGTAACTTGTTTCATCCAGCACATGATTAACTTCAATTTAGTCCTTTTGTCTACTTACCTATTACCCAACTTTATCTTGGTGCTTTTGAGGGATTGAAATATTGTGATAAAGTTCTATTGCACAGCAGATATTGAAAATATATTGTAATGAGAGGCAGAAATCAGCAGAGCTTTCAATTCAGATACAATTGTGAACCATTCAGTCTTTAGTCTCTGGCCTCTTAAAAGTTCTGTTGCATAGGCAAACGTGAGAGCCCAGAAACAGGAGAAGCACCAGGGCCCAAGATTTCACCCCCTGACCTTGCTGCCAACCACTCTGTTGGCACAAGGTGGATTTAAAAGTAGGTACAGCAAAGGAAATCTAAAATAACTAATAAATAACTGAAGAAACATGGTTTGCGGCAAATGTTGCTGCTCCCTTAACAATATCTCTCCCCTGTCTGTTTTTGTTGCCTTTTGGACCACCTCTTGTTTGAGTGTTGACATCATGTTGGGCTAGAGTTTGACAGGTGATGGGCGCCTTTCTCCTACCTCACCAAACGGAACATCTTTGAGTTTGGGGGAGGTGATGGCATAGTGGTATTGTCACTGGACAGATAATCTAGGGTAATGCTCTGGGCACCTGGGTTTGAATCATGGTAGTTAGTAGAATTTGAATTCAATTAAAAAAAAACCTCGGTTTAAAAGCCTGATGCCCATGAAACCATTGCTGATTGTTGTAAAAGCCCATCTGGTTCATTAAAGTCCTTTAGGGAAGGAAATCTGCTATCCTTACCTGGTCTGGCCTACATGTGACTCTAGACCCACAGCAATGTGGTTTCCTTTTAAATGCCCTCTAAACAAGGGCAGTCAGGGATGGGCAATAAATGCTGGCCTAGCCAGCGATGCCCACATCCTATGAATGAATAACAAAAAAAAATTCAAGTGTAGGTTCATCCCAGCCAAACGTAATCACCCAATATCTACACACATACACTTTCAAAAGAGGTTGTCATTGTTATGGAAAGGGTACACATCCTATCTGGGTTTGATGTTGAATTGCAGGGGAATGGGGGAGCAGAAGGAACAGGCAATCTGCCTTTTGTTTGTGTGCTAGTTTGTCAATACTCCCCTATCAGGGCCATATTATTGACCAAACACTCCAGGTTTGTGACATGTTAATATGGATATGAACATAATGGATAGGGGCAAGAGTAGGCCATTCGACCCCTTGAGCCTGCTCTGCCATTTGATAAGATCACGGCTGATCTGATTGTGCCCTCAACTCTACTTTCCTATCTACCCCCTATATCAATCAATAATCTAACTTAGCCTTAAAAATATTCACTGACCCTGCCTCCACTGCTCCCTGGGGAATAGAATTTCACAGGCTAACAACCCCCAGAGAAAAATATTTTCCTCATATCCATCTTAAATGGGTGGCTTCTTATTTTTAAAATGGGCTCCCTAGTTCTAGTCCTCTCAATGTCCTTCCTGTCAAGTCCCTTCATGATCTTAGATGTCTCAAAATGATCACCTCACATTCTTCTAAATTCCAATGGGTACCTGTGCTCACAAGATAACCCCCTCATCCCAGGAATCAGCTGAGTGAGCCTTCGCTGAATTGCTTCTAATGTAAATATATGTAAGGTTATCAAAGTGAGAGGAGATACTATCATTAGAGGTTACATTCGATAGACCCTTAAAATGGTCGCAGGAATTGTGATGCGTCTGTTGAATGTGTCACATTGCTTATCAGCTTCATTCGGGGACCCAAAATCGTAACTTCCTAGCACATCGTAAAGATCCCCTGCACCTCTTAAAGGCGAGCTGCATTGTGTCTGGAGCAGGTGCTAATAGTTTTGCTGGAAGGGAAGTGGTGAGGATGGCACAACATGGGAGAACATTGTCTCTGCTATCTTTGAATGCTGCCCCAGCTACCTGGGTGGAGGAGGTGAAAAGTAGGAGGGAGGTTCTCTATTCACAGGAGGCCCTTGAAGCACATACTCAGAGTGAGAGCTGATAGCTGTGAATGCCAGGTGCCCCGAGGACCTGGATGCAATGCTACAACAAGCTCAATGACTTCACACAAGTGGTTCACATCAGGGAATGCACCTTCAAATGCCATATCTTCACCAGTAGCCTCACACAGTGCTCAAGTCACCACAGCCCCATCACTCACCTCCCAATAAACTGAGGACTCTTATCTAAAACTCCAAAGTTTCACCTCAACCTCACACACTTTACACTTGGGAAAGCCTCACACCCAATCTCACCCCTTGCATATATAGCTAGCTATTCAACAAGACAGTGGCATCACCCAAACAGATTCCACCACAATCACTGACATGCTACCCTACCCTTTCTCTTGCAGGACAAGGTAACTCACAACAGGAGGCAGTAGTAGCTAATCAGAGGGGAAAAACGCATACCAACATCTCCTTGGAGGAGATGGGACTGGCCATTATTGAGATGCCTGTTGCTAAGTTCAGGGCCTGCAATGGAGCTGAAACTATTTAAGATGATAGTATCCTCATACCTAATCCCATTTCTCACATCCCATTTCTTCCTCATTCCTCCCTCTCTTCTGTTTTACAAACTGCAGTTGGTCAAAACATGCTTGTCTTACTTTCCTTCCTCCCCATACCACAACCTTACCCTATGTCTTTTTTCTTTCAGATACTCAAGAGCTGCAACCTGGATAGGCATTGGAGGAACACCAAGAAGAGAGTGATGATGAGGACATAGCACTGTCATCGTTTTCACACTTGCTTTACGACTGGGACAGGAGGAGTGCACAGTTTCTCTAGCCCCACTACTCCACAGGTCGCACCATAAGTGTAAATGTGTTATTCGCTCACTAAAATGGCCAATTGTTTATTTTTGCTATTGTTAGAACCAGAATAAGAGACTTTTACTAGGCTTCTTTCAATAAACTCAGATTAATTTATTTATTATGAAACAAAGCTTCATTTTAAAAAACAATTTGCAAAAACTGGTCAACATACAATTTGTAATCTGGATGTATAACTATATACCCCTTTAAATTCCAACACACGCACACAGACACACACACACACACTCACACACACGACAAAAATAAGGTCTCTGCAGAGGTTGATGTTCAAGGGAAAAACAACATTTGGCCAATGGGAAAACTTCATGAAAAAGGATAAAGTTCAAAGGGTTTTGATGCTATCGATCTGGTGTTCCTGCATGAGAAGATGGATTGCTGATCACAGTAATTGTCTAGAAGTTCTTTCCAAAGGAACTTTGGTGTGGAGGAGGACAGGGTGGAATCAATGCTCTTGGGATTTCTCCCACCTCTCAGCTTCTCAGGTTTCCAAACACAGATGAATTATACTGAGATGAGAATCTGATGAGACACTGATAACTACACAATCTCAGTTGAGGCAGGGAGAGGGTGAGTTGGGCAACCTTCTCATTTTAGACAAAAACAGAAACAGAAATACCTAGAAAAACTCAGCAGGTCTGGCAGCATCGGCAGAGAAGAGCACAGTTGATGTTTCGAGTCCTCAGATTTTTGTTTTTATGTTCTCCTTTTAGGTTCATTCCCAAAACGTGAGTCCAAAAAAACAATATCAAAACATAAAAACTTATCTCAGTCAGGTGCTTTCCAGAAAATCACCAGTGTCTCAAAGCCTGAAAACAGTAGTTTTTTTTTTCTCTCCAGCAATTAAGGTTCACGTAAACAAATAGTTCTTATCTCCTCAGGTGTCTTGCTGGTCATTTAGCTGAAGTCATGTGACTTCTTGGAAAAGACAGTTTTCTTAGAGTCCAAAGTGAACTTATAGTCTTAAAAAAAATCCAGGCCAGTTCCCAAGAAAGTGTCCAAATAATTCAACGTCCTTCCAATTTCAAAAAAACATTGTTCTTAGAGATATGTACTTATAACACTTGCAGCTATCAGTTCAGGATCTGACACTTTGTATATCTTAGAGGAGAGATTAAAGGAGGGAGCTGCACGTGGACAGACACAGGGCACAAATGGGCTTCACGTATCTGGTTGCACAGGTGCCAGTTTACCCTAGGGTGAGGTGTGACATGTGTCCTGCTGCAGTGGACTCAGAGGGCTTCGTTGGGCAGCCTACGGAAGAATGCTGATGAGTTTGTACAATAAAATGTTGTTGCATTTTGAAGCCTTTCAAAAAGACTGAGGCCAATGTTGAGGTGCATGGAGGATCTGGGCTCCAACTTGGCACAGGGCTTTGCACCGAGCTTGCAACCTATCCTTTCAAACATGGAGCTGGTAGCCGACTCCATTCACGCACATACCCAACCATGCTGTAGTGTCTGATGGTCAACGTTGCACCTTCCATTTCAGCTCCGACAGCAGCCACCCAGTTTGAGTGCTGCAGTGAAAGCTCACATTGCTGTCGCGTAAGTTCACATTGCCAATGTACAAGTTTGGACTGCTGGCATCATGGCTCTGGATTACAATGGGGCTTGCAGGTTATCTCAACAGTCCAGGAATCTATCTTCCAACAGGTCACTGCTCTGCGAGAGTACCATGGAACACAAACCTGCTATCCTCTCTCAGATTGACCACATTTGTCTTCCCACTATTGCCATTCACCCACTGCCCTTCTTGTCAGCTGGCAGCTCACCAACCTATTCTGCTGCCCATATCAAGATGGTGCAGCCCACAGGCTGAAAGACATCAGTCTTCAACCAGCCATGCTGCAACCACTGGGTAGCTCTGCTTTGGAGCACTAGGCCAGGCAAAAGCACACAGAAGGCAGGCAGTAAAGAAATGAACAAGGGTGATTTTTGCATGCAGTATGGCATGGTTTCACTTATGAATTTTGTTTCAATTGTTTATTTTGTGGTAGCTTTTATTTTTGCATTGCGACTAAGTGGACAGTGTGATGAGTCAAGTGCAGAGGAAGGGTAAAGTGTGGGACTGTTGCTGAATAGGCAAGTAGGGTTGCGTTTACTGGTGTTTGCAGTCAGATGAGTTCCTCATGGACAGCCCAGGCTGTCCAAGTTGCCTCCTCTGTTCCCCCTCCACCACCTCCTCTTTATGTTCTTTCCTCTCAGCTGTTCATTGGTAGCAAGGCTATCCCCTCATGATGGTGATACAGCGGGGCTACTCCAAATGGTCCAGGCAACTGAAATGTTGATCAGAATTTTTACACAGAGGCACTGCCCTGCTCCCCAATTGAAAATCCAGGGGCGAGCCCATCTCATGTGACTTAGAAGCGCTGAGCTGATTTTATAGCTGTCCATTAATTGGCTCAGAATGAGACTTCCGCCCCATCTGGGAGGAAGTCCCACCTCCAAGAGTTGCTGGCCAATCAGATGGCTATGGCTCTTCAGGTCCAGCAGTGGCCAGTGCTGGGATTGCAGCCAGTTCCCCCAGGGGACTGGTAGCATGGCTTTCATTTTGTATATTCTAATCACATGTATGCTGCCAGGTAACAAGCTGAGTGCTGAGGCTTTCACTGGGGTCAGCCTGGCAGTCCCCAGAGTGGTGGGGCTGCCATTGAGAAAGCAATTGGGGTAAACAAGCAGGGAGGGGGAGTATCGTGACCAGGGACTCAATTGTGAACAGGGTGTCCAAACAGGAGGGACCACCCCACAAACCTGCAGCAAGTCTACCAGAGTTTACTTGGTGGCCTCACCACATGCATGGTAAAATACCAGGGGTGGTGGGAGGAAGCCCATAACTGGCCACTAGTTGGCCACTTAAGGGCCTCAATTGGCCCAAGGGCAGGCAGGCCGCCTGACAGGTCTCTGTCGCAGGTAAAATACCAGTGGAGGCAGCGTCCCTACCATGGCACTGATTTTACATCAACCCCACCTGGCAGCCCGATCCCAGGGGCGGGGTGGGGGTGGGGGTGGAGTGTAAATTGCTGGCCACTGTTTCAGCACACCACTGGTCTGCTCTATCATGTTTCATGTGGCACCATGGCTTTCATTGTCTATATTCTAACCATATGTATGTGGATTGGGCACTGGAGTCATCAGCCACGTTGTCAGTGGATAGTCCTTTGGCATCCAATAGCCACCTTTTGGTTTGCTGTGCCAGCTCAATTGCAGCTGGCACAGAGGAATAGCACAGAATGATGGCATCATGATTTTTGCCAGGATACTGGACACTGACCTGCATGATTCACTGCCTATTGTCATGCACCAGCTGGGCATTGAATGAGTAGAATCCCTTTCTGTTCTGCTATGGGATAGAGTTCTCATGCAGCCTGTAGAGTGATGTTGAGCGTAGTCAATGGCACCCTGCACCATGAGGAAGCCTGCAATCCTCATGAAAGCATGCGCCTGTTTCTCTACCACCTGAGAGAATGACTTATGTTTACCTCTTGCTGAATAGAGAACTTCAGCAACTTATCTCATGCAACAGTGGATGGCAATCTATGAGCTGGTGCTAGTATCGCCATTTCCAGCCTGGAAGGAGCCCAGTTCATAAAAAGAAAGAATGAATTAGCATATTATTAAAAAAAACGACATTTAATGGGAATGGGACTGACCAAATAGAAGTAAATATAATTCATTCTCTCAGACAGGAGAGAAACAGGCACATGCTTTCATGAGGATTACAGGCTTCCTCATGGTGCAGGATGCTATTGACTGCACTCAACATCACTCTACAGACTGCATGAGAACTCTTATCCTACAGCAGAACTGAAAGGGATTCCACTCCCTCAATATCCAGCTGGTGTGTGACAATAGGCAGTGAAACATGCAGGTCAGTGTCCAGTATCCAGGCAAAAGTTATGATACCAAAATTCTGACAATGGTCAGATGGTGGGCAGTCCATATTATTCGCAATGTATACCATAAGGGTAGAAAGGCTCATCTCTTCCCCTGTGTATATACTATACCATGTTTTTCACTTGTCAAATCAAGTATTGGAAATGGGAAATATGGCAAACATGGGCTGTCTGTAGCAGATGACAGTTAAATGGAGCACAAGTTAAAAAACATCTTGAGAGAAATTTAAATCGAAATAATTGGAAATGAAGATTGTAAGAGTAAATGCAGAACTGTCTCTTGATCTCCTGTGGAAAGATTGTGCAGTTGCTCTTTCCCACACTGCTATTGTTGATGTTATGAATCCTCATTAACATTCTACCTTATGCACCCTAAGCCAATTGCTTTTCTTGAGATGGCATTTACACTATCCCCAGCTTCAAGAATCATTGGGCAAATTGATTAATGTCTGATTAATAGTGCCAGTTAAAAACCCATCTGAACATGACACTATTAGCCTCATTACAGCACAATGGAAAATATACTTTCTAATTAAGAGTAATTTCTGGCCTTGTTGCTTACTGTTTGCTGGTCATTCTCGAACACTTCACGGGCCTCCTCATGGTCACAATATTCCTCTATACATTCTCGCTCTAAATCTCCTGCTCTTGCCTCTTCAAAGAAACTGTTGGCTCGTCGATCTCGCTTCAACAGAGAAAATGCATCCCGGGCCTCCAGGAACACTGAAGAAAGAAGGTAATACATTGAGAAACATGTGAAAGTTGCACAACACAAAGCAGGTGAAAGGGAGCAATATGCTCACATGTGACTTTGACTCGCACATGTCTCAGAGTCAAATCTGATTGCCCACAGTTTGGACCCTCACTGAGCTCCGGAAAATCGAGTGCTCCTCGCCTTTCTTCATGATTCGTACAGGGCTGAATTTTGCCTGTTGTTGGGATGAATTCAGGATTGGGAACATAGAAGAGCAAGTGGTGGGACATCAGGCTCAATTATCCTGGAGACGGGCACTTAAGACTCCCCCCCAGAAAGCACCATCCAATTTGGGATGGTATGCTGGATGCAGGAATAAGGCCAATCAGAGCAGTTGAAGGGAAGTGCAGCCCCAATACAAGTGGGTGAGGCTCAGGTGAACAGAGAGGAAGGTGGTATCACAAGACACTAATGCTGGAACCGGCAGACAAATCATAACACCCAAAACTACCATGTAGGAAAGCGCTTCCACTTGAAAGCATTTAGCTGCAGATGTGCTGAATGGAACAGAAACGTTCATGAAATGTTAACTCTGTATATTCATTTCAGGTGGCTCTGACCTTTCGCTATGCTCTCGCCTCCTGTGAGGAGATAAGCAGAGACACAACGAGGATCAGATGTGTCTCTGGCAAATGGCCACTGACCTGGGAAGTGATACTATGATGCCCTTAATTGGTTTCCTGCTGCTGACAAGTGTGTTGCCATCCGATACAGCGCCTGGGAAAAGCAGTCGGAGGCAGGAAAACATCAGGAAGCCGGCCCAACACGTTAATTTTTTTACCTACCCTTCTCCAAGCCCACTGCATGGTGCTGAGGAAACTTCTCCCATTCACAGAATCACAGAATCACACAGTGCAAAAGAGGCCCTTTGGCCCATTGAGTCTGCACTAACACATGAGAAACACCTGACCTCCCTACCTAATCCCATTTACCAGAACTTGGCCCATAGCCTTTAATGTTATGATGTGCCAAGTGCTCATCCAGGTACTTTTTAAAGGATGTGAGGCAACCCACCTCCACCACCCTCCCAGGCAGCGCATTCTAGACCATCACCACCCTCTGGTTAAAAAACTTTTTCCCCACATCCCCCCTAAACCTCCTGCTCCTCACCTTGAACTTGTGTCCCCTCATGACTGACCTTCAACTAAGGGAACCAGCTGCTCCCTATCCACCCTGCCCATGCCCCTCATAACCTTGTACACCTTGATCAGGTTGCCCCCTCAGCCTTCTCCGCTCCAACAAAAACAACCCAAGTCAATCCAACCTCTCTTCATAACTTAAATATTTAATCCCAGGCAACATCCTGGTGAATCTCCTCTGCACCCAGTCCAGTGCAATCACATCCTTCTTATAATGTGGTGACCAGAACTGCACACAGTGCTCCAGCTGTGGCCTCAATGAAGTTCTATACAACTTGTAATCTGTGCCTCGATTGATAAAGGCAAGTGTCCCATATGCCTTTTTCACCATCCCACTAACATGCCCTTCCGCCTTCAGAGATCTATGGACACACATGCCAAGGTCCTTTTGTTCCTCAGAACTTCCTAGTGTCATGCTGTTCTTTGAATACTTCCTTGTCAAATTACCCCTTCCAAAGTGTATCACCTCACACTTTTCAGGGTTAAATTCCATTTGCCACTTATCTGCCCATTTGACCATCCCTTTTATATCTTCCTGTAGCCCAAGATACTCAACCTCTCTGTTAACCACCTGGCCAATCTCTGTGTCATCCGCAAACTTACTAATCCTACCCCCCACATAGTCATCTATGTCATTTATATAAATGACGAATAATAGGGGACCCAGCACAGATCCCTGTGGTATGCCACTGGACAATGGCTTCCAGTCACTAAAGCAGCCTTCTGTTATCACCCTCTGTCTCATACAACTAAGCCAATTTTGAATCCACCTTATCAATTTGCCTTCTTTATAAATCTCCCATGTGGGACCTTGTCAAAGGCTTTGCTGAAATCCATTTAAACTACATCAACTACACTACTCTCATCAACACACCTGGTCACCTCCTCAAACAATTCAATCAAATTTGTTAGGCATGACCTCCCGCTGACAAAGCCGTGCTGACTATCCCTGATCAAACCTTGCCTCTCCAAGTGGAGATTGATTCTTTCCTTCAGAATTTTCTCCAATAGTTTCCCTACCACTGACGTGAGACTCATTGGTCTGTAGTTCTCTGGCTTATCTCTACAACCCTTCTTAAATAGCAGAGCCACATTAGCTGTTCTCCAGTCCTCTGGCACCTTCCCCGTGGCCAGAGAGGAATTAACAATTTGGGTCAAAACCCCTGCGATCTCCTCCCTTGCCTCCCTCAGCAGCCTGGGACACAAATCATCCAGACCTGGAAATTTGTCCACTTTTAAGCCTGTCAACAACTCCAGTACCTTGTCACTCCCTATATCAATTTGCTCAGGAACCTTGCAGTCTCTCTCTCCCTGAGTTCGATCCCTTCATCCTCATTCTTGGGTGAAGACGGATGTGAAGTATTTGTTCAACACTCAACCGATGTCCTCTGGCTCCAACCATAGATTGCCCCTTTGGTCCCTAATGGCCCCTACTCTTTCCCTGGTTATCTTCTTCCCATTGATATACTTATAAAATTTCTTGGAATTTTACCTACTTTTACCAGCCAGAGCTTTCTCATATCCCCTCTTTGCTCTCCTAAATGCTTTCTTAAGCTCCACCCTGCACTTTCTGTACTGCACTAATGCCTCCACTGATTTGCTTCCCATGTACCTGCTAAAAACCTCTCTTTTTCTTTTCACCATATCCTGAATATCTCTGGTCATCCATGGTCCTCTGGGCTTGTTACTCCTAACTATCACCCTAGAGGGAACATGTTGTGCCTGTACCCTCCCCATTTCCTTTTTAAATACCCCCCACTGCTCTTGTGTAGATTTTCCCACAAGTAGCTGTTCCCAGTCTACCTTGGCCAGATCCTCCCTTATTTTACTAAAATCCACTCTCCTCCAATCCAAAACTTTTTTTTGCAACTTGTCGATTTCTTTGTCCATAACAAGCTTAAACTGTACCATGTTATGGTCGCTATCACTAACATACTTGCCCACCACCACCTCAGCCACCTGTCCTGCTTCATTCCCCAGAATTAGGTCCAGCACTGCGCCGTCCCTTGTTGGACCCTCTACATATTGACCTAAAAAGTTCTCCTGTACACATTTCAAGAAATCCACTCCATCCAAGCCCTTAACACTATATCCATCCCAATTAATGTTGGGAAAGTTGAAATCATTTAATATAACTACCCTATTATCATTGTTTTTACACACCTCTGCAAATTGTACACATATTTGCTCCTCAATTTCCCACTGACTATCTGGGGGGTCTATAATAAACACCTAACAATGTGGCTGCCCCTTTTTTATTCCTAAGCTCTACCCACAAAGCTTCATTCGATGCCTAATTGTTTTCCAATGGGTGACTTTGGCCACTATTATTTAGATTGGACTACTGAAAAGCAGGAGTTTTATTTTAAGAGCAATTATTTAAATCACATTTGTTTACTTCCCCTATCTTGCAGCAGTGACTACACTACAACAGTACTTCATTGGCTGTACACTTCAGGACATCTAGCAGTTGTGTCAGGCACTATATAAATTCAAGTCATTTCTTTTTTCACTTCACAGGTGACGTTTGATTTGTGGTTATAAAAGGCTGAAGTAGGGTAGGAACAAACACTGCAATTGTCCTCCAGGCCATTGTAGCAGAGACCAAGAGTAAATTCAGTGATGGTGGCCAAGAAGAACACTTCTCCATTCAATTGCTCTTCCCATGTCCAGGCAGGAATATAGGATTTAGGAGCAGGAGTAGGCATTTTGGCCCTTTAGAAACTTAGAAACTAGGAGCAGGAGTAGGCCATTTGGCCCTTCAAGCCTGCTCCACTATTCAATATGATCATGGCTGATCCTCTATCTCAATGCCGTACTCCTGCTCTCTCCCCATACTCATTGACTCCTTTAGTGTCTAGAAATCTATCTATCTATTTCCTTCTTAAATATTTTGTGACTTGGCCTCCACAGCCTTCTGTGGTAAAGAATTCTACAGGTTCACCATCCTCTTGAGTGAAGGAATTTCCCCTCATCTCAGTCCTAAATGGCCTACACCATATCTTGAGGCTGTGACCCCTTGCTCTAGACCAGCCAGCCAGAGGAAATATCATCCCTGCATCCAGTCTGTCCATCCATGTCAGAATTTTATACATTTTGTTTCTTTGAGCTTGCTCTGCCATTTGATAAGATCATGACTGATCTGATTGTGGTCTCAACTCCACTTTCTTGTCTGCCCCTCATAACCTTGCCTGTCAAAAATCTATCCAATTTAGTCTTAAATAAATTCAATGTCTCAGACTCCACTGCTTTCTGGGGCAGAGAATTAAGAGCAATTTCTGGTCTTGTTGCTTACTGTTTACTGGTCACCCTTGAACATTTCATGGGCCTCCTCGTGGTCACAAAGTTCTTGTTCTAAATCTCCTGCTTTTGCCTTGTCATCTTGTTTCATCTGAGGGGAACAATATTCTCATCTCCATCTTAAAAGGGAGACTTCTTAATTTTTAAATTGCGTCCCCTGGTATCCACCTTGTCAAGTCTCCTTAGGATCTTATCTGTTTCAATAAGGTCATCACTCATTTTTCTAAATCCCAATTGATAAAATTAATGCTTGGATAATCCATAGTTCCTTTTTTTAGATTATAGCAATTTGAAAAATATTTTTAATGACCTTATCACACTTTAATGTAACCAGGATTGCCATTTTGAAATCAGAACTTAAAAATTAGAGTATCCCAATAGAATTTGCTGTAGTATACAAAATATTTATTTGTATAAAAAGGATAGCAATAAATTTTTTACTTCAAGAACTTTTAAACACTGATGAAATCATGCAACTGTTTGAGGACTATATGGCACATAACTTGCATTTTAGCACCCAGTATCAATGCCAAGCACTGCTGGGTAAGGAACAGCTGATGTAAAGTTTTGTGCTCCAATAGAGCTTCATAGAAAATCACCTTAAAAAAAAAACTGTTTATTACATTCCCCACAGCTGGTTTCCTTGGAGATGCTGAATGAGGGAACTAATATACTGCAAACTGTAGTATTGTCCTTTGTCAATTTGGTTTAAATGGCCTAAACACATTTCTAATGGGACTCAACAATCAGCAGAGTAAAGGGGCTTCTTCCCAATAGATTGGAATTTTACAAGATCAATTACTGCTCAAATGCAGTGCACCAGCTCCTAGAGATGATGGCACAGTGCTCTAATCCAGTGTACCAGTTCCTAGAATGATGGGACAGTGGTGCACTGGATTAGAACAGCTCCCAGAGATGATAGGACAGTGCTCTAAACCAGTGCACCAGTTCCTAGAGGTGAGGGAACAGCTCCCAGAGATGATGGGACAGTGCTCTAATCCAGTGCACCAGTTCCTAGAGTGATGGGACAGTGCTGCACTGGATTAGAACAGCTCCCAGAGATGATGGGACAGTGTTCTAATCCAGTGCACCAGTTCCTAAAGGTGTATGAGCAGTGTTCTAATCCAGTGCATCAGCTCCCAGAGATGATGTGTTTTGGATGAGTTTCTGGCTTGGGATTTCCTCCTTTCGTTTTCTTTCTGCCTCTGACATATACTTGCTTTGGAAGGATGTCATACTGTTTCTTTTATTTGGTTGTGCCAGGTGTAGTGATCCTGGGTGAACTTCTGCCAGTACTCAAAGTCAATATTAAATAACCTAAGTGAAGTCTTCAGAGCATTCTTCTTCCTTTAAATGCCATGACAACACACCCCAGACTTGAGCTCTCCAAGAAGATTTACTCTGGTAAGCAAGTGTCAGGCATTCTGCCCGCATAAACAGCCCAACTCTGTTGTGGCTATCTCAATATGGTATGGACGCTTGGCGTACCAGCTCAGGTGAGCACCTCAGTATCTGGTATTTTTCCTACCATCTGATCTTCAGAAGCTTCCGAAGGCTGCTCAAGTGAAAGTGGTTGAGCTTCTTGGTGTAGTGCTAGTGCACAGTCCAAGTCTTCTCTGCGTAGAGCTGAGTGAATAGGATTGTTTCTCTATACAATTTCATTTGGGAGGCAGACTTACTGCCTTTCATGCCCAGACTGATGTTATAAGTCTGCCGAAGGCCACACTCGCTTTGGTAATTCTTGCATGTTTTGTCATCAACAGCTTGAGATACTGTGTTGCCAAGATAAATGAACATATCCACTGCTAACAGGTTCTGGTCATGGACTGAAACCTTGGGCTCGAGATAGGGCTTTTTTGGAGTGGGCTGGTACATTGCTTCAGTTTTCCCTGTGCTGGCTGTAAATCCAAAGTTGTTGCATGCACTGGAGAAAAAGTCCATGCCACGTTGCATGTCCAGCTCTACATCAGACTTTAGTTTCAGACCCAAATTTCTCACCCTCAAACTGAATGTGAAAGAGAATCCCTTACTATGAGATCATTAATTAATCATGTCTCATTACACATTACCAGGTCTAAATTAATCTATTCCCTGGTTGGTTCCAGAACATAGTGTTCTAAGAAACTGTCCTGAGTACATTCTATGAACTCATTCTCCAGACAATCTTTGCCAATTTGATTCATCCAATCTATTGCAGTACCTTACATACAAGTATTTCTTGATTTATGTTCTGATTTACAGTGCAGCTACTAGGGGGCCTATAAATTACTCCCATAAGTGAATTCTTTCCTTTGCTTTTTCTCATCTCTGCCCAAACTGATTCTATATCTTGATCCACTGAGCCAAGATCATTTACTGTACTGATCTCATCCTTTATTAACAGAGCTGTCCCATCTCATTTTCCTTTCTTCTTGTCCTTCCAAAATATCAAATGCCCTTGAATATTCTGGTCCAAGGCACTGTCACTTTATAACCATTTCTTTGTAATGGCTATCATACTCATTAATTTCTATTTGTGCTTTCAGTTCATCCATCTTGTTAAGAATGTCACGTGCATTCAGATAAAAAGCCTTTCATTCGGTCTTTTTACCATTTTCCCTACTCTGACCCTATTTGTTGGTTCACTCTTATGTTTGTACACTCTGTCCCTTCCTGTTACACTCTAGTTATCATTACCTGTATCACTACCTTGCACTATTGATTTGTGCTTTCTCTTCAGCTTTCTAAAGCTCCCCACATGTGAACCCCTCCCTCCACTATTTAGTTTAAAATCATCTCTAAAGCCCTAGTTATGGTTCACCAGGACACTGGTCCTAATCTGATTCTGGTGCAGGCCATTCCAACAGTTCAGATTCCTCTTTCCCAAGTGTTGGGTCCAGTGCCCCTTGAAACCCATTTCTCCCACACCAACCTTTGAGCAATGCATTCAACTCTCTGATCTTATTTTCCCTATGGCAAAAGGGGATCTTGGGGAAGTGTGACTTTTAGTGGTCCTTCTTTTCCTGATGCTGGGTCCCTCAATCAGGCACTGAGTGCCCTTGTATGAGAGACCTCCCCGGGGAATCTGCAAGCAAACATGCCAGGGTTTGCTTGTTGGCCCCCTGCATTTCAAGCTCCCCCACCATCTACTCGGTTAATACGACAGTGGGATAGGAAGGCCATCCACAGGCCTTTTAGCCATGGACTTAATAAGTTGGAGGCAAGAAGGTGGTTGGGTCCCCACCCATCACCCTCCTGTCTGATTTGATGGCAGAGGGGCATTAAACTCGCCATGGGGGGAGGCACAATGTTCCGCCAAAAGTGCCTGGGTAACTTTCCCCCTCCGAAGCATCCATCGCTAGCCTGGACTTAAATTCATCAACTCTGAGCCAAAGTTCCTCAAGCTACAGACGGACTGCAGATGTGATTGCTGTGGACCACACTGGTGTCCACCAGTCCCACGTGCTACAGCTGTAACATGTCACCTTCCCTGCCACCTTTATTTTGTTTTATTTAACTAATTAGGTTTCAAGTATAGAAATATTACTCAATGATTATCTCCAGTTATGTTATGGAGTTTAACTGGCTATGCTATAACTTTAATATTATACTTATATTTCCCCAGTATCAGCTTAAACTACAGCCCCAGTTTAACAAAAGAGAAAAAAATCTTTAAACCCTATCGAAAGGCAACACATCATTTCTGTAATGCACAAAACTGAACATAACTCCAGATGGGGTCAAGACTTTATACAACTGAAGTATAATCTCCTCCCTTTTATATTAAGCCCCCAGTCAAAGGTTCTTGTTGAATCCCATCCCTTCCTTCCCTCACCCCCTATTAAATTATGGACACTAAAATAAACTTTCCATCTGGACCCCAGCCCTCTTGAGAGAACAGAAGGCCCAGTTAACATCTCTTATAAATGCAAAACTGTTTTTAACAAACATCATCATACATACCATCGTCAGCCTGGCAAAAGTGGACAACAAAAAGGATTAAAAACTGTACAACCAGAGAGCCTCTGATTAGCCCCATGATTGCTAACTGCTGATGGAAGACTGCAGCTAATAGACGGGCTGGGAGAATATTCTGGTTAATGGTACACTGAGATCAGCAGAGGGTAGGTTGCAGCAGAGGTCATATTGCGCAAGCAAAGAAGCTTCTCTTTCTGCTCCAGACCAGAACATGGAATATAAACTTCTGTTTATCATCGAGTGGGTGAGGAGAATAGGAAGACAGAGCTTGCATTCATATAGTGCCTTTCATGACCCAAGCACTTTAGGCCAATGAGACAAAGTGTTGTCACTATTGTAATGTAGTCCAGCAGCCAATATGTGCACAGCAAGCTCCCACAATTATCAATAAAATAATAACCAGATAACCTGTTTAATTCATGTGAGTTGTCGGATAAATATTGATCATAAGAGCCTTGCTGCTCTTCTTTGTAATAGTGCTGTGGGAATTTTTCACATTCAAGTTAGAGAGTAGATAGGGCCATGGTTTAGTATCCCATGCAAAAGATGACACCTCCAACAGCGCAGCACTCCCTCAGAGCTACTTTGGAATGCCAGATTCTATGATCAAATCTCTGGATTGGAACTTCAATCCCCAACATTCAGATTCAGAGACGAGAATGCTATCTACAGAACCGTGACTGAAGCATGAAGGGCTCTGATGCTTTGTGATGCCAATCATACAGGGGAAAATCAATACATATCACTGTTAATGACTGTCTGCAGCAGAAAGCGGGAACTCAAAACAGAGATTCAACCACTGCTCTGTGTAACACCAGCCCTCACCAGTGCTACTCTTGATAATGCAGCACTTAATAGAAGAGCCCTTGTGATATACGGTTCTGGCATCAGAAGTGCAGCAGTCTTGTTAGAGAATGAATAGAATTATTGCATTATTGAAATAAATTGTTCACTGAGAGATCTGTTAGATCTGTCACTGTCTTAAGTTGCAATGTGCGTATAATATACTACTTGATTATAATTTTTAATTTCTTCTCTTGCCAACATAGAAAGTAACATTTTTAGCTGAGAGAACAATTTGATAATCAACTCCCATGTCTCCCAATCACTATTCAGGTTGCTCCATTGAGGTGTGTCGATAGGGGCCTTTCCTCACACTTCTGACCCAAACCAATATCACTAAACAGGTCATCTTTTTTTGAGGAAAATATACTTTATTCATTAAATATCTGAAAGAACATTACAAAACATTTCTAAATGGCCATCACAAAAAGTACAATCATATTCAACTTTTGCACATGGATCACAAGGTGCTTCAATTCAATCAATGAACATTACAGTCATTTCAATATGGACATTACAGACAGTCAGACAATGCAATGGGATTGGAGTTATCGACATACATCATGTTACTCTCTGAGGTGCTTCAATACACTTATAATACATTTAGTATTCACTACATACATTTATTGTGAGTCGTACAGTCTATACAATTCCCAGCTCCTCAGTGCACTGTGGTAGAAAGATCTTAGACAGCGACCTTTCCCCATTGTGCCTTTGTGGCAGCTGCCCCAACTCTTTGCAGTGGAAGACCAACAAGTTTCGGGCAGACCAAAGAATGTCTTTCACTGAGTTGATGGTCCTTTAGCTGCAGTCGATGCAGTTGGTGTGTGTCCCTGGGAACAGCCCATAGAGCACAGAGTCCTGTGCCAAAGCACTGCTCGGGATGAACCTCGACAGAAACCATTGCATCTCTCTCCAGACCTTCTTTGCAAAGGCGCAATCCACAAGGAGGTGAACAACAGTCTCTTCCCCACCACAGCCACCTCGAGGGCAACGTGTGGAGGAAGTGAGACTCCTGGCATGTAGGAAGGATCTGACATGAGGGTCTTTCTCACCACCAGCTAAGCTACATCTTGGTGCTTGTTGGAGAGTTCTGGCGATGAGGCATTCTGCCAAATGACTTTGACCGTCTGCTCGGGGAACCATCCGACAGGATAAAACAGGGCATCTGCTCATTATTTCAATGCAGTTTATGGGATTGCTTTTTGCAGCAGTCTGTAATGCACTTTTAGACGTCCTATGATAGTGCTATACAGGCAGCAAATTCTTTTGCTCTTTGTTTTCACAAACTCGTGTAGAGCTGTTTAAATATTTGCAGCAGGAACAGTGAATGACACAGTGATCAGCAGTGAATGCAACCGTTCATTATTGACTCAGCTGCAGTCCAAGGCATTAAGTCATTCCGTTTCTGGCCTGCACTAAGTTAGTGAGAACCAGAGGCCAGTGGAAATGCCTCCTGTACTCTGTGTGTGCTCCTACAGAGCTGTTAGTTAAGGAGTCCAGGATATTGACACAGTGACAGTGAAGGAATGGTGATATATGTCTAAGTCAGGATGGTGTGTGGCTTGAATGGGAATTTGGAAATGATGGTGTTCCCATGGCAAGGCCATTCTTCTTTTTAAAGAAAGCAAACCAAGCGCTTGGCTTTATTTCTATAAGGATAAAATTGAAAAGCAGGAAAGTTATGTTAAATAAAAACAAAATGCTGGAAAAGTTCAGCTGGTTTGACATCTGTGGAGAGTCAAATAGTTAATGTGAAAGAGAAACAGTTAATATTTTGAGCCTGTATGACACATACAGATCCAACATTAACCCTGTTTCTCTTTCCACAGATGCTGCCAGACCAGTTGAGCTTTTCCAGCATTTTTGTTTTTATATCCAATTTCCAGCTTCCAGTATTTTGCTGTAATTTTAAAGTTATATTAAACAGGTAATGAATCTTGGTTAGACCACACTTGAGAGTACTTCATGAAGTTTTGGTTGCATATTATAGAACGGATATAGAGGCACTGGAGAGGGTGAAGAGAAGATTTACTAGAATGATACCAGAAAGCATGGGTGTATACATCAGGAAAAGATTGACAGGCTGGGTCTCTTTGGGCTGAGAGGTGACCTTATAGGAATCTTTAAAATTATGAAAGATTTTGATGGAGTGGATACAGAGACCATGTTTTCATTTACAGAGAATACCTAGAGGCCATCAATCTAAGATAGTCATCAAGAAATCCAATGGGAAAAGAAAAGTTTCTTCTGAATTCCCTAAAGAGTGGTGAGAATGTGGAATTCACTACCAAGTTGAAGCAAATGATGTAGATGCATTTAAGGGGAAACCAGAAAAAGGGAGAAGGGAACACATGGTAACTGTGATAGATTTAGATGAAACAAGATGGGGGGAGGCTGGAGTTCAGCATAAACACTGGCATGGATTGGTTGGGCTGAATGGCCTGTTCTGTGCCATATATCCAATGTAACCCATGCACCAACTGCCCTTGCTCTTCTAGGTGGGAAAGATCTCCCAACAAAGTACTGGCAGGGTAACGGGAGAATTCCTGTAGGAACTCAGGACCATTGTATTGATAGGATTTAACAACGATACGTGTTAAAAGGGCACTGTCTTCATGGGCAGAATTTTGTGCTCAGTGTGCGGGTGTGTGCCCGACATACCCGAGCGTAAAATGATGCACGATGAGATCAGGCGTGCATCCTGAAGTCATCGCACTCATGCAATATTTCGTCTGGCAGGCACATGCCAGAGTCGGCTGCGTGTCCACCGATAATAAAAAGACCAATTAAGGCCATAAACAAGCTAATTAAATTCAAATTTACGCTGCCTGTCCAACCTAATGGTTGGTGGGCAGGAGAAAAGGCCAAGCGGCCTTTACATTTTTTAGGAAACCTCATCCACGAGTGGGATGAGTTTTCCTAAAGCAAATAAACATTACATAAAAACTTTATTTTGGAATTAAAACATTCCCCATTTCATGAGGGGACATGTTTCATTAAATTTTTATTGTCTTTATTAATTTTTAAAAAAGCGCTTCAATCTCTCTGAGGCAGCTCGGTGCAAGCACGAACCATGGGCTAGGCCTGGCTCTCCCACCTCCCCCCGCCTGTACAGGTAGCGCTCAGTGCTGCTGCTTGCAATCCAGGCAGGGCGGGCCTTAATTGGCCCGCCTGTGTGAAATCGTGGAGCGGAGCTGGTCACGTGCGGCGGGCAGCTTCCCGACTGCCCTCACACACCCCCGCCGAGCACCCGCGCCAAGGGTAAAACCCTGCCCCATGGGTTTGCGAATTGGAAGGTGAAAAGAAACAAACAACATTGTGTTGCATTAATGTCAGACACAACGACATCATGACAGTTTTATTTCATTTTCTTATGGGTTTAGAATGATCCAAGATGGCTTTCCTGAACATGCAGACAGCAAGGAGTTAGCAGCACAGTTATAGGGCTGCAAATGTAGGAACATAGAATGTCTGTGTGTTGTTCAAAAATCATTGCTCATTACTCCATGGGCAGAAGTTTACGTTTCCCCACTGGCAGGTTTATAGGTGGGGGCTGGCCATGAAATTCTTTTGATGGCCTTCCAACCGGGCTCTCACCTGCTCTAACCTCTCTACAATTTTACATTGGGACAGGTGAGGCTTAGGTCAGCGCCACATGCGCACCCCCCCCACCCACCAGCACCAGATCACCCCGCCCCACCATGCCTTGCCCCAGTTGAAGCCCTTAAGTGGCCACAAAGGGCTGTTTCCTGCCTAGGCTTCCAGGAGGAGTTGAGGGATGGGGGAGGGGGGAAAAAAGTGATCCTGCTCAGGCCTTGGGCATGAAATGGGGAGGGCTGCCTCCATCAATGGGCTCCTTTTAACATCAGGCACCCTCCCAAAATATCTGGCCACTGCAGGTGCTTCTTCTTTTTCAACCCCTCCCCCCGAGATCCCAAAACTTTACATGGTTCTGCATTCCTGGGACTTAGGCTCTGGGGGCTGTTTGCAGTCCTAATCCTGTCCACTGCAGCTCCTGGCTCTGCTGGGACTAGAGAGCTACTGGCCAGTGAGATTGGCGGCATTTCTGAGGCGAGGCTTGCTCCCAGGTTTGGGGGGGTGGGTGGTGGTGGGGTGGGGGCAAAAGTCCAGGCTCCCGTCAATTAACACTTTCTAGGTCAGAAATATGTTTAGTAAAACCTTTCAGTGACCCACAACAAAATTATGTAAAACTGTCATGGTTTCCTTGTCTGTGACAGCGATGCAGTTGGTGGGAGATCTCTACCATCTAGATGAACATTGGTAGTTGATGCATGGGAATACCTTCAACTGCAAGTTCCCCTCCAAGTGACACACCATCCTAATTTGGACATATATTATTGTTACTTCACTATTACTGTGCCCAAATCCTGGAGCTCTTTAGCTAAAAGCTCTGTGGGAGCAACTTCACCACACAGGCTTCAGCAATTCAAGAAGACCCACCCACTGCTTTTTCAAGGGCAACTAAGGATGGGCAATAAATGCTGGTCTTAACATCAGCACTCACATCCCCAGAATGAATTAAAAAAAAATCCTTGGAACTCCTGAAAAACAACGTTAATAGCTGTGTTCAGGCTACTTATTCTATTTCTCCAGGGACCATGTCAGTCTCCTGCAGAATAAATATAAACTGTTTAAAAAAGATATTTTAAGTTTCAAAGTGTCACAGCGCAATAGACATTAGAAACAAACTAAAGTAACAAAGGAAGGCACACAGTTTGTAGGTATGGAAAAAATAATAAAAACAAGTGAATATATGTGAGACTGAGGAACAAGTTTAAGAAACGTTCAGAACAAATATGTTCCCACAAAAAAAAGGGTGGGACACCCAAATCTAGGCCCCTCTTGGTATAGAAGGGCATAGAAAGGAGGATAGGGGAAAGCACTGTACCAGGCCTTAGAAGGCTGAACAGGAGCCAGAAATTTGGCTTAAAGGGATGCTGCAATAAGGACTTGCTGCTGCAGGCATAGTGGAATAGTTACCATTAAAGGCAGGAGGAAGGGCCAGGGATGGAATTACTGACTGTAGTACCCACTCATAGGTTACTCAGCAACTTGGTAATGTATGTACCAAGGAGATGGTATCGTATGTATCAATTTAGAGTGCTGTCGTGGTCAATCTGTTTTAAAGACACTTATTTACTTATCACAATCCTTTAATAGCACCTTAAAACTGTCTATCAAAATATGAGCACATGCCTCAGCTGAGGTATGTGGTTCAATAGCTTTTGAAACTCAGCCAAGCACCCATAATGGGCTCGCCTGTAAAAACAAACACTGGAAAATCTAAACAATAGACTCCATTGAAACTAAAAAAACAGGTAGCTGCCTTTTCCGAAGCAACACCAGATGTCCTGTCCACAAGAGTCCAGGAGCAGGTGGCTGTTTTTATTGGCTACATTTATTTGTGCCACAACATCCTCCACATGCGCAGAGGCCATGTCAGAGACATGGAGAGTGATGCCCCAGGCAGTTGCATTCATTAAACATTGTAACTCCAAGTTAACTTAGATAATCCTAGGGATTTTCCCAGACCAGGCACTGTCCTAGCTTAATACTGCCTTAAAAACTGGTTATTGACACACAATGAGAAACATATGAGTTTTCATTAGCCTTTAAGAGTGGTTTACTGACAGTCTCTCCTTGCTTCCCTGCTCCCTTCGCCATTCTCCTCGCCTCTTCTGTTGCTCCCCCGTGGCACCTGCCAGTCTTCTCACTTCAACCACTCCCTCGCCACTTGTCCCATTCACCTCGCCATTCTGCCCACTTCCCCTGCTGCTCTCTCAGTGGCCCCTTACCGCTGACTTGTTTCCAGAATGGAGGGTTGGCTAGGGATGTGGGGTGGGAGGTGAGAAGCAAGAAGAATGGCAAAGGGAATGGCGGAAGAGGTGAGAGAAGCGAGGAATGTAGTGGGGGAAGTGGGGGAGGGAGTGGTGAGGGAAACAGCAGAGGAGTGAGGAGAATAGTGAGGGCAGCCAGCAAAGCAGCGAGGGGAGCGAAGAGAGCGGGAAAGGGATAGGGGGGGAACAGCGGGGTTGGGGGGGTGGCAGGAAGCAGCGATTGAGGTTTTAGGGCACACAATGATGATGTAAGTGGTTGGAGAAATTGACAGTCGGAGTGGGAGCTGACTTCCTAATTTCCTTTTCCTGTTTGTTGGTGGCAGGAGTTAGTATTTTCCAGAAGACTGTGGATTGCTAATATTGCACTGATGTTTTAAAAAGGAAGAAGAAATAACCTGAGTACAGGCCAGTCAACCTAACCTTGGTGGGAAAATTATCGGAAAAAATTCTGGTAGATGAGATTGATCAAGGACAGTCGGCAAGGATTTGTTAAGGGAATATAGTTTCTGACTAACTTGATAGATTTATTTTGAGGCGGTAGCAAGGAGGGTTAATGAGTGTAACACATTTGATGTAGCCTGTATGGATTTTAGCAAGGCTTTTGATAATCGCAACCTTGTCAGAAAATTAAAAACTCATTGGATCTAAGGGAAAGTGTCAAGTTGGATCCAAAATTGGCTCAGTGATCAGAAGAAAAGGGTAATGGTTGAAGGATTTTGTGACTAGGCTGTTTCCAGTTGGGCTCCATAGGGCTCAGTACTAGGTCTGTTGCTTTTTGTGGTATACGTATATCAATGGTTTAAACTTAATTGTACCCCCTCCTTTTAACAAGTTTGCAGGTGGTACGAAATTTGGCAATGTGGTTGATAGTGAGGAAGAAAGCTGTAGGATGCAGAAAGAAATCGATGCACTGGTCAGGTGCAAAATTGGCAAATGGAATTTAATATAGAGACGTGTGAGGTAATATATTTGGGGAGGGCTAATAAGGCAAGAGAATGCACAATACATGGTGGGAATCTTGGAAGTGTAGAGGAAAAAAGGGACCTTAGGGTGCATGTTCACAGATCTTGGAATGTAGCAAGGCAGATAGATAGTGGTTAAGAAGGCATATGGGATACTTTCCTTTATTGATCAAAGCATAGAATATAAGAGCAGGAGGTTCTGCGTGAACTGTAGAGAACACTGGTTAGGTTGCAGCTAGAGTACAGCATACAGTTCTAGTCACTGCACTACAAGAAGGATGTGATTGCACTCGAGCGGGTGTGCAGGAGATTTGAGGATATTGCCAGGAATGGAGAATTTTAATTATGAGGAGAGATTGGATAGGCTGAACAGATAAGATTGATGAGATATTTAATTGAGATGTATGAAATTGAGGAACCTAGACAGAGTGGATAGGAAGGACATATTTCTGTTAGTAGACAGTAGGGAGGTCAACAACAATGCAGGAGATTGAAAATAATTGGGAGGCGGATCAGAGGGAAGCTGAGGAGTAATTTATTTGCCTGGAGGGTGCTCGGTGTCTGGAACTTGCTGGCTGAAGGGATAATAGAAGAAGAAGCCCTCAGTGTTTTTAAAAACACATTTGGATGTGCACTTGAAGTGCTGCTACCTACAGAGCTATGGGGCAAGAGCTGGAAGGTGGGATTAGGCTGGATCACTCCCTTTTTGGCTGGCATGGATAGAATAGCCTGGCCAAATGATCCCTTTCATTGTTGTCAATTGTTCTAAGTTTCTATGTTTCTAATGCGGTTAGGAACGAAAGGGAGGAAAGACGGTCACAAAAAAAATCAAAGAACAGTATGGTATTCGACAAATGTATCAGTGAAAAGAGGATTGTTAAATGTGATATAGGAACCTTGAGAGGAGAGGATTGGGAGTCAGTAGAAGATAAGTGGAAATTGATAGGAATACTTATCTCGTGCTTCACTTCAGTGATTACAAAATATTACGAAATATTAAGAAGGGGAACATCCTGAATTCATTAAAGTGGGAAGAGAGATACTGAAATAAATTAAAGGGAAGTAATAGGGAAGTCAGTTAAGCAAAAAGAGGAGAGAGTGCAGTGACCTGAAGGGATACAGTGAAACACTGTGAAGGAAATAGGGTGCTGTGGGATCAGGGAGGAAGGAGTAGTGGCAGCTCTAGGAATGATATTTCACTCTTCTGTTGTGGGTGGATGTGTGCTAGGGAGTGGCCAATGTGATGCCCATTTTCAAAAAGGGAGGCAGAAATCACAAAGGTCACAGGCTGTTTAGTTTAAAGTCCATGGCTAAGAACAGTTTGGCTTCTTTACTTTAAAATATAAATTACCAATTAGTCAGATGAAAAAAAAGCTAATTAGAAACAGCCAAAACTTGTGTTGGAGAAACCTGATAGAATTCTTTGGAGATGACAGATGGAAAATGTAGTGGATGGTGTATGGGGTCTTTCAGAAAGCCTTTAGTAAGGTACCGTGTAGGAGACTATTCAAGGGGATTAAGGGATATGGATTGGAGTGTTTGGATTGGGGGAGAAGATAAGAAGTTGAACTAAACACTGCTTTCAAGTAGGAATTAAGGGCAGTTTCTCAAAGCGGCTGTAAGTGGGCAGTTGTTCTATAGGATTCTGCTCTGGGCCTATTTCTGCTCACTACATACATTTAATGATTTGGATACAGGACCAAGTGGAATGCTGTCCAAAGTTGCAATTGACACTAAAATAGGAGTCATGGTAACTAATTATGAGGGTGAGGGAGTCTAATGTAAGGGCTTGAAAATTATGCAAAATGCGAGCATGGACTTTTAAGTTGAAAATCTATTGCTGTAACATACCAATACAGGGAAGAGGTGTTGTTGATCACTAATAAGCTAGTTACAGGGAGGAATTTTCTGAGCCCGCTGGCAGCGGGCGTGATAGGTGGCATGCGTGGAAAATATGGGGGACACATACTTCACGTTGGCATGAAAGCAGGTCACGATCTCCCGCTCAGCCTATCAACAGCGGGCCACATTTCCCGTCATTGGTCAGCAGGGAGCTAATTGTAATACATTAGTATATAATTAAAAGGCCATCCCACCAGGTTCTTGGAACCCACACTGAAAGCACACCAATGTGTTTCACAACAGTATGTAGGCGACAAGCCCTTGGCTGCCTTCACTTTGGGTGAGTGAGCAGCAGCGTTCTTCACAACTCATCCATTGTTTACAGGCCTCAGGGGCGCTGGGGGATGGGGCAACTGATGCCTGACCCCGCAGATGACTGCTGAGGGGTGGGGGGTGTCTGGGGTCAAGTGCTGGCCAGCCTCGGAGGTGACTGCTAAGGGGGCAAAGGGTCAGGTGCTGCCCTGACACTGCATCCTGTGCATTGGCAATTGAGGTAGGGGGCGGAATAAGCAAGGGGAGTGCCATGCATTAGGGACACCTGTAAGATCTGACCATGTCTCTGCAGCTAAGACCGATCAGGCGCAGCCACAGTGATACGATTGGGGTTGGGCTCCTAGCCTGCCCACCCATGTAAGCATCATGCAGGCACCAGAAGGCCACCAAGCGCTCCATACCTTACCACACCCAACCCCCACCCCTGACACAGTCCACCCACTTTATTGGACCATGGAGCAGTTGGTTTGCACACATTGTATGATTTCCTCACCAACGCTGGACATGCAGCATGGAGGTGCTCACAGCCCCTTGCAATCTCAGCATCCCAGTTTGGACCAGTCTCCCCCATGTCGCAGGTTGACAGGGCAGCCATGCAGCACACTCAGCTCTGACCATCTGAGGGGGTGACCAGCACTCTCTAGGAAGCATTAAAGGGCAGTCAAACAGGGCCAGGAAAGGCGCTAAGTACGCCCATGATAGCCACGTCTCTCTCATGCTGCAGGAGGACCACGTCAGGATCATGGACCTTGGTGACCTAGCTGTGTGGCTGATGGTCTACAGAGACCATAGAAGACAGAGAAGAGAGCGACTGAGACTCCTGGCTGCGCAAAGGCAGGAGCAGCAGCTTCATGAAGAAGGGGCAGCAGGGGCTCCTGCACCCGCTGCCCAGGAGCGACAGCAAGCTGTGGCTGGTCGGCGCCTAGCACCACCCAGGGTCTATAGACACCGCCTGCCATTCCTGCAAATGACTGAGAACCAGTGTCACCGACGACTGTGCATGCTTAGGGACCTGGTGACTCACATCTGCCACTTACTGCAGGACTTGGCACCAAGGGGACATGGAGGGCATCCATTGCCCATGGCTGTGAAAGTGACCGCAGCGCTCAATTTCTATGCCAGTAGCTCCTTTCAGGGCTCCACAGGTAACCTCTGTGGGATTTCACAATCCGCCACCCACAAATGCATCGATGAGTTCACAGATGCCACCTTCTCCATGGCACACAACTTTGTGCATTTCGCCCAGGACCAGGACAGCCAGGGTGAAAGGGCCATTGGATTCGCCCTGATCTTGGGATTCCCACAGGTTCAGGATGCGATTGACTGCACTCATGTGGCACTCAGGTCTCCATCGCTACACTCGTTGGACTTCATCAATTGCAAGGGCTTCCACTCACTGAGTGTGCAGCTAGGATGCAACCACCAGAAACACATCGTGGAGGTATGTGCAATGTTTCCAGGGAATGTGCACGATGCCTATATCCTGAGTCGCTCACAGATCCCTGCATTTTCCAGGTCCATAGAGGCTGCAAGGTTGGCTTCTTGGGGACAAGGCTACCCACAGAGGGTGTCATGCATCGGCGTCATCTACTGCGCCCTTTACAACCTGGCACTGCAACAGGGTGAGGAGCTGTCTGAGGAGGAGATGGAGGAGCTACATGTCTCCTCCGATGAGGAGGACGCTGACAGGGATGAAGGTGAGGGGATCCTCGGTGTTGGCGATGATGTGAATGAGGCTCTTGTACTGGCAGGCACACTCGGGAGGCCCTCATAGTTGCCAGATTTGGGGAGAATGATGATGACATGCAGTGAGGTGTCCTCGTAGATTCTCAAGTCGTAGCTGTGAACGTTTGAATCCAATCTGGCTTATCGCAGCACCAATACCCTCTACGAGAATGCTCCTGTCATGGAGATGCAGTGGAGGCCCTAATAGTCACTTGACCACAGGTGGATGATGACAACATGCAGTGTGGACACTCCACAGATCTTCACATAGCTTCTGAGAATGTCTGACTCCTGTGTAGCTGAGGGCAGCTCGCATGATCAGGGCCATCTCAGAGATGCAGCCATGAAACTTTAGATGGATCTGATGCTATGTCCGCCTTCAGCACCTCAGCCCTTCAGGAGATGGTGCACAGTATTGTTGGTTGCAGGTCCTGGTGTGATGGGGGCCAGCCCCACCCTAAAGGTGCTAAGAGCACACAGAGAATGAGAGAACTCTGTGGCACCTGCCCCCTACATTCTGGCAGCAATGACTAACACCATTGAGGTGCAGGCATCAGTGATGTTTCCAGGGAGTGTGAGGCTGGACCATCACTGTGGTCTGAAGGCCACACAGAGCACAAGGAAGAGGCCCTGGACTGAGACACCTGACTTTTATCTTGTGCAGAAAGGTTTCACATCTGAGTGACATGAACACTGCTCCTCAGAACAAGGAGCCACAGACAGGGTGACATTCTTAGGACTTTATTGACATTAGTGAACAGTATGTATAAGTGATCAACACCCAAGGCCAGGCTGTGCAACTACTTTTACCTAACTTTCCTAACCCTGCCGCTATGTCTTGGTGCTCCCTGAATTTCTACAGCAGAGGTAGAGGCAGCCTGCTGACTGTGACCCCTGTCTGTGATGACTTTGGTGGGTGTCCTCTGGAGAGCCGAGACTTGGAGGGCCCCGGCCTGCTTTCGGGATCCTGCTGTGTGACAGTGGCATCCTCCTTGGCCTGCAAAGCTGATCTGCAGAGGTCACAGGAAGAGGGGAGTAAGATGGGTTGGTCACTCCCAGAGTTACGTGGGTAGATGGCCCTGGAGTATGCACCTGCTGATCCTCCTCCATTTGGGTGCCCAGGGGCCCCTGGCTGACTCCATGAGCACAAGGGGTAGCTGGAGTGAGATCGAGCTGCCCAGCACCTCTCTCGCATACACACTTTGGGAGGCCAACAATGGCGTCACCGATGGAGTTAAGCTGCACATCAGTGCAGGAGTGATGTCCTGGACCATGGTCTCCATGGCGGCCACCATCCTGCCAGTGTTGACCTTGGTGCTTTGCAATGCCGTGCTATCACCTCAGCTTGAAAATGGATGGACTCTTCCATTGTGCCTTGCAATCTGAGGAGTGTAGCGGACATCCCTTCCTGATGTTTCCCAGCTTGCCTTTGCAGCTCCAGCAACTGTGACATGACCGAGTCCAGAGGCTCATCATCTGACTTGGACTCAACAATGTTCTGGCATCCAGGAGTCCTCTGAGTGCCGGGGACCTGAGAAGTCCCTGCCTCTGCCTGCTGTGGATCAGAAAGAGCGATGTGCTCACCAGATTCTAATCCCGAGACTACTTTAAAGATAGGTCCCACTGAGGTGGATGTGTCTCTGCACTGGTGGAGGGTGTGAGTGAGCGCTTTGACGGGACTTCATGGAGGGTGCCTTCAGATTCCTCTTCAGAGGTTTCTTCGGAGCTTGATTGAAGGCCCTGGGTCATGGATTCTGTCGGCTGTTTGGCAGATGTGCCTGCGAAAGCAAGGGGAGATAATTAGTGCATGGCAGTGGCTTGTGAAAGAGGACACATCACTGACAGCATGGCTTTCTGATGGATGTTGCACTGCTGGATCCTCACTTGATAGAGCAGCGTTGACCTTAACGTCAGCACAGGACCAGTCCAGATCCTCGCCGGCTAGCTGTATGGCTCTGTTTTCAAATTCTGTCAGAACTTTGATTTCCGGCATCTCTCCACCTGTCGGTGACCTTTCCCTCCTGTTGTGAGCCAGTTTGTCCTGCATGGATAGAGATGAAGAAAAGAGCGTATCAGGACGTCAGCCTGGCCTGTGTGGGTAGTGAGAGGTCCCATGGATAGGATTAGGTGTGTGTGAAAGAGTGATGTCCCTTGCGCTGGCAGTGAGTGAGGGCCCTGTGTGTGTGTGATGAGTTTGTGAGTGTGTGAGTTGGGAGTGATGAAAAGAGTGACTAATCCTGGCAGAATGGAGGAGCTCATTCATTTTTTTGCGGCACTGGGCGGCTGTCCTCCTCTGCAGGGTGTTCGCACTGACCACCACTGCCACCACCTCCCAAGCCGGGTTGGTGACATTGCTACCCATCCTGAGAATGAGCGCCCACCCGCCATGGAAACGGCATGTTTCACAGGAGTGAATGTATAATGAGGTGGGCTCTGGAAGATACTGCGTGAAAACCCACCATTTTCATTGGCAGGTAGGACTCCATTTTACCCACCCGCTACTGCACTTAGTGCAATTCTGGGAAAATTCCGCCCACAGATTTGTGCCCTTTAGATCCTGGTTTAGAATGAGCCAAGTATGGACTTACTGAGTGGATGCTTGTTGTCTTCTAGTAGTGGGGATAAGAGCAATGAGACGATCTATCTTCTGGCAGTGCTGAGTTACATAAGCAGTGGCTTGGGAGGAGGTGTCAGCAGGGCTCAGGTCAGGTAGGTGAAGCATACAGGAAGAAAACATGTAGGTTCCAATCCTTGGATAGCTGATCCCTAATATTCTATCAACCACCATTATTAGTCGCATCAGAATAATATTTTTAATTTTTAATGATTACATTTCAATGAAACTGAATTTTCCTCCCATCAAGGTTGCTTTAGATTGTTTGTTTTTGTGGGCACTGTTCGTGTGGGTACAACACAAAGTTTACTTTTGAATTGAGACACACCAAAGAACAAAATAAAGTGAACAAACATCCAGCAGCAACTGAGAGCAGAGAGAATCCAGATAACAGGTGATCAAATATTAACACAGTGACAGTGCTACATGCCAAAACTCAAGGGTACAGATGGATTGTACCCAGCACCTCCTAGTGAGGGAGAGAACTCACTGAGATACACACTGCACCACGTCCCAGTGAGGGACAGGAGAGGAGACACTCACTGTATGAAGTATATTTTGCAGCTAAGACCCATCAAGAAACAGAATTAACAAAACAAACATTCTATCAGTGACCTAAAAGGAGAAAGAGCAGATGATTGAAGCTTAGCACAGAGGTACTTCCATGTAGGATATCCTAGTGGCTATGTTGCATTACAGCAGGATATTTTCCAGCTTTGTATAATGCAAAATATTACACAGTTTACACAAAATTACATAGAATGGACTATGTGGAAAAGGGCCATTTACCCCAACTGGTCACTGCCGATGTTTATGTTTCACAGGAGCCTCCTCACACCCCTATCCTTGTAAGCCACCCAGCATTACCTTCTATTCCTTTCGCCCATATGTGCTTACCTGGCTTCCCCTTTAATACATATTTGCTATTTACTTCAACTAGTCCTTTTGATAGTGAGGTCTGCATCCTGATCACTCTTTAGAAACATAGAAACTAGGAGCAGGAGTAGGCCATTTGGCCCTTTGAGCCTGCTCCGCCATTCATTATGATCATGGCTGATCATCCAACTGAATAGCCTGCTCCAGCTTTCGTTTCCACTTTAGTTGTAAAATTTTCTCCTCAGCTCCTTCATGGATTTATTGGCTACTATCTTCTGTTTATGACCCCTAGTTTTAGCTCCCCAGGTTGAAATGTAATTTTCCACTGCCACCAGCAGGAGGAATAGCAGTGAACAGGGCAAAAAATTTGGAGCGATGATCAGTTTCTCGCCAATGGGAAATTAGTTTGGAATTTTGTTCCCCCGACTTTCATGGCAGGCTAAAGATAGACCGACTTTCCCACTTAGCGATGTCAGAAACCTCATTTGCATATCGCGAATGCTCATTAAAAATTCAACTCACTGGAATCACGTTCTCCCTCCAAATTAAGTGCCCCGCCACCAGATAATTAGAATCACCTGTTTCAAGTAGCAAGTGCCTGGTGAGCTTCACTTCATCAGCAAATTCAAGGCATTTCGATGCTGCTTTCGCCTACCTTTAACAGTGATACTTCCATTTCACTGCTTCTCGGACCCAGGACCAAGGCTGCTAGCCATCAGGCAAGATCAGAGGGAAGGAGGGAGCACAGACATATGACTAGGGCTGGAGGGGGCATTGTTAAAGGAACAGAGGGGAGTAGTGTAAGGCTGTCTTGGGTCTAGATTTATAAGACAGCCCCAGTAGGAAGAGAATGCCCCGGGGCCAAGGCCGCACTGTCAGGGGCAGATTGAAGGGGCAGATTGAAGAGATGGTCTTGGGGCTGTGTGGGCCCTTTTGGAGGGCTCAGCATGATACACATGCCTTGGTCCTGGTCTTGGGTGGGGGAAGGCCTCTCTGGTTGTGCTCAGCATGGTGTGCAGGGCGTGGCCTGTCGGTTAGAGGCTTCATACTGGATGGCAGATAGCACAGTCATGGCCAGGGGAGGCATCTGCATCCAATAAATTCATAGGAGTGTTATAGGATGGTCTCATCTGGGAGGGGGGTTGGGGGCGGGGATGTTCCTGGAAAATCACAGTGCATGTGGCCTTGAAGGGGAAGGGTCAGGGTGACAAAAGGCATGGGGACATCAACAACAAACAGTTCAGGAGGAGCAATATCAACATCTATGAAAATTGGCTACAGGGGGAGGGTGATCAGAGGAAGTGGAATTTGAATGTGGTGAGGGTGGAGGAGGTTGGGAGGGACTTGGTGGGTGATAGGGGGAGGTTGGAATTTGGTCTCCTGTAAGAAGCACCATTTTCAATACCAATTTGCAAAGACGCAGTTGAGAAATATCGCTAGGAGAAAATTGCCTGGGGGAGGGATTGGGTGGCGTGTGGGGAGTCGGCAACTGCATTGTTGGGCTGATTGAAGGGGCACCCGATAATTATTGGCTGAAGATACGGAGATCACAGCTCAGCCAAGAACTGTTAATGTGTCAAATGTCAATTAAATGAGTTTAGTACCTTAACTCATGGGGCACATTCATGTGAAAATCCTTTAAGGCTTGGGGCAACATTTGATTTTGTTGGGAGGGCATTGGTTACTGAACAGTATGTCTTAAAAAAGTATCTGTTGTCCTCTGTAGATTAACCATAAGTCTTTAACTACTAGAACTGTCTATACATGCATAGTAAAGGGTAAAAGCTAGGAGCTGTCTCCGTGCTCACGTTTCTGCTCAACAAGGTCATGTGCCTTCTTATATCGCTGTGTAGATGGTACTGTACTCAGTCCCACATTAACCCTGTATGTGCCAGACCCTTATATGGCACCTCTTCCCAAGTCTTTATCCAAGGTATTTGGAGTTATACTAGTTTACTTCATGTCTTACATTGTTATCAGTCCCATACAGTTACATTGTTAATATATTGTCACTATTACTACATTCTCACTACCCCATCTCTTCCCTTCAAGTCCTTTAGTTTAAAGTTTCAGGTGGTCTGGAGGCCTTGTGACCCTTCAATGTCTCATTCACTGTTCTGACAGAGGAGTGGTTAGGCTCTGTTGTTGCTGGTTCTTTCTGTTACTCTGGAGGTTGAGCTGGCATCAGGGTATGCTTTCATTCTTCCCTTCCATTCCTTCGTGTTGTACTACAGTTGGTTAGTCCAGCTGTTGCGTTGATTGGTTGTTTATGCTACCGTAATTCATTTTTTGTGGGGTGGACGAACACTATTCATCCCCTTAATAAAAACAAAAAAACTGCGGATGCTGGAAATCCAAAACAAAAACAAAAACAGAATTACCTGGAAAAACTCAGCAGGTCTGGCAGCATCGGCGGAGAAGAAAAGAGTTGACGAAACGTCAACTCTTTTTTTCTCCGCCGATGCTGCCAGACCTGCTGAGTTTTTCCAGGTAAGTCTGTTTTTCCAGGTAATTCTGTTCCTATTCATCCCCTTGTTGCTTCTTTTGCTTTTTCCATCATCGTATGAGTCATTTTGATGTCCTCAGTGGCTGAGGAAGAGCATTCCTGTGGCAAGAAGAAGTTTTATTAGTACGCTCACCTCTGCTTTCTGTTGTTGGCCATGGATGGCTGCTATCAGGTTCCAGCATCTCTTGTGGGTTTGACATGCCGGCTGGGCATTGCAGCGTGTGCACAGTGGTTGCACTGTTGACCTGTTGTGCCATTGTCTGGCCGGTGATAGAGGCTTCTCGGACTGCTGATCATTCTCTTTCAACTCTTCCACTGGAGGCATCATGGTCACCTCTTGGGTGGTTGGCTGGTCTAACCAATGAGGGTTTTCTGGGACCTGTAATGGGAATGGACAAACCTGCTCTGCAAAGAGAGAAGACAGTTCCGAGCTGAAGTCCCAGTCAGGATGCCTCTTTTTTTCGGTCTGGGTGCTCAGGAATGTGCAGTTCTGGTTGGTTAATGACCATGGTTGTCTTGAGTAGATCCAAGGCTACGCAGGCATCCCATCATCAGCTCAAAGATCTGTTTTCCACCGTACCTCAGTGGTTCCAGGATCATATCAATGTTTAGGGCTTCACACTGGCTTTCTGGCTGGGCAATGGAGGGAGAGCATTCCAGGCTAAGGTGCAATCTTGTCTCTAATCCATTCGTCCACAGATACAAGGGGACCAGGATGCAAGCTGCAGGCAACTCTGCCTTCTTGAAAGATTTGATGCAAGGGAGAAGGGCCCACTGCTGTTTGGCACAGCTCAGGGAAGACCGTCACTAAGGAATAAGAGCCAGCGGGCCCCAGGAAGAACCAGATGCTGATGAGGAGTGATCAAATCCACAGAGGTGTTTGGCACAACCAAGGGCCTACAGAAAATGCCTCTCATACATGGAGATGAGCGAAACACAGTGCCACAGACACCTTTGGTTGTCTAAGGATGTGGTGGCTCATATTTACCACATTCTCCTTGAGGATCTAACGTCACATGGACTGGGAAGCCATTCAATTCCGATCATTCAGGAGGTAACTGCCGCACTCAACATTTTTTGCCAGCGATCATTCCAGAGCTTCACTGGACCCCTATGGAATCTCACAATTGTCCACTCATAATTGCAAAAGGAGGGTGAGTGATGCCCTTTTCAATAAAGGACACAATTACACGCAGTTCACCATGGATGAAACCAGCCAGGTTGCCAGAGCTGTGGGATTTGCTGTGATCTCAGGCTTCCCAAAAGTGTAGGGCACCACTGGTTACACGCATGTAACCTTAAAGGTTTCCTGGCAGAAGCCAGTAAGATTCATTAAGAGAAAAGGATTCCACTCTCTAAATGTGCACCGAAAACAGATAATCCATGTTTGTGTGAGGTACCTGGGAGCTCTCATGACTCTTACATCCGAGTAATTCACATGTGCCACAGATCCTTGAAGGCTCTCAGCACATTCAGCATTGGCTCCTTGGTGATAATGACGCCCGTTCGTCTTCCACATAGTGCATTTGAGGAGGCATACAATGCGGCACATGCTGCCACAAGGTCCTTTAATAGAGCAGATGATTGACATGTTAAAGATGCGTTTCAGATGTTTGGACCAATCAGGCGGGGCTCTCCAGTAGTCTCCACAGAGGTTGTCCTGCATCATCATTGTTTGCTGTGCCCTACACAACCTAGCATTGCAAAGGGGGATGAATTGTCACATGGAAACATAGACAAGGTATACGTCTCCTCAGACAAGGAGGACGTGCAATGGGATGATTTTGAAGAGAGTGAGGATTCTGACTTGTTGCATGAAGAAGCCATTAAACAGGCATGACATAGAAGATATGCCCATGAGACCCTCAGAGCGACGAGGTTCTAGAAGGCATAAGGTGAAGACAAGCTGATCCGAGCACAGTTCTCCTGTCATTTCAATGCAGGGTCAACATTAAGACATTCTTTGCCATCTTCAACATTTCAATGAAGGTCATCAATCTCAAATGAATAGTCACATTCATGTGTAACAATGGCCTCATCCTTGGAAACACCCTAGGGAGAATATGGCCATTCTGTAATGACTATGTGGGGGGTAGGATTAGTAAGTTTGCAGATGACATAAAGATTGGCTAGGTGATTAATAGTGAGGTTGAGTGTCTTGAGCTACAGGAAGATATAGATGGGATGGTCAAATGAGCAGATAAGTGGCAGATGGAATTTAACCTTGAAAAGTGTGAGGTGATACCCTTTGGAAGGAGTAATTTAACAAGGAAGTATTCAATGAACGGCATGGCACTAGGAAGTTCTGAGGAACAAAGGGACCTTGGTGTATGTGTCCATAGATCTCTGAAGGTGGAGGGGCACGTTAGTGGGTTGGTGAAAATGGCATTTGGGACACTTGCTTTTTCAATCGAGGCATAGATTACAAAAGTAGGGAGGTCATGTTGAAGTTGTATAGAACCTCAGTGAGGCCACAGCTGGAACATTGTGTGCAGTTCTGGTTACCACATTATAGGAAGGATGTGATTGCACTGGAGGGGGTGTGGAGGAGATTCACCAGGATGTTGCCTGGGATGAAACATTTAAGTTATGAAGAGAGGTTGGATAGACTTGGGTTATTTTCGTGGGAACAGAGAAAACTGAAGGGTGACCTGATCGAAGTGTACAAGGTTATGAGGGGCATGGACAGGGTGGATAGGGAACAGCTGTTCCCCTTAGTTGAAGGGTCAGTCACAAGGGGGCATAAGTTCAAGGTGAGGGGCAGGAGGTTTAGGGGGGATGTGAGGAAAAATTTTTACCCAGAGGGTGGCGACAGTCTGGAATGCGCTGCCTGGGAGGGTGGGTTGCCTCACATCCTTTAAAAAGTACCTGGATGAGCACTTGGCACATCATAGCATTCAAGGCTATGGGCCAAGTGCTGGTTAGTGGGATTAGGTAGGTAGGTCAGGTGTTTCTCACGTGTCGATGCATACTCGATGGGCTGAAGGGCCTCTTCTGCACTGTGATTCTGTGATTCTGTGAAATCATTGTGCAGTCCATTAGACCAAAGTTTCGCTGGCGGAAAAGCTACTGCAAACATCAATGCACTCATGGTAGTATGACAGCAACTTATCAAGGCGGCTCAAGGAGGAAATTCATTCACCAACTGTTGTCACTGACTGTCTGAAGATCTAAACCTGGACAGCAGCATCTCACCAAAAGCCATCTCTCAAGTATGATTAATGGTGAGGTCGAATCTTGATACTGAGCCCCAGTATGCGATCACTCGACAAGGCGCTATGATCTGACACCCCATAGCATGGACTTGCCCCTATGAATTTGGTTACCTTGGTAAACACAGGAGTGCTTCAGCAGCGTCATCATGTGATCATTGACAAGCATTCATGACCCTACATTCATCAGAAGCCTCCCAAGTTAACATCTGGCATTACCTTGGCATCTGAGAGAGGCATGGCCCAGTCAGTATTGATACAGCATTCAATGATAACTTAGTGCCTTCATAAATACTGAAGAGCACTCAGAAGATGTGCAGGAGCATCGCTTTCATCCCATTACAGTCCTCCACATTTTCCATCTCATGTGCAATATTTACGAGGAACCCTAAGATACCGATTGCACAGCAACGTACTGACATCCATATTGATCATCCTTCTATGACCTAACACAGGAATCCTGTCAAGCCACACTAGGCACCTTCAGGTGCAAAGTAACATCCTCACATTTAATAGACTGGCATCATCAGGTTGGGCACACACCTCTGACATCACACACGCATTGACATCTAGCACACATTTCAAATATCAGAGTGGAACCAATTTCCATCGCTCTGCATCATGCATGTGGAGAATGGGAACCAAAAGTAATGTTCATTTGTAAATGCAGTAATGAGATAATGCTAGAGGCAGGCATGAAAGGCTATGGTCCTCAACAATGAATTATACTGTAAGCCTAACCTGACAGTCATTACATGGAGGCCATTGCAAGGTGCACTTGGTTGGAATGACTCCAACTTCGGTCACAATATATACCTATCACATACCAAAGAACAGTGCAGCTGCATCAGGATAATCAATAATCTTCTAAGAACAATACTCACGAGGCCACATTATATGACCCTCTGATGCAAAGCTTACATGTGCATTATCCAACCATTGTGTTCTTATAGGAATTGCCTTTGTTCATGTCGCTTATGTGGAACTAAAAGCGACTAACTGAGATGACATTGAGTGAGACAACATGGAACTGAGGAACACAATGGGAGATACTTGAGGAGGGGGTCATCTGTTAGTCTTGAATGAACACGGAACATTGCGTCACATGAAAGAGGGAGAGAAGCAAAATATATTTACAAAGTTTGCAAGGTATATACAGAGTTTGAACACCTGTGCCATCATTGTGCATTCAGAGCTTCTTAATTTTTCTTACTCTAGCACTATGTCTTTGTTGCAGATGTTGGGGCTGCACTGAGGTGGAGTGAGGTGCACTGAGCAGCCTGCTGACTGCTATGCCCTGTTGTCTGAGATTACTTTGGTAGGTGTCCTCTAGAGGCCTGAGGCCTGGAAGGGCAGGTGCATTTTCCTCAGCCTAACCATTTGGAGTTGATGGGGTCCCAGGCAGAGGGGATTTGGAGCAACTGCACACCCTTGGATTGCCCTGGGTGGATGCCCCCGGGGTGTCTGGCTGACACCCTGACTCCCTGACTCATTGAGGATAAGAGGAACCTGAAGGGAAGTTGATGTGCCCCTCCACCGCCACCCCCTCTCCTTGTCCAGCCGCTACTGGATCCCACCCATGGCTAGGGCGATGGTGTGCAGGTCCGACTGCAAATCTGGCAGAAGCTGTGCATTTTGCAGGTCTTGGGTCTCCAAGGCAACTGGCGCCTTTCCCATGGAAACTTTGATGTGCCTGCATGACATAGCCACAACATCAGACAAACTGTGGACAGACACCTCCATCCTTTGTTCCAATCTGCTGACAGCCTCTGACAACTCCTGGCTGATATTCCCTTGCCTGTCTTTGCATCTCCAACATTTTTCCTAGGGCCAATTACAAAGGAGCATCATCAGACGCGGACTCTGCAGGGGCCTGGTCTCCAGCAACCCTCCAAGCGTCAAAGACCTCTGCCTGCTGTGGATACGTGTCGTGAGGTGATTGTCAGATAGTGACCCCAAGCCTACTCTAAACCTACGACCCACTGAAGTGTGTATCTGCGATGGTGGAGGGTGCAGGTGAATGCACTGACTGGCCTACATGAAATGGATCCTCAGTTCCTTCATCTGAGGTATACTGGGGGCTGGGGTTGGAGCACTGACTGGAGGCCATTCTCTGCCTTTTCTTGCTGGTACCTGAGAATAGAGAGAGGAAAGAATTAGTCATTATGTTTCACTCAGTCATTTTCTGCGTGTGGCCGAAGAATACTGGATGCATGCTCACTGGCTTGTTGGGGTAGGCCACTCTCACTCTCTGTCCTCACCAGCCAACTCTGCAGTCTGTTCCTCGAAGTGAGAGAGGGCACGCAACTCCAGGGTTCCCTCTCCAGTCTAGGATCTTTCCTTCTTATTGTGGGAAATCTTGTCCTGCATAAAGACAGATGGATTGACTGAGAGCACCATGGATGAAAGAGCAGTTCAGAAAATGCATGCCTGCTGAGTGTACTGAGTCCTACCCAGTAAAGACTGAAGATGCAGTTTGTGCAGCATCTTACAGGAGATAGTGATCAGTGCTGATATCCCATCTGCTGGTAGTGTGTGAGAGACACCTGGGGACTCCAACCCTTAGACTGCCTGATGCCCTTATGAGAGTCAGAGTTTTTGGAGTGAGAAGGGTCACTTATCCTTGCGCAGCGGATGAGATCACTCATTCTCTTCCTGCACTGTAGGGCGCTCCTTTTTTTTGTTGACCACAGGTGCTGACCATGCTAGCAACATCCTCCCAGGCCACCGAGGTCAGGTGGGTGGCCTTCCTGCTCTGATCCCTCAGAAAGAGGATTTCCCACCTTTCCAGGACAGCCTGGAGCAGAATTTCCAGGGAGGCCTTACCAAACTGTGGTGCATGTGGTTTGAATGTTCTGGCCACCATTTCCAAAAGGTTCATCACATGTGCGTGACTGCCATTTAAATATGGCGTCAGGGCCTTTGACCCATGAGGTAAAGGTGGGGTGGATAAATCCCTGCCCTCGCCGTCATGAGATTCGATGAGCTCCTCGCTGATGCATAAATAATGAGCTGAAACGTGGAAGATCCATGTGAAAACTTGCCCTGCCGTCAACATTCCTGCCTGCTACTGCACTTCGTCTCAGGAACAGAAAATTCTCATTCTATCCAATCAAATGTTTTCATTATCTTAAAGGCCTCAATCAGGTCACACACCAGCCACTTTCCCTTTTCCAGAGAAAAGAATCCCAACCAGTTGAATCTTTTCTGATGGTTATAACTCTTGGTTCTGGTGTCATCCTTATAAATCTTTTTTGCACCTTATCCGGTCTTTATTTGTCCTTTTTTCATAATATGGAGATCAGAACTGTGCCTAGTAATCCAATTGTAGTCTAACCAAGGTACTACGCAAATTTAACATAACTTCTCTGCTTTTCAATTCTATCTCTAGAAATTTGACCCCATTGCTTGGTTTGCTTTTCTTTTATGTGGCCTTATTAACTTGTGCCCTTTCTATTAGTGATCTGCGTATCCATACCCCAGATCCCTTTGCCCCTCTGCCGTATCTAGACTTCCATTTTCCAAGGAGTATTCTACTCTTCCTACCAAAATATATCACCTTACACTCATCTATGTGAAAATTCATTTGCCGATTACACACCCATTCTGTAACTTAATGTCATTTTGTGTTTTACTGCAGGTCTCCTCAGTACTGCTTATACCTCCCACGTTTGTGGCATCCACAAATTTCAAAATTGTGTATGATTCTCAAGTCCAAATTGTTTAGGCAGATGGTGAACACAATGATCCCAGCATTGATCCTTATACAGCACCACATCCCAGCTTTTGCCAGTCAGAATCACTACCTTTAATCCATAATTTATTTTCTGTTTTGTAACCAGCTTTTAATCCATTTTACTACCTGTCCTCTGACTCCACATGCATTGACATGAATCTCATATGCAGTATCGTATTGAAGACCTTTTGAAAATTCACGTAATTACATCTACAACATTATCTTTATGGGCTCTTTCTATTACTTCTAAATAATTCAATAAAGTTGATCAAGCTTGACCTCTTTTGAAATCCATGATAACTGTTCTTTATTTTGTTTTTGATTTCTAGATGTTATTCTGTTACATCTTTGAGTAAATATTCCATTGTTTTTCCTACCACCGTTAAGCCAATTGCCAGAATCACATTAACTGTCCGGTAGCACTATTTCCTTTTCTAATGAATTTTTATTATATTTGTAATAGCGCTTTTGTTATGTCTTCCCTAACCTCTGTCAATATAATAGATGCAGCTATCTGGACCTCTCAAATTTGACTAGCTTAGCACATCTCTCCCTTTTCCATCATAAATATCTTTATATCTTTCTTGATCTCATATCAAAAGTTGGAGTATTGGACCTGTAGGCCATCCACAGATTGGAATACAGTATGGGGATAACTCCTAGACTTGCGTATTCCCTGTCTCGTGTGTTCCTAGCAGAGAGTCACACTCATAGGGCATGTGAGCCAGAGATTTGGCCACACAGGTACAGGTGAACAGGAGAGAGATGCAAAACAGCAGAGAAGAGATGAACAGAGGAACCATGGTTACAGAAGGCCCATGTGAGGGCAAAGACTAAGCTTCCTAATTTGCTCACAGTGTGGAGGCATTCCTGGAAAGGCCAGTGTTTATTGTCCATAACTGAGAGGTAAGTTAGGCCATTTCAGAGGGCAGTTAAGAGTCAACCACATGTTGCAGGTCTGGAGCCACATGTAGGACAGAACAAGTAATGACAGCAGATTTCCTTCCCTAAAGGGCATTGGTGAATCAGATGGCTTTTCAAGACAATGCAGTAGTTTCTTGGGTACCATTACTGAGACTAACTTTTTATTCGAGATTTATTTGATTAATTGAATTTGAATTCCCCAGCTACCAGGGTGGGATTTGAACTCAATTTGAACTCTGGATCATTAGCCCATTAACTTAACCACAATGCCCCCATTCCCTTATCTGAAGCACAATGCTTCCACATCTCAGATTGACACGGTAGGTTGTTGCAGACATCTCCAGCCTCTTCCAAGAAGAGCTGCTCCTTGCTGGGCCTAGTGGCCACACGTTGCCCAAAGTCTCTACTGCCCACAATTTATTTGTCTCTGGTTCTTTCCAGTGCATGAGCAGAGACATCTTAAGAGGGTCTCAGTTGGCTGCACATAAATACATATTGCAGATCCTGGTTAGGTAATTTACCAGGGTGTTGACAAATGCCACCTTCCTCTGTGATAGTGAGAATGAAAGGGCACTTGCATTTGTCTTGCTGGTTGGCTTCCATTAGCTCCAGGTGTCAGTGATTATATAACCACCATAACCAGGAGTTTTTGTTAACCACAAAGGTTATTTATTCATCAATGCACAGCTGGTGTGCAGCCACAGGAAGAGATTCCTGTCGGCAGTAGTGACTTTGGGCAATGTGTGGCCACTAGGCCCAGCAAGGAGCAGCTCTTCTTGGAAGAGGCTGGAGATGACTGCAACAACCTGCCGTGTCAATCTGAGATGTGGAAACATTGTGTTTCAGATAAGGGAATGGGGGCATTGTGGTTAAGTTATTGGGCTAATGATACAGAGACTTGAGTTCAAATCCAACCCTGGTAGCTGGGGAATTCAAATTCAATTAATCAAATAAATCCAGAATAAAAAGTTAGTCTCAGTAGCGTGTGATTCTCGGGGAGGTCAGGGTGTTTTATACTGAGGCAGTCCAACATTCCACAACATTTCACTCTAGGAAGCAGACTTGAGGGTTGACTTGTAGGAAACAAGGGATACCGCCTTTAAACATGGCTCACGAAAGCTATGAAGAAGTCCACCACTGAAGCACAGGAGCAGTAAATCGAGAGACACATCACAACCTGATGACTCAATGAATAAGTTATTGGAATGCTGAAGATGCACCTCAGATGTCCAGATAGGACTGGAAACATCCTTCAGTTCTTGCCATTGAGACCGCCAGAATCATAGTGGGGTGCTGCATCCTGCACAACATTATACCACAGTAAGGATTGCAGGTGGAGCACAACCATAGCGTATGTCAACATTCTTCTGATTAGAAGAAGAATGAAGAAGAGTTTTGAGTTGTGTTGTTAATGATATGAAAGGCATCAATCGCTCGTAAGGGGTTAATTTATTATGAACAAGCACATGTGAACATACATACAAGGATAGAAACCTTGAGGACATCAGCAGCAGGGCTTTGTGTCTGTTATGCACCAGGCCAAGGTGAAACTGATGCTGGATCACATGACACACTTCCCTTAAAGCGATGGCATGCTGCTCTCCCTTAAATGCATGTTACAACATCCCCCTTTCTTTTTAAATATACTTTCACCCCTTCCAATGAACTTTAACAGTGCCTGTTGAAGTTTAGCTGCCATTACATGAGTCGATAAAGCATAGAGGTAATCTACTGGGAAGCCCAGATTTTGTAATACTAACCATGTCTGGAGGTGCTTTTATTTGCTTACAGTGATCTGTTGGAATGTCATTCTTGGATATCGTTTCTGGTTGTATTTTGGATTTGTCCTCTGCAATTAGACTATATGGCGGCTGAGGAGCTGTAATGGGTCTGATTTGTCCTCGGTTATGTCTCACTTTTTGTGTAATGACTTCAGAGGACCTTGGTTCAAATTCTTGCCACCTCAGCTGGTTGCCACGTACCTTCTGTGGGAATCTACATGTGAACTTATTGCCCTAATTGTGACCTTGACAATTCTGCACCTGCATTTTTATTGTGCACATTGGTCATCTTCTCTTGCAGCTTTACAAGTTGGTCCCTAGTTTCTGAGAGAGTAGAATGGGTAAGAGTAGGTAAATCAGCATTGCTTTGCCAAACATGATCTCTGCCAGTGATGGAATAGTTGGACTTAAAGGTGTTGCTCTCAGATATAACATTGTAATGTGTAGATCTCGCTTGGTCTGACTATATTTGAGAATTAGGGATTTCACCATGCAAATCATTCATTCAGCTAGGCCATTAGATCTAGGGTAATGAGGAGGAGAAGTAGTGTGATCAGTGTTCCACTTCTCTCTCTCATCCTGAAATGGCTTACCAATAAATTGTGGGCCGTTATCCATAATGATCTCTCTAGGCACACCAAATAAACTGAAAATAGCACTTAGTGTGTGCGACAGTTGTGCTTGACATAATGTACAATTGTTGAATAATGGGGTACTTGGTAAAGTAGTTGATGATGACAATGATTCAGTGCCATGGAAGAAGTCAGATGTGATTCTGGACTAAGCATGGGTAGGGACTTCAGTGGTTCTATGTGCTGAATTGGCATATGCTTTTGACATGCCTGGCACTTGACGACAACTTCAATGTCATTGTTCATACCTGGCCCATAGACTGTCTCTCTTGCAAGTCTTCATATCTGATCTATGCCCATGTGTGAGTGATGAAGTTGTTGAAGAATATCAGGACGCAAAGATCACAGTATCATGACCTGCCTGCCTTTAAAAATGACTCCCTGGGAGATGCCTAGCTCTTCCCAATAAGGCTAAATTGGTCTCACGTGTTCGTGGACATGCCGAATTGAATCAGGCCATTATTCAATGATGGTTTTCCACTGTTTCTGTAGTGTGGAATCCTTCAGCATTTCTCCTTGTAGCTGTTGACATTTTCACTGTGCAAAATGTACCAGATCAATTGACAGACTTGCATTCTCCTGCAAGTGTAATGTTGCAGCTCATTTGAGACTGCCAATATTGTTGAAACATTCTGCAAATTTCAATGTTAGGTTGTGAACTGAGGTGATAGGAGTAGTTTCTGAGGTTGGTCAGCCATATGAGGTCTGGACTTTTACTACCGTGAGATCACAGCATGCTGGTAGACGTGCGATTGCCAGACCTTCAGTCGCCATGATATCTGTGACACCCAGGAGGATTGATTGTATATGCACTCCAGGACTGTGGATCTTGCGCACGGAATTAGTGAACCATTGTACACCGATAGTTTCACAGCAGTTGGTTTCACTATGGCTACTCATGTCTGTGGATACATATCTCTTAGAATTTGTAGGTTTAAGATGTTGACACTTGCCCCTGTGTCAGTCTTGGCCAATAACGAATAGTTGTCAAATTTCTTAGGGCAGATAATTTTAATCTTGGCAATCACTTTGGATGGCAAGATGGCGTCTGTTTTCTACGAGATTGATGGTATGAAATGTGTATTCATCGCTCTTCATCTTCTCATACATATCATCATTTTCTGGCTTGTCAGTCAGCTCATGTGCATATTTCTTACAGGACACCGGATGGCCATTCTTATTGATTAAAGGTACCTGTAGTGTACAGTCTGTTTGGATCAGGGCACGGCCCTTTGTAGCTGCATCAGCCTTTGCTCTAGTCAATGAATACGGAAGTTTTACATGATTCCGAACCAGCCTTCCAGTGTAGTCCATTTCATTTGGGGATCTTTTCGCTCTTCTGATGTTCATCCTGATGTATTCAGCCTGCGTATACCTTCATTCCCAATTGCTAGGTGAATTTTCATGGCTTGCTTTTCTGGTTCAGTTACACCTGAATCAAGAGACCATAGCTCTGTGAGCTGTTTAAACTTTTTGAATTTGGATGGTAGGTCAGCTGCATCCGAATTCATCCAGGGGAATTTTGTGGACATTTTGGCAATTTCCCTTTGAGTTTCCTTCTCCTATTGTACCTGGGATTAGCGTTGCCGTGACCACTTTCGCACACTTTTCCGAAGCACCACCCATTATAATCGCAACCTTCTCTGACCTGGTTTTTAGATTTTTTTTTGTTTTGTTCTATTTGTTACTCTCTCTTCCTCAATATTGAGCTGGCCCACACCCTGGTCACTCACCTTTCCTGACTGAGCTGACCCAGTGTTGGTCCTCTCGATGCACTATTCCACTTGCTAAATTGACAGGCTATTCATTGCAATCTCACCATGAGGGTCCATCTGTTTACCAGCTTTTAATTTGAGCAGTATCCCGGCACTGTGTCTTCAAAGCTTTTCTGCCTAGTCAGCACACTACGGTTTCAACACTCTCCAATGCTACAACTCTATTGCAATCTGACCAAAATGTCAAGAGTCATCTCATGCCATGTAGCATGATCTAAAACTGTTCACTATGTTGTACTTGTACTGAATCTTGCTGTTACGCTGGGCACCATGTTGTTTAGAAGGAACAACTGCTGCACACCATGTCGCATGTGTTATTATGATGTAATAGGCACCAATTGCTCATAAGGAATTGTGCAAACACTAGGGGTTCAGCTATTAAGAACAGGTGCATGTGAACAAATATACATGGATAGAAAGCTTGACAACATCAGAGCTGAGTGTTTCTGTTCTGCTGTAGACCAAAGTGAAACTGAGGCTGGATCACATGACACACTTCCCTTAAAGTGATGGCATGCTTCTATCCGTTAAAAGCGTATTATAACAAAGAGGAGGAGGAATAAATACATGGGGCATCTATGGCCAGGCCAGCTAGGTACATTGTTGTCCAGGAAGACAGAGCTGAAGCTAGAAAGTTCAGTTTATTATTGAGGCTGAATCAAATAATAAATGAACGATACCAGCAATACCAACATAATAATAAAAGCAAAATACTGTGGATGCTGGAGATCTGAAATAAAACCATAAAGTGCTGGAACAACTCAGCAGGTTTGTGGAGAGAGAAACAGGGTTAACATTTCGAGTTCAATATGACTCTTTGGTTCTGAGGAATCATGCTGAGTCACATTGGACTTGAAATGTTAACTCTTTCTCTTTCCACAGATGCTACCAGACCTGCTGGGTTTTTCAAGCTTGGTTTGTAATGTGACTTCTCTCTCCAACTACCTGTAGTTCAAACAATAATTGTATATTCCAATCAAAGATCTCCAGATGAGCTAATTGAGTTATCTTTAAAAATCAAGGTCTTCTGTCCAATCAATTAACCTTGGAATGATTCATTTCCAATTGTTGAATATTGTAGATTGTTTCCATAGATGTTTTTGATAAGGCAGGAAGAAGGTTGCTTACAATTCCCAGGGAGTGTCATTGTTTGTAAGGGACATCACAGCCTTGTTGTCTGTGGGGTATATGGAATTATAATTAGATTCAACTACTTTGATATAGGTTTGAAATCACTTTATTCTGTTAAGAACAAATAGCTCTTTTTATAAGTCCAATTCCTGTTTCCAGCTGATGAATTAAAAATTAATATTTGCCATAAGCATAATATATGACATAAGACATAGCACTTGTAATAATTGATATTCATCATGAAGCAAGTGAAAGGACAAGTTGGCACCTAAGATACCATAGGCAAGACACAGAATTGATGCTAATTAAGAAATTTAGAATCATAGATCAAAGGTTATAAAAATGAAAACTTAACAACAAAAGATTTTGTCAAACACCATGAGCATACTCTTGATGAAATACAATCGCTTTAACTTACACTTCCTACCGCTTCTGCGTGGTGCAACACATGTGACATCAGCAGAAGTAGAGACAGGCTGTTCATACCCCTGACCTGACAGTAAAGAAACAAAAAATGATCTAGAGAGCAGGTGTAAATGGGAAATAGTTGGACACAGACTCTAGACCCATCTTTTGTTTCTTTAGTTGTCCTGTTACCATCCCTTTTCACCTTGCACCATCATCCTTTTTCTCATTTAATTTCTCCTCCCTTCCACCCACAAACCTTTCCTTTGGTTTCCCCCCCACCACCCCTCCCCCAAACCACCACCACCCCCCCACCCCCACCCCCCCCAACCCCCATCTCTCCTCTTTCCTTGCCTGGGTACTTTCTGTTTTACCCCTAACTTTTTTTCTTGTTCCGACAAAAGGTCATTGACTGAAACATTCCCTCTACAGATGCTGTCTGGCCTGCTGTGTGTTTCCAGCAGTTTCTACTTTTACTTTAAATAGCAGACTTTAGATTGCATAAGCCTTCTGCACAACTCGGAGATGTGAAACCTGGAAGGAAAAGGTGAATTATTTAATTAAGTTAAAGTTGGGGAATTTAGCTCGCTGTATTTACATCAGGTTTCATGCAGACAATGCCCCTGCCCCCTCATCTCAAATCAATGTCCATCTTTGTGTTAATGTATTAATACCGGCACCTGCATTTCCAGTGGTCTCAAACAGCATATTTATCAAGGTCTCAGACATCGTGTTTTGGCGGTGTAGCTACAAAGTCTTTTGACAACATATTCATCTAGGTCCCAGCCATGGGGAGAAATATTAATCCCAAGAAGTGGGATTTGGCTGGGGCGGGGGAGTTAAAGCAGCAAAAATGTCTGTGTTGAGAAGTGGGCTCCAACTGGCTGGGTTTAACTTGAGCATGTTAGACTGCTTGTGTGCAGTCCACTCGGGCCATGCAGGCTGATATCTTTCATCAAAGGGCATTACTTAATTTCATGGGTTTTTACAACAATCTTGTAGTTCCTGTAGTAATTATGGTTTTATTTAGTGTGTAATGTACTTTTAAGAATAATACTTCTTAGGATGATCACATATTCTGTAATAACCATAGGAGATTAACGTGGGCTACCTCAGCAGACAGTGTAGATATAGAGTTAGAATTGAAAGCACATGTGTAGTTGTTGCTGAGTATAATGTAAATAAACTTAATGTTTGCACCCAAGAAGTGTCTGTGGATCAACTCTATTATTAACAGCCCAACTCGGCCACCCTATAAAAAACTGGCGATGAGGATAAAACAGGATTGAACAGGAGAAATCAAGTTAAAAAGAAATTGGCACTGTACCTTTCCCAGTGATTGTAAGTAGCAAGTTCTGTTAGAATTGAAGAGGTTATCTCCTCTCAAAATGCCACAATTTGGGAGAATTGATCCTTTTGAGACAGCCACTGATGATTGGTCTCAATACATAGAATGCTTCACATTCTTTTCTCAAGCGAATCAGGTTATGGGGAAAAATAAGAGGTGATCAATCCTCTTGAGTGCTTGTGGGAGCAAAACCTACAGTCTGATTCGAAGTTTGATGGTACCTAGTGCCCCAGATTCAAAGAATTTTGATGAATTGGTGGGCCTTGTGTAGGGTCACTTTCAACTCAAGCCCTCAGTTAGGATGCAGAGGTTTAGGTTTAATTCATGAAATAGAGCCCCAGGTGAGACAATTGCACGCTACGTGGCAAATTTGAAGCAACTAACGGAACAGTAAGAGTTCAATATGACTCTGAGTGACATGCACAGAGATCGTTTAATGTGTGGTGTGAAAGAGGACTCTATACAGGGAAGATTATTGCCTGAAGTGAATCTGGATTTCAAGAAGGTGCTAGAGATAGTGCTGGCCATGGAGGGCAGGAAACCTCAACCGAAGTGGCGCGAAAAAGTGAGTCGGCCGAGAAGTGGGAAACAGCCTCTGCTAGCTGAAGAATAAAGAAAAATAACTTAGCAGAGAAATTAAAGAATAATTTTAATAGAGGTGGAAACAAGTAGTCTTTTAGCAATTGGCAATTTGAAAAAATCGAATCCTACTATTGTCACAGAAATGGACATATATTGAGACAGTGTGAGTAAGATTCAAGCAGGCTTGTAAACAAAAGAAAAAACCCAATTAAATCTACAATGTAGAATAGCCTGAAGCAACAAATTCAGACATTTACTCGTTTAAACTGAAAGTTGGAAAGACAGGACCAATATTTGTCACAATGGAAGTAAATGGCAAACCTGTTAGAATGGAAGTGGACATGGGAGCTTCCACTACAGTAATTGGGGAACATACCTTTAGATATTTGAATAATAGTGAACATGAATTAAGTTTAGAAGAAACAGATGCCAAGCTAAGAACATACACAGGTGAAGACATTCATGTAAAAGGCATAAGCAGAGTAAATGTCCATTATGGAAGCTAATTGGTAAAACTACCAGTGTTAATATTGAGAGGCAGAGGACTATGCCTTTTAGGGCAAAATAGGCTGTGGGAAATCAACTTGATTGGCTACTGAGATGCCAAAAGGAAGCTGGAAGAGTTCCTGTTTTGAGAAAGGATTGTGTAGGGACTCAACAACCTGAAGAAATGCGGGGAGATGATGGAGTGGTGGTATTGTCACTGGACTAGTCATCCAGAGACCCAGTGTAATGCTCTGGAGACCTGGGTTTGAATCCCACCATGGCAGATGGTGGAATTCAAATTCAATAAAAATCTGGAATTAAAAGTCTAATGATGACCATGAAACCATTGTCAATTGTTGTAAAAACCCATCTGGTTCACTAATGTCCTTTAGGGAAGGAAATCTGTTGGTCTTACCTGGTCTGGCCTGCATGTGACTCCAGACACACAGCAATGTGGTTGACTCTTAAATGCCCTCCGAAATGGCCTAGCAAGCCACTCAGTTGTAACAAACTGCTACAAAGACACAAAAAAGGAATGAAACTGGACGCAGCACCCGGCATTGACCTAGGCACTGGAAACGACAACGGCAATCACAGCCCTATTGACCCTGCAAAGTCCTCCTTACTAACATCTGGGGCCTAGTGCCAAAATTGGGAGAGCTGTCTCATAGACTAGTCAAGCAACAGCCTGGCATAGTCATCCTCATGGAATCATACCTGACAGATAATGTCCCAAACTCTACCATCACCAGCCTCGAGTATGTCCCGTCCCACCAGCAGAGGTGACGGCACCGCGGTATACAGTCGGGAGAGAGTTGCCCTGGGAGTCCTCAACATCAACTCCGGACCCCATGATGTCTCATGGCATCAGATCAAACATGGGCAAGGAAATTTCCTGCTGATTACCACATGCCGCACTCCCTCAACTGATGAATCAGTGCTCCTCCATACTGAGCACCACTTGGAGGAAGCACTGAGGGTGGCAAAGGATGCAGAATGTTCTCTGGGTGGGGGACTTCAATGTCCATCACCAAGAGTGGCTCAGTAGCACCACTACTGAACCAGCTGGCCAAGCCCTAAATGACATAGCTGCTAGACTGAGTCTGCAGCAGGTGGTGAGGGAGCCAACAAGAGGGAAAAACATACTTGACCTCATCCTCACCAACCTGCCTTCCACAGAAGCATCTGTCCATGACAGTATCGGTAGGAGTGACCACCGCACAGTCATTGTGGAGACAAAGTCCCATCTTCACATTGAGGATACCCTCCATTGTGTTGTGTGGCACTACTACCATGCTAAATGGGATAGATTTCGAACAGGTCTAGCAACTCAAGACTGGGCATCGATGAAGCGCTGTGGGCCATCAGCAGCAGCAGAATTGTACTCGAGCACAATCTGTATCCTCATGGCCCGGCATATCCCCCACTCTAGCATTACCATCAAGCCAGGGTATCAACCCTGATTCACTGAAGTGTGCAGGAGGGCATGCCAGGAGCAGCACCAGGCAAACCTAAAAATGAGGTGTCAACCTGGTGAAGCTATAAAACAGCACTACTTGCATGCCAAACAGCATAAGCAGCAAGTGATAGACAGAGCTAAGCGATCTCACAACCAACGAATCAGATCTAAACTCTGCAGTACTGCTACATCCAGTACTGAATGGTGGTGGACAATTAAACAACTCACTGGAGAGGTGGCTCCACAAATATCCCCATCCTCAATGATGGAGGAGCCTAGCACATCCATGCAAAAAATAAGGCTGAAGCATTTGCTACAATCTTCAGCCAGACGTATCGAGTGGAGGATTCATCTCGGCCTCCTCCGGAGGTCCACAGCATCACAGGTGCCAGTCTTCAGCCAATTGAATTCACTCCAAGTGAAATCAAGAAATGGCCGAAGGCACTGGACAGTGCAAAGGCTATGGGCCCTGACAACATTTCAGCAATAATACTGAAGATAAAAGCAAAAAACTGCGGATGCTGGAAATCCAAAACAAAAATAAAAATACCTGGAAAAACTCAGCAGGTCTGGCAGCATCTGCGGAGAGGAACATTGTTAATGTTTTAAGTCCATATGACTCTTCAACAGAACTAATAGTACTGAAGACATGTGCTCCAGAACTCATAGCCGAGCTGTTCCAGTACAGTTACAACACTGGCATCTACCCGGCTATGTGAAAAATTGCCCAGCTATGTCCTGTACACAAAAAGCAGGACAAATCCAACCTGGCCAATTACTGCCCTATCAGCCTACTCTCAATCATCAGTAAAGTAATAGAAGGGATCCCCAACAGTGCTATCAAGCAGCATTTGCTTAGCAGTAACCTGCTCACTGATGCCCAGTTTGGGTTCCACCAGGGCCACTCAGATTCTAACCTTGTTACAGCCTTGGTTCAAACATGGACAAAAGAGCTGAACTCCAGAAGTGAGGTGAGAGTGACTGCCCTTGACATCGAGGCAGCATTTGATGGGGTGTGGCATCTAGGAGCCCTAGTAAAACTGGAGTGAATGGAAATCAGGGGGTAAACTCTCCGCTGGTTGGAGTCATATCTAGCACAAAGGAAGATGGTTGTGGTTATTGGAGGTCAGTCATTTCAGCTCCAGTACATCATCGTAGGAGTTCCTCAGGGTAGTGTCCTAGGCCCAACCATCTTCATCTGCTTCACCAATGACCTTCCTTCCATCATAAGGACAGAAGTGGGGATGTTCGCTGATAATTGAACAATGTTCAGCACCATTCACAACTCCTCAGATACTGAAGCAGTCCATGTTCAAAAGCTGACAAGTGGCAAGTAACATTCGTGCCACACAAGTGTCAGGCAATGACCATCTCCAACAAGAGAGAATCCAGCCCTCGCCCCTTTATGTTCAATGGCATTACCATCACTGAATCCCCCACTATCAACTATCAATATCAACTACCATTGACCAGAAACTGAACTGGACTAGCCACATAAATGCATGGCTACAAGAGCAGGTAAGAGGCTAGGAATCGTGTGACGAGTAACTCGCCTCCTGACTGCCCAAAGTATGTCCACCATCTACAAGACACAAATCAGGAGTGTGATGGAATACTGTCCACTTGCCTGGATGAGTGCAGCTCCTACAACACTGAAGAAGCTGGACACCACAGACAAAGTAGTCCGCTTGATTGGCACCACATCCACAAACATTCACTCCCTCCACCACTGACGCACAGTAGCAGCAGTGTATACCATCTACAAGATGTACCACAGGAATTTACTAAGGGTCCTTAGACAGCAACTTCCAAACCCACAACGACCACCACCTAGCGGGACTAGGGCAACAGATAGATGGGATCACCACCACCTGGAAGTTCCCCTCCAAGTCACTCACCATTCTGACTTGGAAATATATCACTGTTCCTTCACTGTGGCTGAGTCAAAATCCTGGAAGTCCCTTCCTAACAGCAGTACCAACACCACAAGGACTGCAGCGGTTTAAGAAGGCAGCTCACCACCATCTTCTCAAGGGCAACTAGGGATGGGCAATAAATGCTGGCCTAACCAGCAATGCCCACATCCCATGAATGAATTTAAAAAAAGGCCGTCTTAAGCTAAAACCTGGAAGAACAGCAGGAGGAACTTGAAGAGACCCTGCTTGATGACAAATTTCAAGACAAGGTGACCAACCTTTGAAGGGAAAAAGAAAACTTGTTGAAAAACATTCAGACACTACAAGATTCCCTCAGGTCAAAGTTTGTACCTCTGGAAAAGTATGAAGAGAAACAGAAAGAATTCAGCACCTCTCTGAACAAACTGAAGAATGAGCTGGCAGAGAAGACACAACAATGTTCTATTTTCCAAGAGGCAGCAAATAAGTACAAAAAAGAGATGAAAGAACTGAAGAATCAGCTAAAGGAAGCCAAAAAGGCTTTGAAGCAAAAGTCACAGAGTTTTGCAAGAAGCAGACAGATAATGAAATGTTGGGAGATTCAGCCACTGAGCTCAGACAAATTGAGCTTGCATCTGAGAGAAGTCCGGCCAACAGTGAAGTCAAAAAGAAGGCTGAGATTAATGTCTGCACGAGATAAAAGAAAAGTGCACGTTCCAGACAATGGAGGCAATTTAGTTGGGTTACTGGGTAGATTCACAGGGCCTCCACCAGGTTGAGGAAAAAGTGAGAGCCATAAGAGAGGCACCTGCGCTAAAGAATGCCTCAGAGCTCAAATCATTCCTAGGAATGATCAACTATTATGGGCGGTTCTTATCCAATTTGTCTACAATGATGGTCTTGGGAGGCATCCCAGAAAGAAGCTTTCATAAAGGTGAAACAATTTTTGCACTCGCCTAACCCAGTAGTGCATTATGGCCAGGCGAAAGAATCGGTGCTGACATGTGACGCATCGCCCTTCGGAGTGGGAGCAGTGCTCTCTCAAAAGATGGCCAATAGGTTACGTATAAAAAATGCTCATGACAGCAGAAAAGGCATACTCGCAGGTAGAAAAAGAAGGCCTGTCCATCACCTTTGGTGTCAATAAATTTCACCAGTATGTACACATCTGTACTTTGGGGAAAGACCAATGTGGTTACTGGTTGAAATAAGTGCGGTGACTGGACCTCTATCTTACAATGTGGAGGTGGTAGGCCGTATCATTCGTGAACATGTGGGACATTTAAGGAAAAGAGAGACAAATCACCTAGATTTGGTTCCCCCAGTGATATGACTGGGTCTGAGCTTCCTGTTGAGACTACTCAACCCAGGACTGTTATGTCTTATGTTCCTGTAAGAATTGAGGATACAAAACTGCAAGTGCCCACAGAAGCACCTGATGTTCAGGCAACTCCAGAAAGGGAGGTTCCTGACAAAGAATCTGAAGTTGTGGAGCTGCGATGTTCTACACATACCAGGAAACCACCTGAAAGAATTAACTTGTAAATTCCTTACCTGGTGTAAATATTATGTTGTCTTAAAAAATATGTGCTTGTAAATATAACATGTATAGCTGAGTTAAAGGGGAGGAATGTAGTAATTATGGTTTTATTTAGTCTGTAATGTACCTTTAAGAATAATACTTGTTGGGAAGCTCACGTGATCTGTAGTAACCAATATGAGAATAGCACAGGCTACCTCAGATGTCATTGTAGAGATAGAGTTTGAGTTGAAAGCACACGTGTAGTTGACGATGAGTATATTGTAAATAAACTTAATATTTCCACCCAAGAAGTGTCTGCGAATCAACTCTATCACTTATAGCACAATTCGGCCACCCTACAACAGCTTCTTAGTTAACATTTCTGATACTGGCTTCTTATTCCAGATTTATTTAACTTTTTGAATTTAAATTCCCCAGTTGCTGTGCAGGGATATGTCTCTGGATCATTAGTCTGCTGACACAATCACCATGCTACAGTTCTCAAACAAAAACAAAAACAGAATTACCTGGAGAATCTCAGCAGGTCTGGCAGCATCGGCGGAGAAGAAAAGAGTTGACATTTCGAGTCCTCATGACCCTTCGACAGAACTTGAGTTCGAGTCCAAGAAAGAGTTGAAATATAAGCTGGTTTAAGGTGTGTGTGTGGGGGGCGGAGAGAGAGAGAGAGAGAGAAGTGGAGTGGGGGTGTGGTTGTAGGGACAAACAAGCAGTGATAGAAGCAGATCATCAAAAGATGTCAACAACAATAGTACAAAAGAACACATAGGTGTTAAAGTTAAAGTTGGTGATATTATCTAAATGAATGTGCTAATTAAGAATGGATGGTAGGGCACTCAAGGTATAGCTCTAGTGGGGGTGGGGAGAGCATAAAAGATTAAAAAAAATTTTTTTTTTTATATAATGGAAATAGGTGGGAAAAGGAAAATCTTTATAATTTATTGGAAAAAAAAGGGAAGGGGGAAACAGAAAGGGGGTGGGGATGGGGGAGGGAGCTCACGACCTAAAGTTGTTGAATTCAATATTCAGTCCGGATGGCTGTAAAGTGCCTAGTTGGAAGATGAGGTGTTGTTCCTCCAGTTTGCGTTGGGCTTCACTGGAACAATGCAGGAAGCCAAGGACAGACATGTGGGCAAGAGAGCAGGGTGGAGTGTTAAAATGGCAAGCGACAGGGAGGTTTGGGTCATTCTTGTGGACAGACCGCAGGTGTTCTGCAAAGCGGTCACCCAGTTTACGTTTGGTCTCTCCAATGTAGAGGAGACCACATTGGGAGCAACGAATGCAGTAGACTAAGTTGGGGGAAATGCAAGTGAAATGCTGCTTCACTTGAAAGGAGTGTTTGGGCCCTTGGACAGTGAGGAGAGAGGAAGTGAAGGGGCAGGTGTTGCATCTTTTGCGTGGGCATGGGGTGGTGCCATAGGAGGGGGTTGAGGAGTAGGGGGTGATGGAGGAATGGACCAGGGTGTCCCAGAGGGAGCGATCCCTACGGAATGCCGATAGTGGGGGTGAAGGGAAGATGTGTTTGGTGGTGGCATCATGCTGGAGTTGGCGGAAATGGCGGAGGATGATCCTTTGAATGCGGAGGCTGGTGGGGTGATAAGTGAGGACAAGGGGGACCCTATCATGTTTCTGGGAGGGAGGAGAAGGCGTGAGGGTGGATGGGTGGGAGATGGGCCGGACACGGTTGAGGGCCCTGTCAACGACCGTGGGTGGAAAACCTCGGTTAAGAAAGAAGGAGGACATGTCAGAGGAACTGTTCTTGAAGGTAGCATCATCCGAACAGTTGCGATGGAGGTGAAGGAACTGAGAGAATGGGATGGAGTCCTTACAGGAAACCGGGTGTGAGGAGCTGTAGTCGAGGTAGCTGTGGGAGTCGGTGGGTTTGTAATGGATATTGGTGGACAGTCTATCACCAGAGATTGAGACAGAGAGGTCAAGGAAGGGAAGGGAAGTGTCAGAGATGGACCACGTGAAAATGATGGAGGGGTGGAGATTGGAAGCAAAATTAATAAATTTTTCCAAGTCCCGACGAGAGCATGAAGCTGCACCGAAGTAATCATCGATGTACCGGAGAAAGAGTTGTGGAAGGGGGCCGGAGTAGGACTGGAACAAGGAATGTTCCACATACCCCATAAAGAGACAGGCATAGCTGGGGCCCATGCGGGTACCCATAGCCACACCTTTTATTTGGAGGAAGTGAGAGGAGTTGAAGGAGAAATTGTTCAGCGTGAGAACAAGTTCCGCCAGACGGAGGAGAGTAGTGATGGATGGGGATTGTTCGGGCCTCTGTTCGAGGAAGAAGCTAAGGGCCCTCAGACCATCCTGGTGGGGGATGGAGGTGTAGAGGGATTGGACGTCCATGGTGAAGAGGAAGCGGTTGGGGCCAGGGAACTGGAAATTGTTGATGTGACATAAGGTGTCAGAGGAATCACGGATGTAGGTGGGAAGGGACTGGACAAGGGGAGAGAGAAGGGAGTCAAGATAACGAGAAATGAGTTCTGTGGGGCAGGAGCAAGCTGACACGATCGGTCTACCGGGACAGTTCTGTTTGTGGATTTTGGGTAGGAGATAGAAGCGGGCCATCCGAGGTTGGGCGACTGTCAGGTTGGAAGCTGTGGGAGGGAGATCCCCAGAGGAGATGAGGTCAGTGACAGTCCTGGAAACAATGGCTTGATGTTCAGTGGTCGGGTCATGGTCCAGGGAGAGGTAGGAGGAAGTGTCTGCGAGTTGACGCTCAGCCTCCGCGAGGTAGAGGTCAGTGCGCCAGACAACAACAGCACCACCCTTGTCAGCGGGTTTGATGACAATGTCAGGGTTGGACCTGAGAGAATGGAGTGCAGTAAGTTCAGAGAGAGACAGGTTAGAATGGGTGAGAGGAGCAGAGAAATTGAGACGACTAATGTCACGCCGACAGTTCTCAATGAAAAGATCGAGAGAAGGTAAGAATCCAGAGGGAGGGGTCCAGGTGGAGGGAGAATATTGGAGATGGGTAAAAGGATCCGTTGAACTGGGAGAGGACTCCTGCCCAAAGAAGTGAGCCCGGAGACGAAGACGGCGGAAGAAGAGTTCAGCATCATGCCGAGCCCGAAATTCATTGAGGTGAGGGCGTAAGGGTATGAAACTAAGTCCTTTGCTGAGCACTGAACGTTCAGCATCGGAGAGGGGAAGGTCAGGGGGTATAGTGAATACACGGCCGGGGCTGGGATTGGAAGATGGGGTGGGGACAGAGGGACAGGCAGGGGTGGAGGGTCCTAGATGGGTGTTGGTGTCGATGAGTTGTTGGAGCTTGCGTTCCTTAGCACTTGAGAGAAAGAGAAAAAGTTTCTTGTTGAGGCGTCGGATGAGCCGAAGGATAAAATGAAACTGGGGGCACGCGCAGCTTTGAAAAAGGGTACGGTGGTGCTGCTGGAGGGAGAGGTCGAGTGTGTTCATATGGCGGCGCATGGCACTTGCTACAGTTCTCACCCAAAATTAAACAATGATTGCGTAAGATAAACCTGCACGTTTACAGACATTACTAAATTTCAGTTTATTTCATAAAGAATGTGATGTTATTTGAAATATGTATCTTCCTGGTACATTCATGTTGCCAGCTAATAGTGCAGGGATCATCATTCACTGACCCTTGGAACAAACCCACTCAGGTTCAGGGTTTACTGCGCACTCGCGGGAAACCGTAACGCCCTCGGGAATTATAGTTCCTACTCCCCTCTCCAACACATCCAGAGAAGGTGGAATCGTACAGATGCGGACTACAATCCCAGCTGTCACTGCGTGGAGGCTGCTGCGAGGCTATCTAGCAGTGAAGTGAGGAAGAGGTGCGTTTGTTCCTCAGAGATGTTTTAATGTAAATATTAAATGTTAATTTGCATCAAATTCTGGACAAGAAGATCAGCCTGTTTCATTGGAAGGAAGTGTTGAAATAGACTTACTCACAGTAAGTCTGACATTGTTCATGAAGCCAGGGTATAATTGGGTAGCAGAGACACTTACCTGGATGGAGTATCTGTGTGTATGCGTTATAAAGAGATGCCCAGAATGGGCGCAGAATGTCTGCTAATGATTGTAATATTCATTGTTTGTACTGATACACCTTGTGATTCATGTTGTAAAAGTTGAACCTGATTGTATTTTTGTAATGGTGATTTTGAAATGGTTCGAAATGTTTTTGAAGATTTATGAATAAAGTATATTTTTGCAAAAAAAATTAATAATTCAAACACATTCTGAAATTGGAAATAATTGTTTTATTGTAAACTATTGTTATATTTTGTCACTTTTACATTATTGATTGTTTTACTATTCCCAGCACGTGTGTCAGTTGCCACTACTTCCTTTTGAGTTTGCTTTTTTATATTAAGTTTTCTTTTGTTCAGGTTTTGATTTTCTGGCTCCTGAGACATTGGTGATGTGCCCTTCATGCAGGGCACCAAGAATGAAATGGATAAAAGCAAAGGCTAAGCAGATTAAAGAACAGTGATTAATTGACACCAGTGTGGATTTTTTTTTAGGGAAAAGAAAGTTTTACAGTTTTTAAGAGAAAGGAAAGACAGTGAAAGATAAAGAGTTCCATGGTTTAAACTGGAGTGGGAAATAGTCTCAAGAGACAATAGGAGTGTAAGCAGGAGGAAGAACATAGCACAATCTGGAGTTTAGGGAGGACAATACCATTGTCCATACAGTGCACTGTAGCATTTTTTCTGTGAAGAGCACACAAGTTCACAAAGTGACAGGGTTACATTGTACAATGTCATTGTTGTGTAATGTGATGAAAGTATAATAATTTTCATAATATTTTGCTGGTTTATTGCGAAGTAGGTTTATAGGGGTATGTATAGTTGGGTCTGTGTGTGATTTAATTATATTTGGAGTCAAGTAGTCTGCAAGTTTGAAATCATCAGAAGAAGCTAAGTGCTTGACATGCTAATGAGTAAATATGGATGCTGCCTTAGCCTGTAAGGTGTGAAGGGAATTTGCATTTTTAGATAAATGAAGGGATATTTGGATTTCAAAGGGATCTTAGTCTGTTTGCAACTAGCCATATAAGCAAGGCTAAGGAGTGTTTATTTTCCCCCAAAGGGAATCTACATTGGCAACATGAAAGTTTTTACATTCTCAGGAAGATACAGTTTCAAAGACATATGGAACAATAGAATTTACATATTAAAAAGAGAGAAACATATATAAAGGAGAATGAAAGGCTATGTGGGAGAAGGCCATGTAAGATCTAATAGGAGTGTGTGAAGTAGCCTTAATGAAGCCTCCAACATTTGTGCATAAGTCTGCTATATAACGAAACTGAAGTTGGGGAAAAGCTATTTGGAATTCCACTGTCAAGTGGGTATTTGTGTTAATTTGCTGGTTCTGTTTTAAATCTAAAATCTATTTTGGACTGTTGCCTTAAAGGGAGTGTAACTGGAAGTCTGTTAATTAGGAATTATAGTTGTAAGTAATTGTAGTCTTATGCATGTGCTTGAAATCTTTTATATTTTAAATATTTTAATTTAATTTTTAAAATCTCTAAAGCTCTTTGTAGACTTACTACTTCTGAATTCAGTACACACATCTCGTAATAAGTACAAATTGCACAACCGTTGTGACAGCACAACCAAGTTTCCCTTGTGGAGTTGCTCCGCCTGGTACACATCATCTGCCACTTCATAACAGTATCTACCGTATTTAAGCCATTTTTGTGGTAGAGTGTTAGATGATTTCTTTAAGTGAGCCTTGCCATTGGCTTACTGGTCTTATCATTTGCCCTTGTGTAATCTTTGATTTAGGAAGGCACCATAATAACACTGCACTACACCTTGACTTAGCCTTCTAACTGCTAGATTTGTGAAGCGGTGATAGAATAAACCATCAATAAGTAGCAATGATGCACACCATGCTTACAGTCATTATTAAGTTTACCTATTTTCAGTAAGAAGGAATAAATAGCTGCAATAAATAAAAACAGCTGAAAATACTTAGCAGGTCAGGCAGTACATTGTGTTCTGACAAAAGATCATCAACTTAAAACTCTGTTTCTTTCTTTAAAGATGCTACCTGACCTGCTGAATATTTTCAGCATTTTTTGTTTTTATTTCAAATTTCCAGCATGCACAGTATCTTGCTTTTGTTTTAATAAATAGCAATGATTGCTGTCCTGAACTATAGCAATTTTTTATGTGACACTTTGTTTTCTTTCCTTGTTATGCATAAAAATTATTTGGCTTGACTACACTTAGCAGAATGCTTCAGTTTGAATCAGCTAACCTGGGGAGTACTTTCCAGAAACTGATGGGGACTAAACAAATTTAAACAGCTGTTGATTTTTTAAAATAAAATTCTTCCAATCAGATGCAAATTCAAACAAATCCTACAAGCTGTATTTGAACTGAATGGCTTGGCTCATCTCCTCTCTGATGTGTAGAATTCTGCCAAAACAATATTTCAGTGAATGGGTGGTTAATCTATGGACCAGCCTCTCTAGGAAGACACATAGAAACAAGAGAATGAGCTGAGGAACATTATGTGGAGGAACATTAGCTGAATGACCAGTTAACTTTGTATTGCACAATATTGGTTGAGAGAGGAAAGCTGGCCAGGATATTGGGACCTTGGCCTTTTTACACCTAACAATATGTCTAAGAAAGAAGCTGACTGGGTTTCACGAGTGGGAGTTTGGATGCAGGCCACTGTCCTACTTCAAAAGCATGGTGCAACATTCAATGGTGGGAGCAGATTGGTCCTTACCCAGTGTTCCTTCACAATGCTTTCCTGTGAAATGTGCATGGTTATTAACTGATTCAAATCTTTTATTTTCTGCATGTTCTCTTGTTCCAGGTTCTAGAAAGACAAGCCTCCAACATGTCAATGGAAGTAGGAATGAACACTCGAACCTCAAAGCTGGAGCAGGAACAGCTGTGTATGTATTGATAGTGACTTCTCTTGCAGGGCCTCCTGTGCTCAGACCTCAGACTTGTACAGCTGACTTTACTCGCTATTGCCTTCTAATGCCAGTGACCCTGGAATGAGGTGCTTGGTGTGAGCTTATGAGTCAGAAGATACAGGATTCAGCCCCTGTTAAAGACAATGCCAGCAAGTGGCACCTAGAGCTCTGGCTCTGAATTCTGGACTGACATTCAGCAGAGATGTTCTTGTCCAGTTGCTGTGGGTTGTAGGAGCCCATAGAACCCTTCTGACTAACCAACCTGTCAGATGGTAGAAAGTTGATTTGGCTGTGGAAGGAGTGATTATATTGTGGCATGTCATATTGCGTATCCTTCAATTAATTGACACTATTCTTTGAGGGAAGAAGAACAAAGATACGAAAATGATAATAACCAATGATCCTTAATGAAAATGTTAGCACTTCTTCTGGTGACTAAAAACCAGTATTGCTTCCATCCGAACTGACTTTACACTGATACATCTGCAGGCCCAAACCCTCAGACATGAGGAACTCTGCGTGACTAAATTACGGTGATAACTTTAAAACCTCTTATGCCATATACTCTGTGTCTTTAAAAATTCTACTTTCTTAAAGTTCACTTTTAATGACCTTGCTTTCTTAAAAACATTGACTCAAACAATAAGGCCTATTCCATAAATCATTTGTTGTAGCACCACTATAACCTAAAATGGTTATTGCTGATGAACAATAGTATGGAGAATCATTCTTAAGATTCCTTCAATTCAAAGACTTTAACCTGAGCCACTGTGGCTCAGTGCACTGCCTGTTTGTTCTACATGGAAAATCCAGGTTTGATTTCTGGTCTTTGATAGGCTAGATCATATCAAGCTTGTTGATAGTTAACACAGTACAGTGCCTAGTGAAAGGGAAAATTTAGCCAAAGCTACCTCTAATAATCATTATCTAGTGATTCTGTTTTGGAAAGTGCATATGTGTAGTTAGGGAGGGGCAGAACCAGACTCTGTGGTTTATTAATACCTGCAGTCATGTTTTTATGGCATGAAAAGTGTAGTTAGGGAGGGGCAGAACCAGACTCTGTGGTTTATTAATACCTGCAGTCATGATTTTATGGCATGAAAGGTGGCACATGGGTGAGATGATGGGCAGTGTCCATGGGTAAGTTGGTTGCCATTGTCTATGAGTGGGATGGTGAGCCATGCTGATGGGTTGGTTGGTTACTGTTGTCCATGGGTGAAATGGTTCACAGTCAGTGCCCATGGAATATTATCCTAGCAGGAGTCAATATTCCTCAATCATAAAACTGAAAGAATATTTTTTTTAAAAACTGCATATATTCTCTTTATTAGAAGTTTGTTTGTGAAAATTCTGCCATTTGCTTTGAAAAGTAGTTTGCCGTGGGAAAATGTAATTTTTGTTTTTTTAGTTTGTGAGGATTGTCAGGAGTTGTTTGTGGATAAATGCCCTGTACATGGACCCCCCATTGTTTATCAAAGATTGTCCTGTGGCCCATGGAATACCTTATTGAGCACTGCATTCACTTCCACACGGACGGCCACTTGGCCCTTCTGAGGATCCAGACCAAGGACTAGAAGTTTGGTGCATCTTGAAGACAATACCTAAGGGAGCTATCTTTGGTCCTTTTCAAGGAGATGTTTTTGATAACGATAATAAAGGATCTGCTCTGCATTCTTGGATAGTAAATTAAGCTTTGTTCTTAATCCCAGGATTATTGCATGTTTTAAGTGGATCATCCTTACTGAGGCAGATCAGTGCATTGAAATTTCAATTGGGAGCCTGGCACCTCATTCCCAACATTGTTTTATACTCGTGACTCCCTCCTCTTCCTAATTTCCATCTTTTGGTGGATTTTCTAGTCTAGATCGGATTATCATGAGAAGTGTTTGGGAAATGATTCTTTCTTGTGTAACCTAGCAGGTGAAGCAAGGAACAAAATTTAGAGAAACCCCTGAGCTGAACTACCTCATTTGTGGATAATGAAGAAAAGCAAGGAAAATTACAAATAGTGGCATATACAAATATACTCAACTTTTTAATTATGTGGATACATGTAATATGGAAAAATAATATTTTGAACCAAGGGAACAAATCCATTTACATTTAACCTGAGTATCCTTGATCCATTCATCTCTTGTTGCTGGGAGCACAAGAATGTTGCTGTTGTGCCTTTGCCAATGCCGGTCTCTTGGAGCTGTGTAAGACTTGCCAGAGACTAGTCTTCTGATTTTCCTCCTCCATCTGAGCACTTGCTTGGCATCTCTGATAGTATCTGCTTTGGTGTACGTGAGATGTAGAACTCCCTTTGTGGGGAAGGTGGCAGATCTTATTCTATGTAAGAGCATTCTCTTGTGTGTGTAGGAGTATAAGAAGTGAGCACCTGACTTGACCCCTGAGTTCTTACAATGCTGCTGTCAAATAGGTCTCCGGGAAGTGGAAAAGAAGTGATTGAGCTTGAAGTATTCCATTGTTCAAAATGGGGAGTTGCCTGGCTTCTGTCCCTTCACAGCACTGGTGAGATCGGGACCTTGCCACACGGAGAAGCGTGTTCCAATGCTATGCTCCAGCTCAATCATTCAGAGATCCAATATATTGTACTACAGTACTTTGATGCTACTCTAGTTGTTATTACTTGAAATAACTTTCCCACCTTCCTTTCTTTAATGTAGATGCGCTACTTTGTTGCAAAATGTAAGTCCAAGGGGCCTGAATCAAACTGGATGAGGTATGACATATAGAACTTTTTGTGTGTCAAGTTGTGCATGGAATGCATGATGTGTGCTCAGCTTGATCAGTCTGTTAGTGGATGTGTCCTCCCCTTTTTTGAAATATTTGTACCGAATCATTGCGTGTATCTTCAGTGATAGTAATCTTTGAGTTTTCAGGTATGCCAACTCTGCCAGGAATAGGACTGAACAAAATGCAGTTCCTTTCTTATACGAGGACCTGCTGTATTACCGTGTGTGCAAATCTACAGAGCCAGGCTCAGCACTGCTGGTGTGGTTTGGTGACGTTGATCAAAGTGAGGCCTGGGACAGTCCACCGAAAACCACTGATTCCGAGATGGAGTGTGGTAAGTAAATGGTTTTAACGGAACAGATGTAGGGGCAAGACGTTGGGAAAGTGTTTTCTGTGATCAGAGATGTCAATTGTTTGGGAGATGACTTTTCTTTGTTTTCATGCTGACGAAGACAGTTAGACCAGATGAACTAACACAAATGCTAATAATTGAAATCTGTTCCATGATGTAATTTTAAATTTGGTGACTTTGGTTAGCTATATTTGCAGCGTTAGCTGACATCAAAGACATTCATTTTGCTTGGTTTGCTTTTAGAACAATGCAAAATGTCAACCTTGGCTCAGTGACCGTGTTCTTGCCTCTGAGTCAGAGATTGTGGATTCAAGTTTCACTCTAGAAATTTGAGCAAAAAACCTAGACTGACACTTCAGTGCAGTGCTGACGTCTGTGGCAATGCCTTTAAGCGGCTCCAGCACCTCAAGCTGCATACGGACTACCACCGAAATGAGCGGCCCTACAAGTGCGAGGAGTGTGGGAAGGCCTTTGTGCAACCAGGAGATCTCCGTATCCACGGGCGTATCCTCAGCGGGGAGAAGCCCCACACATGCCTGGTCTGTGCCAAAGGTTTTGCCCAGATGGCTAACCTTCGAGCGCACCAGCAGATCCACCTGAATGGAAAGACCCACGAATGCCTGGTGTGCAACAAGTCATATAAGCGGCCTTCCAGCCTCCAGCTCCACCTCCAGACACACCAGAGTCCTGACAGCTTGGAGTGCCCTGAGTGTGACAAGCAGTTCAAAGGTAGTGGCAAGCTGCACCGCCACTTGCGGGCTCACACTGGTGAAAGACCCTACCAGTGCCCAGACTGCAGTAAGTCATAAGTCATTCACCCGGGTGGCCTACCTGGACACCCACCGCTACAACCACACTGGGGTCAAACAGTACTTGTGCAGCGAGTGTGGCAAGTGTTTCAACGACTTTGCCTGCTTTCAAGCACACTTGAGGGCCCACAGGGACAAGAAGCCCTATGCCTGCAGTTACTGTGATAAAGGCTACACTCTGCTGAAGGAGATGAAAAAACACCAGCGAATTCACACAGGCGAGAGGCCCTTTGCTTGCAGCAAGTGTGGCAAGAGCTTCCAGGTCAAACGGCACCTGAGGAAGCACCGCAATGTCCACAGGAAGAGAGATGCCAAGTTACCGCCATGCAGCTCAGGCTCGGAGACCATCCTTGGTGTATAAGAGAAATAGTGCAAATCGAGGTGGGTTTGACCGGGCTGTTTCTCTTTAAACTGGTTTTGGTGAGTTGCACAGCTGAGAAATTATGTGGCTGTAAGTTGTTGCCAAGAATTTTGAATCTATAATTCATCATGAGATGGGAAGCAGTCGTTAGAATTACACTTTCACTTTTTAGGACAAGAGCATCTGGGAGACACAGGGCCATACATACCCTTCTACATTCCCACACAGCCTGCTGTTATCTCATGAGGAAAATGCAATATTAATCTGATGTCCGTACAATTAGCAACGAATTTGGAATTATTAAATCCTGATGCATGATTTACAATTTTAAAGTAAAGAATTTAAAAAAAGAAATGTGATTTCAATGTTGAAGCTGTTCATGTTTTAAAATTCTTCAAAATCAAATGCCTTCCCCATCTCTCATTACCCACAGCCCACTGCAGCCCTCCACTGAATCAGGGCATCTTGTTTACATTATCACTGAGGTTACACATTTCTGCTCATTGTGATTTATTGCTTGCCTCTTCTGAAGAATGTAAATAGGAAATTTGCTGAACTCCACGGACTTCTTCTGAAGCCTCTTCTGAAACTTGGCTCCCCCAATCCACACAGCTAATAGACTTGGAGAGTTTTATGTGGGGTCTGAGGTGTCTGTTGCCTATCAGCCATCTTGCTTCCGGAGGCTAGTAAGAAAAACTGACAGGCTACCTTCCCTTGATTTAACTGTGGAGTGGAACAGTTTGTGGCGTAAGATTTGCAAGAACTGACCAAAACAAACCGCAGGGAAGATGAACAGTTTTTTTTATCACATCAAGTTGTTATGATCTGGAATGTACTGCCTGAAATGACAGTGCAAGCAGATTCAGTAGTAACTTTTAAAAGAGAATTGGATAAATATTTGAAAAGGAAACATTTGCATGGCTTGAGAAAATAACTGGGCAGTGGGAATAATTGAATAGCACTTTCTTTTCACTGCCATGATGGTCCACAAAACCTCCTTCTGTGCCATATGATTATATCTGGTTGAAGGAGATGCTAGAATAGATCACATGAGAAAACATAGTATTTTGTACTTAACACTGTTTGCACGCAATACATTGTTGTGTCAACATGCAGTGTCAAAAGTGATTTGACACGGACTTAATACACTTACTGGGTTACCAATCCCCATCATTATCAGCTACGGCTTAGTTGGTACCTCTGACTTGAACCTAAAATGTAGGCTGATACTTTACTGCAGTACACGTGGAATGCTGCACTGTCAGTGGTGCCCCATTTTGGTGAGGTATTAAGATGAGTCGGGTGGACATAAAATGATCTCATGGCATAATTCAAAAAAGAGCAGGGACGTTCTTCTTAGTGTCTTTGGCAATATTTATCCATAAAACAGTGACTACACTTCAAAAGTACTTAATTGTTGTAAAGCACTTTGGGATATCCACAGTCCATGTGGTGTAGGTACAATCACAGTGCTGTTAGAAAGGGAATTTCAGAATTTTGACAAGGAACGGCAATTTAGTTCAAATTCAGGATGTTGTTTGGCTTAGAGGGGAATTGGCATGATGGTGTTTCCATGCATCTGCACCCTTGTTCTTCTAGGTGGTAGAGGTCACGGGTTTGGAAGGTGCTGTTGAAAGAGCCATGGTGAGTTGCTGTAATACATCTTGCAGATGATACACCCTGCTTCCACTGTGGTGGAGGGAGTGAATGTTTATGGTAGTGGACGGGGTGTTAATCAAGCGGGCTGCTTTGACCTGGATGGTGTCAAGCTTTTTGTGTATTGTTGGAGCTGCACCCATCCAGGCAACTGCACAGTATTCCATCATACTCCTGATTTGTGCCTTGTAGATAGTGGAGATTTTGGGGATTCACTCTGACATGTTCTTGTAGCCATTATATTTGTATGGATGGTCTATAGTAACCCCTAGGACTGGGGAGAGAGGGTGGGCAATTCAATGATGCTAATAATATTGAATGTCATGGGAGGTGGTTAGTCTCTGTGTTTTTGGAGATGGTCACTGCTTGGCATTTGTGTGACACAAATGTTATTTGTCACTTATGATACGATCATCGTAGATAAATTTTTAAAATGAGAGGAACCCCCATGATGTCAGTGGAAAGAAAACCACAGGACAAGATTTTACTTTTTAAAACGTTTACTGCAACAAACCAACAAAAATTAACATAATTCAAACATTAATTAACAGGCAAAGCATATTTCAAACAGCAACTTAAATTTTTCTTTAAATAATGGATATAACAATGATAAGCCTCATGTTGTTGCAAGTACAGTATTGTTCACCTTATTTACAGAAGGATGTAAATGTGTTGGGAAGCAGTTCAGTGAAGGTTTACCAGACTAATACCTGGAATGGGTGGTTTGTCTTATGAGGAAAGGTTAGACAGGCTAGGCTTGTATCTCCCAAAGTTTAGAAGAGTAAGAGGTGACTTGATTGAAACAAGATCCTGAGGAGTCTTGACAGGGTGGATGTGGAGAGAATGTTTCCTCTTGTGGGAGAATCTAGAACTAGGGGGTCACTGTTTAAAAATAAGGGATCATCTATTTAAAACAGAGATGAGGCGAAATTTTGTCACTCAGAGGGTTGTGAGTCTCTGGAACTTTCTTCCTGAAAATATGATAGAGGCAGTCTTTGAATATTTTTAAAGCAGAGGTGGATAGATTCTTGGTAAGCAAGGGGGTGGTAGGATATTGGTGGTAGGTGCGATGTGGATTTTAGGTTACTATCAGATCTTATTAAATGGTGGAGCAGGCTCGAGGTGCTGAATGGCCTATTTCTCCTTGTTCATACGAATGTATGTTCACTCGTGTTACTTCTTGCACAAATGTGGGACCTTGTGCAATCTTAGTCTTTGCAACTCAGCCTTTGTTTTGCAGGCTCTCTCACTTCTCTTCCAATCGTTTTGGCTCCTGAGTTACATTCATCAGCAATGGCATTCCATTGGAAGTCCCTGAATACGGTTACTACTGACATGACGCATGTTTTTGAGCCTTCTTCACTTGGTTCATGACAGTCCTGATGTAACACAATCCCAGAAATTCCCATCACTGATCCCTTTAAACAGTCTGGTAGGGTCTGGCACCACTTCAACAGCAGCAATGGGTATAACGCATACAGTAACATACACTTTGCTCTATACTCAGAGACCTGCCTCAGTACCAGGGCCTGTTTGAAGAATGCCAAACAGAAAACTTCCATTTGGAGAGAGCCTTGCTTGTTTTCTCTTTGCACAAATTCCCAGTGTTCTAAACTGTCAAACAGAAAAAAAAATGAATCCCAACACCAGCACAATTAGCTTTTTATTTATCCTTTGCTACTTAGCTGTTCATCCCAATGGCAACCCAGGTCTCATGGGCATTTCTTCCAATCTAATTATGTCATAATCAGGAAACAAATTAATCAGTTTTCAAAATACTCCTGACGATATATTGTTGTTAAAGGGACATTGCACAAAAGGAAAATACCTTTTCCCAGCACATGGGTCATTACTCTTATTGGCCCTAGCCTGAATGTTGACTCCATAACTCGTATGTTTTCACTACATGAGTACAGTGCAAGTGTATTACAACAGATTTGAATGTGGACAATTTGCCCATCATAACAGGCAGTCTGAAATATCCTTCAATTTGAGTTTTCTACCGTTATCTTCCCTACCTGTGATCTGTTGCTGTCTCCCTGACCAGGATGATGTTAAAAGCTGCCTGTTCCACTCCAGATAATTAAACATTCCGGCACTAGATTGATCTTAAAGTTGGCGGCTCCACTGAATCAAGGCTGCAGCATTTATCAGTTTTCAGATGTGCAGATCCTCCCTGCTTAAAAGTACTGTCATGCTGGTAAGTGGGACATGTGTTGAATGGAATGATGCTAGAGCAGTAATTAGTGTTTTACTGTCACTGATCTGTATAGGACACTGTTTAAACAGAATGGACGAGGCATGATTAAAGCAACCCAAGATAGGCAATGTAGCAAGTAATGCAACTGATCCAGTCTGCGTGGAGACTGTGGATAGGCAAGATTTCTAAAACAATCTTGAATTTCAAATGAGTCTAGTTGCTTACAAAACTTGTAGTTGTCTGATTAAAAGTTGCATTCACCACCCTTGTAAGCACAGACTTGGTTGGTGGATTTACATTTTGATTTGCGAGATGATATTTTATACCCTAAGAACATATGGGAAGGTAACAGAAGTAGGCTATCTAGCCCCTTGACCTGTTCTGCCATTCAAGGAGATCATGCTGATCTGCAACCTAATTCCAAATACCTTTGCCTCATATTGCTTAATGCCTTTGGTTCACAAGAATATATTAACCTTAGCTTTAAAATGAATAATTGACCTAGCATCAGTTGCTGAAGAGAATTCCAAACTTAAACCACAGTCTGTTTCCAAATTCCATTTGCTGAAGGGTCTGTCTCTAATTTTTAGACTATGCCCCCTCGTCCTAGGCTCCCCAACCAGCAAAAAGTTTCTCTCTATCCATCCCCTCCGTTCCCCTTAACATATGGAAAACTTTGACCAAACCTTCTAAATTGAAAGAAATAAAATCTTTGTATGTTCTCCCCTTTTAGCTTAACCCTTGGAGTCCAGGTACCATTCTAGTAGGTCTACGCTGCATTCTCTCCCAGGCCAGTATATCCTTTGCAACACATGGTGCCCAGAACTGCTTACTGTACTTCAGTATAGTCTGACTGGAGTTTTGAATAGCTAAAGCATAACTTCTACCCTGTTATATTCTAGTCTTCTAGATATAAAGCCTAGCATTCCATTAGCCTTCTTAATTATTTTCTGTATCTGTTCATAACATTTTAATGATCTGGGTACCTGCATCCCCAAGTCTCTTTGGACCTCCACTGTTTTGAGCTTTTCACCATTTAGAAAGTGCCCTTTTCTGTCTTTTTACGTCCAATGCAGATGACCTCACATTTTTGCCTACATTGAAATCTACTTGCTACAGTTTTACCCATTCACTTAATCTATCAATATCTCTGTAATTTTATATTTCCATCTACACTGCTTAAAATAGGTCATGGGCCATCTGCCAGGTCCACTGTGTGCAGAGTGTTATGTGATAATTGAGTATAGGTGTACTGTTGTACCATGTCACGAGCACCAGAACAGTCCAGGGTATAAGAATTAAGTAGAAATAATTGGACATATCTTGTAAATTCCTAATTCTTGATTTTAAATGTAGAATTACAGGTATATGCATTTGTTGATATGGTATTTGGTTTTCCTGATGAAAGCAAGACATTCTTCTTGTTTGCAATTTATGGTCCTGCAACCCTCAAACTGCTAGTATAAAATACAATGGCATTAGAATGTATGGAATTGTAGAAATGTTTTTATTTGCAGGATATAAAAATAAAACTGCTAACTTGTAAACCTTGTGATTTATATCTGTTTATTTTTGTAAAGATGTTGCTTTTAGCACTGGAAAGTATATCAGAGATTGCCATAGTGATATGATGATTTACAGCGTGCGCATGATGCAATATTCTTTTTGATAGTGACTGCTTGGTGTAGCATCTTATGATACTGACACAACATCCCAAGTACAAATCGAGCTTCCCGCTCTCTGATGGGGATGATCTTGCACTGTCTTGATGGTATTTGACCATGGGAACCATCATGTCACCCAATGTTACAACTCTGGAGAAACATTTTCCAATGGCTTTGGAACCTGAGCTTTGCCCTGTGCCTTTTCTGTAATAGACCATTAGATAACCCACAAAAAAGAGGACTGAAGCTCTCAGTGAAACAAGCGCCTGTAACTTCTGAGCTGAGGGGCGTCATAACAGGGGGGATTCCCCAAGATTGTGCTGGAGAACTACCCCCCTTCTCCACCACCCACCAGACATCCCCATGTAAGGATTGCATGGCAATTGCCTGGAAGTTTGAACTTCTGTTGAGTAATTGACCTGCCATAGGAAGGATCCAAAAGTACGATTTCAATTATAAACTTTGGATGGGTTCAGACTGTCTTACAGTAAAAGTTACCCAGAGAAAGTTAGAATTAAAACCACTTCTAACTTCTGGGTAACTATAGTACCCCCTCAAACATCCACAGGACTCCCCCCACTAACCCCTCATCCCCCCTACCCCCCCCCAATGGGTGTCCCCCCAACCTCCCAAGTAGCCCCATCCCTGCCACTAACCCCCTCCCCCAGCCCCCGCCAACCTCCCAAACCTCCCCCATATTCGCCGACCCCCCAACTGCCCTCCCCTCCACCCGGTTACCCTCCCTACTCACTGCCGCCTGACCATATGACTCTTCCCACTGACCATCCCGACTACCTGACGTCCCTCGCTGACTACCTACCCCCTGACCACGCAACCCCCGCCCCCAAACTGACGACTCAGCCCCCCAATCTTACCCATTTACAAACTTACCTTCTCCCTAGCTTCTCAAAGTTAATCTTACCTGCTTTACAGCAGTTAGTGCTGTAAAAAAGGGTGTGTGGCTTCCTTACCTCCAACTCTCCTGCCCTCGACATAAGGCCTCGGGTACCTGCTGCACCACACTGTTCTCGCCTGGCCTGAGTCAGAAGGTCGGCCAAGAAAGGAGCAGCTTCATTTCCAGGTAAGCAAGTAGGAGCAGAGTGTCAATCCAACTCTGCCACTCCATGGAAGTTACAGGCAAAGATCATTATGAATGATTTCAACTGCTTCACATTCACAGACAGCAAGTTAACATATGAATTAAGTGTCAAAGCAGACCTCTCAACTCCATCTCATTTCTCTCCTTGAAAGCATGGGGGCTTTGGGGGATGGGGGGAATTGATGGATGGAGCAAACACTTGCTTTTCATAGCTTACAGTTTGAGAAGGTGTCAATCTATGTTTTTTTAGTTTCTGGCTCTGCAGTGTTAAGAATTGTGCCATAGTCCTTTGTTTCAAACCTCTCTTCTCCCTCATCTTCCCTCCCAAAATGGGTTTTTCCTTTTCAGTTAATTCTGAGGGACCTACAGCTGATGTAAATTTACCAGCAGGCCTGATAATGCAGAGGGACAGTGTCTCTGACACCTTCCGATATAGAAATTTACCAGCAGAATGTCCCCTCTCCCATAAGTATGCCCTTCACAGAAACCTCAAGCTATATCCATATGAATAGAATTGTCCTTAAACACTGGGTGTGAATATTTGGAGATGATAAATTGCTGAACATTCCAAGCCAATGGACCTGGCCTGTGACAAGGGGTGGGATTCGACTTAGGAGGGCCCATTATACACACAGCCCAATTTTTTTTCCATTGCAGTTAATGGAAGGAAATTGGGCAGTTAGGGTTGCCAAATGTGCTTAAATGTATTCCTAAGGTTTCATCATATGACTTACCCCCATGCTCCAGCCATTAGTTGGCCAATGCATCCATCCTTGTGACACAGACTTCCTACGCCAATCGGAAAGTCAAACAGATTTTATTTTCCCACTTTCAATATTCTCATATCTGGTAAAGGGAAATGTTCAAAGAAAATGACAAGAAAAAAGAATCTTTTTTAATGTCCCAGTGATTTTTCTCCAGACTTGCGCACATCAGTGTCCCGGAGATTGATCTCCAATTCCTAAAGACTCGTCCAATCCTGGAGGGTTGGCAACCCTATGGGCAATACATAAATGGCCGTCCAATCCCATTCAAAATGAATTTCATCCAATATAGATCTTTGTCTTATCAGGTTGAAACAGCGAGTAGTGATATCCCCCAAATTGGCTTCAAGAACAAAGAAAAGTACAGCACAGGAACAGGCCCTTCGGGCCTCCAAGCCTGCGCCGATCATATTGCCCGTCAACTAAAACATTTTGGACTTACATGAATAGAGGGATACTGACCCCGTATTTGTCAAGCTGCCTCTTAAACACCACTATCGTACCTGCTTCCACCACCTCCTCTGGCAGCGCATTCTAGACACTCAGTAACCTCCGTGTAAAAAAACTTGCCCCACACATTTCCTCTATGGTTTTCTCCTCTCACCTTAAATCTATGTCCCCTAGTAATTGACTCTTCCACCCTGGGAAAAAGCTTCTGACTATCTACTCTGTCCATGCCACTCATAATTTTGTAAACTTCTATCAAGTTGCCCCTCAATCTCCGTCGCTCTAGTGAGAACAATCCGAGTTTCTCCAACTCTCCTCATAGCTAATAAATTCCAGACCAGGCAGCATCCTGGTAAACCTCCTCTGCACCCTCTCCAATGCCTCCACATCCTTCTGGTAATGTGGCGACCAGAATTGCACGCAATATTCCAATGTGGCCTAACCAAGGTTCTATGCAGCTGCAGCATGACTTGCCAGCTTTTATACTCAATAGCGCTGCCAATGAAGGCAAGCATGCCTTCCTGACTACCTTATCCACCTGCATTGCCACTTTCAGTGACCTGTGGGCCTGTATCCCCAGATCCCTCTGCCCGTCAATGCACTTAAGGGTTCTGCCATTTACTGTATAATTCCTGCCTGTATTAGACCATCCAAAATGCGTTATCTCACATTTGTCCGGATTAAACTCCATCTGCCATTTCTCCGCCCAATTCTCCAACCGATCTATGTCCCGTTGTATCTTTTGATAATCCTCTTCACTATCTGCAACTCCTCCAACCTTAGTGTCGTCTGCAAACTTACTAATTAGCCCAGTTACATTTTCCTCCAAATCATTTATGTATACTACAGACAGCAAAGGTCCCAGCACTGATCCCTGCGGAACTCCGTTAGTCACAGCTCTCCATTCAGAAAAGCACCCTTCCACTGCTACCCTCGGTCTTCTATGACCAAGCCAATTCTATATCCATCTTGCCAGCTCACCTCTGATCCCGTGCGACTTTACCTTCTGTGCCAGTCTGCCATGAGGAACCTTGTCAAAGGCCTTACTGAAATCTGTATATATAACATCCACTGCCCTTCCATCATCGATCATCTTTGTCACTTCCTTGAAAGACTCTATCAAGTTGGTGAGACATGACCTACCCTTCACAAAACCACGCTGCCTCTCACTAATATGCCCATTTGCTTCCAAATGTTAGTAAATGCTGTTACAAAGAATCTTCAATAATTTCCCAACCACTGACATAAGACTCACTGACCTGTAATTTCCTGGATTAGCCCTGCTACCCTTCTTAAACAATTGAACAGCATTGGCCATTCTCCAGTCCTCTGAGACCTCACCCGTAGCCAGTGAGGATACAAAGATTTTTGTCAAGGCCCCAGCAATCTCCTCCCTTGCCTCCCTCAGTATTCTGGGGTAGATCCCATCTGGCCCTGGGCACTTATCCACCTTAATATTCTTCAAGACGCCTAACACCTCTTTTTTGATCGCAACATGATCCAGGCTATCTACACACTCTTCCCTAGACAAATCTACTGCTAAGTCCTTCTCTTTGGTGAATACTGATGAGAAGTATTCATTTAGTATCTCTCCCATTTCCTCTGGCTCCACACACAGATTCCCACCTCTGTCCCTGAGTGGGCCTATTCTTTGCCTGGCTATCCTCTTTCTTTTTACATATGTATTAAAGGCCTTGGGATTTTCCTTAATCCTGGTTGCCAGTGACTTTTCATGACCCCTTTTAGCCCTCCTGACTCCTTGCTTAAGTTTCTTCCTACTTTCTTGATATTCTCCATGGGTTTCATCTGTTCCCAGCCTTCTAGACCTTACGAATGCTTCCCTTTTCTTTTTGACTAATCTCATAATATCCTTCGTTATCCAAGGTTCCTGAAAGTTGCCATGCTTATCCTTCATCCTAGCAGGAACATGCTGGATCTGAATTCTTATCAACTGATGTTTGAAAGCCTCCCCACATGTCAGTTGTTGATCTGCCCTCAAACATCCACCTCCAGTCTAGATTCCTCAGTTCCTGCCTAATATTGTTATAATTAGCCTTCCCCCAATTAAGCACCTTAACCTGAGGGCTCCTGTTATCCTTATCCACCAGTACCTTGAAACTTACTGAATTATGGTCACTTTTCCCGAAATGCTCCCCTACTGAAACTTCGACCACCTGGCCAGGTTCATTCCCTAATACCAGGTCCAGTATTGCCCTTTCCCTAGTTGGACTATCTACATGTCGTCTCAGGAAGCCCTCCTGGATGCACCTTACAAATTCTGCACCATCCAAACCCCTAGCACTAAGTGATTCCCAGTCAATATAGGAAAAGTTAAAATCATCCACTACAACAACCCTATTGCTTTTACATCTTTCCAAAATCTGCCTACATAACTGTTCCTCAATCTCCCGCTGGCAATCGGGAGGCCTATAGTAAACCCCCAACATTGTGACTGCACCCTTCCTATTCCGGAGCTCTACCCATATTGCCTCACTGCATGAGCCCACCGAGGTGTCCTCCTGTCATACAGCTGTGATATTCCCCTTAACCAGCAGTGCAACTCCCCCACCTCTTCTACATCTCTCTCTATCCTGCCTGAAACATCTAAATCCTGGAACGTTTATCTGCCAATCCTGTCCATCCTTCAACCAAGTCTCTGTAATAGCAATAACATCATAGTCCCAAGTACTAATCCAAGCTCTAAGCTCCTCTGCCTTGCCTGTTATACTTCTTGCATTGAAACAAATGCATTTCAGAACCCCAGTCCCACTGTGTTCAGTAATTTCTCCCTGCCTGCCCTTCCTCTTAGTCCTATTGGCCATATTCACTAGTTCCCAGTCATTTATTTCATCTACTGACCTATTGCTCTGGTTCCCACCCCTCTGCCATACTAGTTTAAACCCTCCCGAGTGACACTAGCAAACCTCACAGCCAGGATATTGGTGCCCCTCCAGTTTAGATGCAACCTGTCCTTCTTGTACAGGTCCCACCTGCCCCAGAAGAGATCCCACTGATCCAGATATCAGAAACCCTCCCTCCTACACCATCCGTTCAGCCACGTGTTCATCTGCACTATCTTCCTATTTCTAGCCTCACTGGCACGTGGCACAGGGAGTAATCCTGAGATTACAACCCTAGAGGTCCTGTTTTTTAAACTTTCTGCCTAACTCCCTGAACTCCCGCTGCAGGACCTCGTCACTCTTCCTGCCTATTTCGTTAGTACCAATGTGTACCATGACCTCTGGCTGTTCTCCCTCCCCCTTCAAAATGTTCCGTACCCAATCAGAGACATCCTGGACGCTGGCACCAGGGAGGCAACACACTATCCTGGTGTCTCTTTCACGACTACAGAAGCGCCTATCTGAGACCCTGACTATAGAGTCCCATATGACAATTGCTCTTCTGTGCCTTGACCCCCCCTGCTGAACAACAGAGACAACCGTGGTGCCACTGCTCTGGCTACTGCTGTTGTTTTCCCCTGATAGGCCATCCCCCACAACAGTATCCAAAACGGTATAACTGTTAGAGAGCGGGACAGCCATAGGGGATTTCTGCTCCTTCTAGCAGTCACCCATTTATCTGTCTGTACCTTGGGTGTGACCACGTCTCCAAAACTCCTGTCAATGACACTTTCCGCTACCTGAATGCTCCTATGTGCATCCAACTGCTGCTCCAATCGTCTGTGAGGAGCTGTAATTGGGTACACTTCCTGCTGATGTAGTTGTCCGGGACACTTGAAGCATCACAGATTTCCCACATCCCACAGGTGAAGCACTTCATCCCAGCAACTGCCATTTCTAGAACTATTTAATAAATTAATTTAAATCTAATAACTGCTTATTGACTCCTTATTAACTATACATTCCCTAGGGCTAGATTTCTACTATAAATGCTAAATTCTAAGAACAGTAATCCCCTGATTCTGGATTAGATGCCCTCTACTTATTAATTAAGTGATTAATTTATTTGGTTCAGTTAGATTAACAATGTTTTAGTTTCAAATTCAGTGTAGATTTTCTACCAGCCAATCAGGTCACAGATTTAACGTGTCGCCACTTTTAATTTTTTTTAAGACCCGAGGTCCACGAATCCCTGAGGTCAGGTTTTTATACTCACCTCTCTGGAACTCCGCCCACCGGATCTGCTCCCTGGAACCCTCCTCGCACTCTTTTATCCTGCGTCTTCGCTCTCCTCGCGCTCTTTTATCCTGTGTATCCACGCTCCCCTCGTGCTCTTTTATCCTGCGTCTCCGCTCTCCTCACGCTCTTTTATCCCGTGTCTCCACCGCTCTCCTCGTGCTCTTTTATCCTGTGTCTCCGCTCTCCTCATGCCCTTTTATCCTGCGTCTCAGCTCTCCTCGCGCTCTTTTATCCTGCGTCTCTGCTGCTCTCTTCGAGATCTTTTATCCTGTGTCTCCACTCTCCTCGCGTTCTTTTATCCTGCATCTCTGCTCTCCTCGCGCTCTTTTATCCTGCGTCTATGCCCTCTCCTTGCGCTCTTTTATCCAGTGTCTCTTCTCCCCTCACGCTCTTTTATCCTGCGTCTCCGCTCTCCTCGCACTCTTATCCAGTATCTCTGCTCCCCGCACGCTCTATTATCCTGTGTCTCCGCCCTCCTCATGCTCTTTTATCCCGTGTCTCCTCTCTCCTTGCGCTCTTTTATCCTGTGTCTCCACTGCTCTCCTCGTGCTTTTATCCTGCGTCTCCACTGCTCTCCTCGCGCACTTTTATCCCATGTCTCCACTGCTCTCCTCACGCTCTTTTACCCTGTTTCTCCACTGCTCTCTTTGCGCTCTTTTATCCTGCATCTCCACTCTCCTCGCGTTTTTTTATCCTGTGTCTCCACTGCTCTCCTCGCGCTCTCTTATCCCATGTCTCCGCTCTCCTCACGTTCTTTTATCCTGCGCCTCCGCCGCTCTCCTCGCGCACTTTTATCCTGTGTCTCCGCTCTCCTCACGCTCTTTTATCCTGCGCCTCCGCCACTCTCCTCACGCTCTTATATCCCGTGTCTCCGCTCTCCTCGTGCTCTTTTATCCTGCATCTCCGCTCTCCTCGTGCTGTTTTATCCCGTGTCTCCACCGCTCTCCTCGCGCTCTTTTATCCTGTGTCTCCGCTCTCCTCATGCCCTTTTATCCTGCGTCTCAGCTCTCCTCGCGCTCTTTTATCCTGCGTCTCTGCCGCTCTCCTTGCGCTCTTTTATCCAGTGTCTCTGCTCCCCTCACGCTCTTTTATCCTGTGTCTCCGCTCTCCTCGCGCTCTTATCCAGTGTCTCTGCTCCCCGCACGCTCTATTATCCTGTGTCTCCGCCCTCCTCACGCTCTTTTATCCCGTGTCTCCTCTCTCCTCGTGCTCTTTTATCCTGCGTCTCCACTGCTCTCCTCGCGCTCTTTCATCCTGCGTCTCCATTGCTCTCCTCGCGCACTTTTATCCCATGTCTCCACTGCTCTCCTCACGCTCTTTTAGCCTGTTTCTCCACTGCTGTCTTTGCGCTCTTTTATCCTGCATCTCCGCTCTCCTCGCATTTTTTTATCCTGTGTCTCCACTGCTCTCCTCGCGCTCTCTTATCCCATGTCTCCGCTCTCCTCGCGTTCTTTTATCCTGCGCCTCTGCTGCTCTCCTCGTGCACTTTTATCCTGTGTCTCCGCTCTCCTCACGCTCTTTTATCCTGCGCCTCCGCCACTCTCCTCACGCTCTTTTATCCCGTGTCTCCGCTCTCCTCGTGCTCTTTTATCCCGTGTCTCCACTCTCCTTGCGCTCTTTTATCCTGCGTCTCCACCGCTCTCCTCATGCTCTTTTATCCCGTGTTGCCGCTCTCCTCATGCTCTTTTATCCTGCATCTCGGCTCTCCTCGTGCTCTTTTATCCTGTATCTCCACCGCTCTCTTGGCGCTCTTTTATCCCATGTCTCCGCGCACCTCGCGCTCTTTTATCCTGTGTCTCCACTGCTCTCCTCGCGATCTTGTATCCCGTGTTCTGCTCACCTCGCGCTCTTTTATCCCGTGTCTCCGCTCTCCTCACGCTCTTTTATCCTGCGTCTCCACTCTCCTCGCATTCTTTTATCCTGTGTCTGCACTGCTCTCCTCGTGCTCTTTTATCTCATGTCTCCGCTCTCCTCGCGCTCTTTTATCCCATGTCTCTGCTCTCTTCACGCTCTGTTATCACGCACTTCCACCAATCTCCTTGTGCACTTTTATCCTGCGCCACCGCCGGTCTCCTCGCGCTCTTTTATCCGGAGTCTCCACCGCTCTCCTCATTCATTTTTATCCCACGTCCCCGCCGCTCTCCTCGCACTCTTTTATCCTGAGTCTCCACTCCCCTCACGCTCTTTTATCCTGCATCTCTGCCGCTCTCCTTGCGCTCTTTTATCCTGTGTCTCCACTCTCCTCGCGCTCTTTTATCCTGTGTCTCCGTTTTCCTCGCGCTCTTTTATCCTGTGTCTCCACTCTCCTCACTCTCTTTTATCTCTTGTCTCTGCCGCTCTCCTCATGCTCTTTTATCCTGTGTCTCCACCGATCTCCTCACGCTCTTTTATCCCGCGTCTCTGCTCTCCTCATGCTCTTTTATCCAGTGTCTCTGCTCCCCTCAAGCTCTTTTATCCTGTGTCTCCGCTCTCCTCGTGTTCTTTTATCCGGTGTCTCCGCTCTCCTCACGGTCATTTATCCTGTGTCTGTCGCTCTCCTTGTGCTCTTTTATCCTGTGTCTCTGCCACTCTCCTCGCGCACATTTAGCCCGCGTCTCCACCGCTCTCCTCACGCTCTTTTATCCTGTGTCTCCACTGCTCTCCTCCCGCTCTTTTATCCTGTGTCCACTGCGCTCCTCGCGCTCCTTGTACTCTTTCATCCTATGTCACCACCGCTCTCCTTGCGCTCTTTTATCCAGTGTCTCTGCTCCCTGCATGCTCTTTTATCCTGTGTCTCCACCCTCCTCACGCTCTTTGATCCCGTGTCTCCTCTCTCCTCACGCTCTTTTATCCTGCGTCTCCACTGCTCTCCTCGCGCTCTTTTACCCTGTGTCTCCACTGCACTCCTCGTGCTCTTTTATCCTGCATCTCTGCTCTCCTCACGGTCTTTTATCCTGCGTCTCCGCCGCTCTCCTCGTACACTATTAACCTGTGTCTCCGTTCTCCACGCGCTCTTTTATCCTGTGTATCCGCTCTCCTTGCGCTCTTTTATCCTGTGTTCGCCGATCTCATCGCGCACTTTTATCCCGTGTCTCCGCTCTTCTCGCGCTCTTTTATCCCGCGTCTCCGCTCTCCTCACGCTCTTTTATCTTGCGTCTCCACCGCTCTCCTCATGCACTTTTATCCTGCATCCCTGCTCTCCTCGTGCTCTTTTATCCCGTATCTCCACTGCTCTCCTCGCGATCTATTATCCCGTGTTCTGCTCACCTCGCGCTCTTTTATCCCGTGTCTCCGCTCTCCTCACGCTCTTTTATCCCGTGTTTCCGCTCTCCTCGTGCTCTTTTTTTCCATGTCTCCACTCTCCTGACGCTCTTTTATCCTGTGTCTCCGCTCTCCTCACGTTCTTTTATCTTGCGCCTCCACCGCTCTCCACACGCTATTTTATCCTGCATCTCCACGCTCTCCTCACGCCCTTTTATCCTGCGGGTCCGCTGCTCATTTCGTGCTCTTTTATCCTGCGCCTCCGCCGCTCTCCTCGCGCTCTTTTATCCTGCGCCTCCGCCGCTCTCCTCATGCTCTTTTATCCCGTGTCACCGCCCACCACACGCTCTTTTATCCCGTGTCTCCGCTCTCCTCGCGTTCTTTTACCCTGTGCATCCGCTGCTCTCTTTGCGCTCTTTTACCCTGCGTCTCCGCCGCTCTCCTTGCGTTCTTTTATCCCATGTCTCCGCTCTCCTCATGCTCTTTTATCCCGTGTCTCCGCTCTCCTCGCGTTCTTTTACCCTGTGCATCCGCCGCTCCCTTTGCGCTCTTTTACCCTGCGTCTCTGCCGCTCTCCTTGCGTTCTTTTATCCCGGGTCTCCGCTCTCCTCACGCTCTTTTATCCCGTGTTTCCGCTCTCCTCACGCTCTTTTATCCTGCATCTCCGCTGCTCTCCTTGCGTTCTTTTATCCCGTGTCTCCACTCTCCTCACGCTCTTTTATCCCGTGTCTCCGCTCTCCTCATGCTCTTTTATCCTGTGTCTCCGCTCTCCTTGTGCTCTTTTATCCCGTGTCTCCGCTCTCCTCGCACTCATTTATGCTGCATGTCCACTCTCCTCATGCTCTTTTATCCTGTGTCTCCACTGCTCTCCTCGCGCTCTTTTATCCTGCGTCTCCGCCAGTCTCCGCATGCTCTTTTATCCCGTGTCTCCGCTCTCCTCGTGCTCTTTTATCCCGTGTCTCCACTCTCCTCGTGCTCTTTTTTTCCATGTCTCCACTCTCCTCGCACTCTTTTATTCTGCGCCTCCACCGGTCTCCTCGCACTCTTTTATCCCGTGTCTCTGTTCTCCTTACGCTCTTTTATCCTGCATCTCTGCCGCTCTCCTCGCGCACTTTTATCCTGTGTCTCCGTTCTCCTTACGCTCCTTTATTCTGCATCTCTGCCGCTCTCCTCGCGCACTTATATCCTGTGTCTCTACCGCTGTTGTCACGGTCTTTTATCCCGCGTCTCCGCTCTCCTCACGCTCTTTTATCCTGTGTCTCCGCTCTCCTCGCGCTCTTTTATCCTGTGTCTCCGCTCTCCTCGCGCTCTTTTATCCTGCGTCTCCACTGCTCTCCTCATGCTCTTTTATCCCGTGTCGCCGCTCTCCTCGTGCTCTTTTATCCTGCGTCTCCGCCGCTCACCTCATGCTCTTTTATCCCGTATCTCCACCGCTCTCTTGGCACTCTTTTATCCCATTTGTCCGAGCACCTCGCGCTCTTTTATCCCGTGTCTCCACCGCTCTCCTCGCGCTCTTTTATCCGGTGTCTCCGCGCACCTCGCGCTCTTTTATCCCATGTCTCCGCTCTCCTCGTGCTCTTTTATCCCGTGTCTGCAATCTCCTCGCGCTCTTTTATCCTGCGTTCTGCTCTCCTCACGCTCTTTCATCCTGTGTCTCCACTGCTGTCCTTGCGCTCTTTTATCCTGTGTCTCCGCTCTCCTCACGCTCCTTTATCCTGCATGTCCGCTCTCCTCACGCTCTTTTATCCTGTGTCTCCACTGCTCTCCTCGCGCTCTTTTAGCCTGCGTCTCTGCTGCTATCCTCGCGCTCTTTTATCCCGTGTCTCCACTCTCTTTGTTCACTTTTATCAACTCTCTCCACCGCTCTCCTCGCGCTCCTTTATCCCATGTCTCCGCTCTCCTTGCGCTCTTTTATCCCATGTCTCTGCTCTCCTCATGCTCTCCACCACTCTCCTCATGCACTTTTATCCTGTGCCTCTGCCGCTTTCCTCGCGCTCTTTTATCCGGAGTCTCCACCGCTCTCCTCGTTCACTTTTATGCCACGTCCCCGCCGCTCTCCTTGCACTCTTTTATCCCGAGTCTCCACTCTCCTCGCGCTCTTTTATCCTGCATTTCTGCTGCTCTCCTCGTGCTCTTTTATTCCGTATCTCCACGGCTCTCTTGGCGCTCTTTTATCCCATGTCTCCGTGCACCTCGTGCTCTTTTATCTTCTGTCTCCACCGCTCTCCTCGCGCTCTTTTATTCCATGTCTCCGCTCACCTCGCGCTCTTTTATCCCGCGTCTCCGCTCTCCTCACGCTCTTTTATCTTGCGTCTCCACCGCTCTCCTCATGCTCTTTTATCCCGTGTTGCTGCTCTCCTCATGCTCTTTTATCCTGCATCTCTGCTCTCCTCATGCTCTTTTATCCCATGTCTCCACTGCTCTCCTCGCGATCTTTTATCCCGTGTTCTGCTCACCTCGCGCTTCTTTATCCCATGTCTTCACTCTCCTTGCGCTCTTTTATCCCATGTCTCTGCTCTCCTCATGCTCTCCACCACTCTCCTCGTGCACTTTTATCCTGCGCCTCCGCCGCTTTCCTTGTGCTCTTCTATCCGGAGTCTCCACCGCTCTCCTCATTCACTTTTATGCCACGTCCCCGCCGCTCTCCTTGCACTCTTTTATCCCGAGTCTCCACGCTCCTCGCGCTCTTTTATCCTGCATCTCTGCCGCTCTCCTCGCGCTCTTTTATCCTGTGTCTCCCCTCTCCTCGTGTTCTTTTATCCTGCGTCTCCGCTCTACTCATGCTCTTTTATCCCGTGTCTCCACTCTCCTCGTGCTCTTTTATTCCATGTCTCCACTGTCCTCGCACTCATTTATCCTGCGTCTCCACCACTCTCCTCATGCTCTTTTATCCTGCGTCTCCGCTCTCCTCGCGCTCTTTTATCCTGCGTCTCCACCACTCTCCTCATGCTCTTTTATTTTGTGTATCCGCTCTCCTCGTGCTCTTTTATCCCGTGTCTCCGCTCTCCTCGTGCTCTTTTATTCCGTGTCTCCGCTCTCCTCGTGCCCTTTTATCCTGCATCTCTGCTCTCCTCATGCTTGTTTATCCTGTGTCTCCGCTCTCCTCGTGCTCTTTTATTCCGTGTCTCCACTCTCCTCGTGCTCTTTTATCCTGCGACTCAGCCACTCTTCTCGCACACTTTTATCCCATGTCTGCACCACTCTCCTCGCGCTCTTTTAACCTGGGTTTCCACCGCTCCCCTCACGCTCTTTTATCCTGTGTCTGCCGCTCTCCTCGTGCTCTTTTATCCTGCATCTCCACTGCTCTCCTCGCGCTTTTATCCTGTGTCTCCGCTGCTCTCCTCACGCTATTTTATCCTGCATCCCCACGCTCTCCTCACGCTCTTTTATCCTGCATGTCCACCGCTCTTTTCACGCTCTTTTATTCTGCATCTCCACCGCTCTCTTTGCGCTCTTTTATCCTGTGTCTCTGCTCTCCTCACTCTCTTTTATCCTGTGTCTCCGCAGCTCTCTTCGTACACTTTTATCCTGTGTCTCCATTCTCCACGCGCTCTTTTATCCTGTGTATCCACTCTCCTTACGCTCTTTTATCCTGTGTTCACCGCTCTCATCACGCTCTTTTATCCTGCAACTCCGCCGCTCTACTCATGCTCTTTTATCCTGTGTCTCCGCCACTCTCCTTGCGCACTTTTATCCCATGTCTCCACCACTCTCCTCGCGTTCTTTTATCTTGCGTCTCTGCTGCACTCCTCACGCACTTTTGTCCTGTGTCTCCGCTCTCCTCACGTTCTTTTATCCTGTGTCTCTGCTCTCCTCATGCTCTTTTATCCCATGTCTCCGCTCTCCTCGCGCTCTTTTATCTTGCGTTCCGCTCTCCTTGCGCTCTTTTATCCTGTGTCTCCACTGCTCTCCTTGCGCTCTTTTATCCCGTGTCTCCGCTCTCCTCACGCTCTTTTATCCTGCGCCTTCGCCACTCTCCTCACGCTCTTTTATCCCGTGTCTCTGCTCTCCTCGCACTCTTTTATCCTGCATCTCCACCGCTCTCCTCATGCTCTTTTATCCCGTGTCGCCGCTCTCCTCATGCTCTTTTATCCTGTGTCTCCGCCGCTCACCTCGTGCTCATTTATCCCGTATCTCCACCGCTCTCTTGGCGCTCTTTTATCCCATGTCTCCGCGCACCTCGCGCTCTTTTATCCTGTGTCTCCACTGCTCTCCTCGCGATCTTTTATCCCGTGTTCTGCTCACCTCGCGCTCTTTTATCCCGTGTCTCCGCTCTCCTCACTCTCTTTTATCCTGCGTCTCCGCTCTCCTCGCGCTCTTTTATCCTGTGTCTCCACTGCTCTCCCCGGTCTCTTTTATCCCATGTCTCCGCTCTCCTCGCGCTCTTTTATCCTGCATCTCCGCTCTCCTCATGCTCTTTTATCCTGTGTCTGCACTGCTCTCCTCGCGCTCTTTTATCCTGCGTCTCCGCCGCTCTCCTCACGCTCTTCTATCCCGTGTCTCCACTCTCCTTGTTCACTTTTATCCATTCTCTCCATCGCTCTCCTCGCGCACTTTTATCCCATGTCTCCACTCTCCTCGTGCTCTTTTATCCCATGTCTCTGCTCTCCTCACGCTCTGTTATCATGCATCTCCACCACTCTCCCGTGTCTCCGCTCTCCTCGTGCTCTTTTATCCCGTGTCTCCACTCTCCTCGTGCTCTTTTATCCTGCGTCTCCACCGCGCTCCTCATGCTCTTTTATCCCGTGTCGCCGCTCTCCTCATGCTCTTTTATCCTGCTTCTCCGCCGCTCACCTCGTGCTCTTTTATCCCGTATCTCCACCGCTCTCTTGGCGCTCTTTTATCCCATGTCTCCGCGCACCTCGTGCTCTTTTATCCTGTGTCTCCACTGCTCTCCTCATGATCTTTTATCCCGTGTTCTGCTCACCTCGCGCTCTTTTATCCCGTTTCTCCGCTCTCCTCACGCTCTTTTATCCTGCGTCACTGCCGCTCTCCTCGCGCACTTTTATCCAGTGTCTCCGCTCTCCTCACGCTCTTTTATCCTGCGCCTCCGCCACACTCCTCATGCTCTTTTATCCTGTGTCTCCGCTCTCCTCGTGCTCTTTTATCCCATGTCTCCACTCTCCTCACGTTCTTTTATCCTGTGTCTCCACTGCTCTCCTCACGCTCTCTTATCCCATGTCTCCGCTCTCTTCGCGTTCTTTTATCCTGCTCCTCTGCCGCTCTCCTCGCGCACTTTTATCCTGTGTCTCCGCTCTCCCCACGCTCTTTTATCCTGCGCCTCCGCCACTCTCCTCACGCTCTTTTATCCCGTGTCTCCGCTCTCCTCGTGCTCTTTTATCCTGTGTCTCCGATCTCCTCGTGCTCTTTTATCCAGTATCTCCACCGCTCTCTTGGCGCTCTTTTATCCCATGTCTCTGTGCACCTCGCGCTCTTTTATCCTGTGTCTCCACTGCTCTCCTCGCGATCTTGTATCCCGTGTTCTGCTCACCTCGCGCTCTTTTATCCTGTGTCTCTGCTCTTCTCGTACTCTTTGATCCCGTGTCTCCACTCTCCTCATGCTCTTTTATCCTGCGTCTCCGCTCTCCTCGCGTTCTTTTATCCTGTGTCTGCACTGCTCTCATCGCGCTCTTTTATCTCATGTCTCCGCTCTCCTCGTGCTCTTTTATCCCATGTCTCTGCTCTCCTCACGCTCTGTTATCACACATATCCACCACTCTCCTTGTACACTTTTATCCTGCGCCTCCACCGCTCTCCTCACGCTCTTTTATCCGGAGTCTCCACCGCTCTCCTCATTCATTTTTATCACACGTCCCCGCTGCTCTCCTCGCACTCTTTTATCCCGAGTCTCCACTCCCCTCATGCTCTTTTATCCTGCATCTCTGTCGCTCTCCTCACGCTCTTTTATCCTGTGTCTCCGCTCTCCTCGTGCTCTTTTATCCTGTCTCCATTTTCCTCGCGCACTTTTATCCTGTGTCTCCACTCTCCTCACTCTCTTTTATCCTGCGTCTCCGCCACTCTCCTCATGCTCTTTTATCCCGTGTCTCCACCGCTCTCCTCGCGCTCATTTATCCCGTATCTCCGCCGCTCTCCTCGCACTCTTTTATCCCTTGTCTCTGCTGCTCTCCTCATGCTCTTTTATCCTGTGTCTCCACCGATCTCCTCACGCTCTTTTATCCCGCGTCTCCGCTCTCCTCGTGCTCTTTTATCCAGTGTCTCTGCTCCCCTCAAGCTCTTTTATCCTGTGTCTCCGCTCTCCTCGCGCTCTTTTATCCTCTGTCTCCACTGCTCTCCTCACGCTCTTTTATCCTGTGTCCACTGCGCTCCTCGCGCTCCTTGCGCTCTTTCATCCTATGTCACCACCGCTCTCCTTGCGCTCTTTTATCCAGTGTCTCTGCTCCCTGCATGCTCTTTTATCCTGTGTCTCCACCCTCCTCATGCTCTTTGATCCCATGTCTCCTCTCTCCTCACGCTCTTTTATCTTGCGTCTCCACTGCTCTCCTCGCGCTCTTTTATCCTGTGTCTCCACTGCACTCCTCGCGCTCTTTTATCCTGCATCTCTGCTCTCCTCACACTCTTTTATCCTGCGTCTCCGCTGCTCTCCTCGTACACTATTAACCTGTGTCTCCGTTCTCCACGCGCTCTTTTATCCTGTGTATCCGCTCTCCTTGCGCTCTTTTATCCTGTGTTCGCCGATCTCATCGCGCTCTTTTATCCTGCATCTATGCCGCTCTCCTTGTGCTCTTTTATCCTGTGTTCACCGATCTCATCGCGCTCTTTTATCCTGCGCCTCCGCCGCTCTCCTCATGCTCTTTTATCCCATGTCACCGCTCTCCACACGCTCTTTTAACCCGTGTCTCCGCTCTCCTCGCGTTCTTTTATCCTGCGCATCCGCCGCTCTCCTCGCGCTCTTTTATCCTGCGCCTCCGCCGCTCTCCTCGTACACTATTAACCTGTGTCTCCATTCTCCACGCACTCTTTTATCCTGTGTATCCGTTCTCCTTGCGCTCTTTTATCCTGTGTTCGCCGATCTCATCGCGCTCTTTTATCCTGCATCTATGCCACTCTCCTTGTGCTCTTTTATCCTGTGTTCGCCGATCTCATCGCGCTCTTTTATCCTGCGCCTCCGCCGCTCTCCTCATGTTCTTTTATCCCGTGTCACTGCTCTCCACACGCTCTTTTATCCCGTGTCTCCACTCTCCTCACGTTCTTTTATCCTGCGCATCCGCCGCTCTCCTCGTGCTCTTTTATCCTGCGCCTCCGCCGCTCTCCTTGTGCTCTTTTATCCTGCGCAACCGCCGCTCTCCTCATGCTCTTTTATCCTGCTTCTCCGCCGCTCTCCTCGTACACTTTTATCCTGTGTCTCCGTTGTCCACGCGCTCTTTTATCCTGTGTGTCCGCTCTCCTTGCGCTCTTTTATCCTGTGTTTGCCGCTCTCATCGTGCACTTTTATTCTGCATCTACGCCGCTCTCCCCATGCTCTTTTATCCTGCGCCTCTGCCTCTCTCCTCGTGCTCTTTTATCCTGTGTCTCCGCTCTCCTCGTGCTCTTTTATCCCGTGTCTGCCACTCTCCTCATGCTCTTTTATCCCGTGTCTCCAACCTCTTCGTGTACTTTTATCCTGCGTCTCCACCGCTCTCCTCATACTCTTTTATCCCGTGTCTTCACGCTCCTCAAGTTCTTTTATCCTGCGCCCCCGCCGCTCTCCTCGCGCACTTTTATCCCGTGTCTCTGCTCTCCTCAGGCTCTTTTATCCCGTGTCTCCGCTCTTCTCGTGTTCTTTTATCCTGCGACTCCGCCGCTCTCCTCACGCTCTTTTATCCTGCGTCTCCGCTCTCCTCGCGTTCTTTTATCCTGTGTCTCCACTGCTCTCCTCACGCTCTTTTATCCCATGTCTCCGCTCTCCTCGCGTTCTTTTATCCTGCGCCTCCGCCACTCTCCTCGCGCACTTTTATCGCGTGTCTCCGCTCGCCTCACGCTCTTTTATCCGGCGCCTCCGCCACTCTCCTCACGCTCTTTTATCCCATGTCTCTGCTCTTCTCGTGCTCTTTTATCCCATGTCTCCACACTCCTCATGCTCTTTTATCCTGCGTCTCCGCTCTCCTCGCATTCTTTTATCCTGTGTCTCCGCTCTCCTCAAGCTCTTTTATCCTGCGCCTCCGCCACTCTCCTCATGCTCTTTTATCCCGTGTCTCCGCTCTCCTCATGCTCTTTTATCCCGTGTCTCCACTCTCCTCGCGCTCTTTTATCGTGTGTCTCTGCTCTCCTCACGCTCCTTTATCCCGCGTCTCCGCTCTTCTCGCGCTCTTTTATCCTGCGTCTCCACCGCGCTCCTCATGCTATTTTATCCCGTGTCGCCGCTCTCCTCATGCTCTTTTATCCTGCGTCTCCGCTCTCCTCGCGTTCTTTTATCCTGTGTCTCCACTGCTCTCCTCGCGCTCTTTTATCCCATGTCTCCGCTCTCCTCACGTTCTTTTATCCTGCGCCTCCGCCGCTCTCCTCGCGCACTTTTATCCCATGTCTCCGCTCTCCTCACGCTCTTTTATCCGGCGTCTCCGCCACTCTCCTCACGCTCTTTTATCCTGTGGCTCCGCTCTTCTCGTGCTCTTTTATCCTGTGTCTCCACTCTCCTCACGCTCTTTTATCCTCCGTCTCCGCTCTCCTCACGCTCTTTTATTCTGCGTCTCCACCGCTCACCTCGCGCTCTTTTATCCTGCGTCTCCGCCACTCTCCGCATGCTCTTTTATCCCGTGTCTCCGCTCTCTTCGTGCTCTTTTTTCCGTGTCTCCACTCTCCTGACGCTCTTTTATCCTGTGTCTCTGCTCTCCTCCCGTTCTTTTATCTTGCGCCTCCACCGCTCTCCTCACACTTTTAGCCTGTTTCTCCGCCGCTCTCCACACGCTATTTTATCCTGCATCTCCACGCTCTCCTCACGCCCTTTTATCCTGCATCTCCACGCTCTCCTCACGCCCTTTTATTCTGCGTCTCCGCTGCTCTCTTTGCGCTCTTTTAACCTGTGTCTCTGCTCTCCACACGCTCTTTTATCCTGCATCTCCGCTGCTCTCCTCGTACACTGTTAACCTGTGTCTCCGTTCTCCACGCGCTCTTTTATCCTGTGTATCCGTTCTCCTTGCGCTCTTTTATCCTTCATCTATGCCGATCTCATCGTGCTCTTTTATACTGCGCCTCTGCCGCTCTCCTTGAGCTCTTTTATCCTGCGCATCCGCCGCTCCCTTTGCGCTCTTTTACCCTGCGTCTCCGCCACTCTCCGCATGCTCTTTTATCCCGTGTCTCCGCTCTCTTCGTGCTCTTTTTTTCCGTGTCTCCACTCTTCTGATGCTCTTTTATCCTGTGTCTCTGCTCTCCTCACGTTCTTTTATCTTGCGCCTCCACCGGTCTCCTCGCGCTTTTAGCCTGTTTCTCCGCCGCTCTCCACACTCTATTTTATCCTGCATCTCCACGCTCTCCTCGCGCTCTTTAATCCTGCGCATTCGCCGCTCCCTTTGCTCTCTTTTACCCTGTGTCTCCACCGCTCTCCATGCGTTCTTTTATCCCGTGTCTCCGCTCTCCTCACGCTCTTTTATCCTGTGTCTCCACTCTCCTCACGCTCTTTTATCCCGTGTCTCCGCTCTCCTCACGCTCTTTTAGCCTGCGTCTCTGCCACTCTCCTCATGCTCTTTTATCCCGTGTTGCCACTCTCCTTGTTCACTTTTATCAACTCTCTCCACCGGACTCCTCGTGCTCCTTTATCCCATGTCTCCGCTCTCCTCATGATTTTTTATCCCGTGTCTCCGCTCTCCTTGTGCTCTTTTATCCCGTGTCTCCGCTCTCCTCGCACTCTTTTATTCTGCACTTCCGCCGCTCTCCTCGCACACTTTTATCCCGTGTCAACGTCCTCCTTACGCTCTTTTATCCTGCATCTCTGCCGCTCTCCTCGCGCACTTTTATCTTGTGTCTCCATTCTCCTTACGCTCTTTTATCCTGCATCTCTGCCACTCTCCTCGCGCACTTTTATCCTGTGTCTCTACCGCTCTCGTCACGGTCTTTTATCCCGTGCCTCCGTTCTCCTCGCGCTCTTTTATCCTGTGTCTCTGCTCTCCTTGCGCTCTTTTATCCTGTGTCTCTACCGCTCTCGTCACGGTCTTTTATCCCGCGTCTCCGCTCTCCTCGCACTCTTTTATCCTGTGTCTCCGCTCTCCTCACACTCTTTTATCCTGCGTCTCCACTGCTCTCCTCATGCTCTTTTATCCCGTGTCGCTGCTCTCCTCGTGCTCTTTTATCCTTTGTCTCCGCAGCTCACCTCGTGCTCTTTTATCCCGTATCTCCACCGCTCTCTTGGCGCTCTTTTATCCCATTTGTCCGCGCACCTCGCGCTCTTTTATCCCGTGTCTCCGATCTCCTCGCGCTCTTTTATCCTGCGTTCTGCTCTCCTCGCGCTCTTTTATCCTGTGTCTCCACTGCTGTCCTTGCGCTCTTTTATCCCATGTCTCCGTTCTCCTCGTGCTCCTTTATCCTGCATGTCCGCTCTCCTCACGCTCTTTTATCCTGTGTCTCCACTGCTCTCCTCGCGCTCTTTTAGCCTGTGTCTCTGCGCTCTCCTCACACTCTTTTATCCCGTGTCTCCACTCTCCTTGTTCACTTTTATCAACTCTCTCCACCGCTCTCCTCGCGCTCCTTTATCCCATGTCTTCGCTCTCCTCGCGCTCTTTTATCCCATGTCTCTGCTCTCCTCATGCTCTCCACCACTCTCCTCGTGCACTTTTATCCTGCGCCTCCGCCGCTTTCCTTGTGCTCTTTTATCCGGAGTCTCCACCGCACTCCTCGTTCACTTTTATCCTGCGCCTCTGCCGCTTTCCTTGTGGTCTTTTATCCGGAGTCTCCACCGCTCTCCTCGTTCACTTTTATGCCACGTCCCCGCCGCTCTCCTTGCACTCCTTTATCCCGAGTCTCCACTCTCATTGCGCTCCTTTATCCCATGTCTTCGATCTCCTCGCGCTCTTTTATCCCATGTCTCTGCTCTCCTCATGCTCTCCACCACTCTCCTCGTGCTCCTTTATCCTGCGTCTCCGCCACTCTCCTTGTGCACTTTTATCCCATGTCTCCACCACTCTCCTCGCGCTCTTTTATCCTGTGTCTCCACCGCTCCCCTCCTGCTCTTTTATCCTTTGTCTGCCGCTCTCCTCGTGCTCTTTTATCCTGCATCTCCACTGCTCACCTCGTGCTTTTATCCTGCGTCTCCGCCGCTCTTCTTATGCTATTTTATCCTGCATGTCCACCGCTCTTTTCACGCTCTTTTATTCTGCGTCTCCTCTACTCTCTTTGTGCTCTTTTATCCTGTGTCTCTGCTCTCCTCACGCTCTTTTATCCTGTGTCTCCGCCGCTCTCTTCGTACACTTTTATCCTCTGTCTCCGTTCTCCACGCGCTCTTCTATCCTGTGTTCACCGCTCTCATCACGCTCTTTTATCCTGCAACTCCGCCGCTCTACTCGTGCTCTTTTATCCGGCGTCTCCGCCACTCTCCTCACGCTCTTTTATCCTGTGGCTCCGCTCTTCTCGTGCTCTTTTATCCTGTGTCTCCACTCTCCTCACGCTCTTTTATCCTCCGTCTCCGCTCTCCTCACGCTCTTTTATTCTGCGTCTCCACCGCTCACCTCGCGCTCTTTTATCCTGCGTCTCCGCCACTCTCCGCATGCTCTTTTATCCCGTGTCTCCGCTCTCTTCGTGCTCTTTTTTTCCGTGTCTCCACTCTCCTGACGCTCTTTTATCCTGTGTCTCTGCTCTCCTCCCGTTCTTTTATCTTGCGCCTCCACCGCTCTCCTCACACTTTTAGCCTGTTTCTCCGCCGCTCTCCACACGCTATTTTATCCTGCATCTCCACGCTCTCCTCACGCCCTTTTATCCTGCATCTCCACGCTCTCCTCACGCCCTTTTATTCTGCGTCTCCGCTGCTCTCTTTGCGCTCTTTTAACCTGTGTCTCTGCTCTCCACACGCTCTTTTATCCTGCATCTCCGCTGCTCTCCTCGTACACTGTTAACCTGTGTATCCGTTCTCCTTGCGCTCTTTTATCCTTCATCTATGCCGATCTCATCGTGCTCTTTTATACTGCGCCTCTGCCGCTCTCCTTGAGCTCTTTTATCCTGCGCATCCGCCGCTCCCTTTGCGCTCTTTTACCCTGCGTCTCCGCCACTCTCCGCATGCTCTTTTATCCCGTGTCTCCGCTCTCTTCGTGCTCTTTTTTTCCGTGTCTCCACTCTTCTGATGCTCTTTTATCCTGTGTCTCTGCTCTCCTCACGTTCTTTTATCTTGCGCCTCCACCGGTCTCCTCGCGCTTTTAGCCTGTTTCTCCGCCGCTCTCCACACTCTATTTTATCCTGCATCTCCACGCTCTCCTCGCGCTCTTTAATCCTGCGCATTCGCCGCTCCCTTTGCTCTCTTTTACCCTGTGTCTCCACCGCTCTCCATGCGTTCTTTTATCCCGTGTCTCCGCTCTCCTCACGCTCTTTTATCCTGTGTCTCCACTCTCCTCACGCTCTTTTATCCCGTGTCTCCGCTCTCCTCACGCTCTTTTAGCCTGCGTCTCTGCCGCTCTCCTCACGTTCTTTTATCCCGCGTCTCCGCTCTCCTCGCACACTTTTATCCTATGTCTCCGTTCTCCTTATGCTCCTTTATCCTGCATCTCTGCCGCTCTCCTCGTACACCTTTATCCTGTGTGTCTAACGCTCTCGTCACGGTCTTTTATCCCGTGTCTCCGCTCTCCTCGCGCTCTTTTATCCTGCGTCTCCACTGCTCTCCTCATGCTCTTTTATCCCGTGTCGCCGCTCTCCTCGTGCTCTTTTATCCTTTGTCTCCGCCGCTCACCTCGTGCTCTTTTATCCCGTATCTCCACCGCTCTCTTGGCGCTCTTTTATCCCATTTGTCCACGCACCTCGCGCTCTTTTATCCCGTGTCTCCACCGCTCTCCTCGCGCTCTTTTATCCCATGTCTCCGCTCACCTCGCGCTCTTTTATCCCATGTCTGCGCTCTCCTCGCGCTCTTTTATCCCGTGTCTGCGATCTCCTCGCGCTCTTTTATCCTGCGTTCTGCTCTCCTCGCGCTCTTTTATCCTATGTCTCCACTGCTGTCCTTGCGCTCTTTTATCCTGTGTCTCCACTCTCCTCGCACTCCTTTATCCTGCATGTCCGCTCTCCTCACGCTCTTTTATCCTGCGGGTCCGCTGCTCATTTCGTGCTCTTTTATTCTGCGTCTCCGCCGCTCTCTTTGTGCTCTTTTAACCTGTGTCTCTGCTCTCCTCATGCTCTTTCATCCTGCATCTCTGCTGCTCACCTCGTACACTGTTAACCTGTGTCTCCATTCTCCACGCGCTCTTTTATCTTGTGTATAGCTCTCCTTGCGCTCTTTTATCCTGTGTTCGCCGATCTCATCGCGCTCTTTTATCCTTCATCTATGCCGCTCTCCTCGTGCTCTTTTATCCTGCGCCTCCGCCGCTCTCCTCGCGCTCTTTTATCCTGCGCCTCCGTCACTCTCCTCGCGCTCTTTTATCCTGTGCCTCCGCCGCTCTCCTCATGCTCTTTTATCCCGTGTCACCGCCCTCCTCACGCTCTTTTATCCCGTGTCTCCGCTCTCCTCACGTTCTTTTATCCTGCGCATCCGCCGCTCTCTTCGCACTCTTTTACCCTGCATCTCCGCAGCTCTCCTTGCGTTCTTTTATCCCGTGTCTCCACTCTCCTCACGCTCTTTTATCCCGTGTCTCCGCTCTCCTCACGCTCTTTTATCCCATGTCTCCACTCTCCTCACGCTCTTTTAACCCGTGTCTCTGCTCTCCTCATGCTCTTTTATCCCGTGTCTCCGCCCTCCACACGCTCTTTTATCCCGTGTCTCCGCTCTCCTCGCGTTCTTTTATCCTGCGCATCCGCCGCTCTCTTCGCACTCTTTTACCCTGCATCTCCGCAGCTCTCCTTGCGTTCTTTTATCCCGTATCTCCACTCTCCTCACGCTCTTTTATCCCATGTCTCCACTCTCCTCACGCTCTTTTATCCCGTGTCTCTGCTCTCCTCATGCTCTTTTATCCCGTGTCTCCGCTCTCCTCACGCTCCTTTATCCCGTGTCTCCGCTCTCCTCACGCTCTTTTATCCCGTGTCTCCGCTCTCCTCATGCTCTTTTATCCCGTGTCTCCGCTCTCCTCATGCTCTTTTATCCCGTGTCTCTGCTCTCCTCACGCTCTTTTATCCCGTGTCTCCGCTCTCCTCACGCTCTTTTATCTTGCTTTCCGCTCTCCTTGTGCTCTTTTATCCTGTGTCTCCGCTCTCCTCGTGCTCTTTTATCCTGCGTCTCCACTCTACTCATGCTCTTTTATCCCGTGTCTCCACTCTCCTCGTGCTCTTTTATTCCGTGTCTCCACTCTCCTCGCACTCATTTATCCTGTGTCTCCACTGCTCTCCTCGCGCTCTTTTATCCCATGTCTCCGCTCTCCTTGCGTTCTTTTATCCTGCGCCTCCGCCGCTCTCCTCGCGCACTTTTATCCCGTGTCTCTGCTCTCCTCATGCTCTTTTATCCCGTGTCTCTGCTCTCCTTATGCTCTTTTATCCCGTGTCTCAGCTCTCCTCGTGCTCTTTTTTTCCATGTCTCCACTCTCCTAGCGCTCTTTTATCTGCGCCTCAGCCGCTCTCCTCGCACACTTTTATCCCGTGTCAACATTCTCCTTACGCTCTTTTATCCTGCGTCTCTGCCGCTCTCCTCGCGCACTTTTATCCTGTGTCTCAGTTCTCCTTACGCTCTTTTATCCTGCATCTCTGCCGCTCTCCTCGCGCACTTTTATCCTGTGTCTCCATTCTCCACGTGCTCTTTTATCCTGTGTATCCGCTCTCCTTGTGCTCTTTTATCCTGTGCTCGCTGCTCTCATCGCGCTCTTTTATCCTGCATCTCCGCCGCTCTCCTTGTGCTCTTTTATCCTGCATCTCCGCCCTCCTCGTGCTCTTTTATCCTGTGCTCGCTGCTCCAATCGAGCTCTTTTATCCTGCATCTCCGCCACTCTCCTTGTGCTCTTTTATCCTGCGTCTCCGCCCTCCTCGTGCTCTTTTATCCCGTGTCTCCACTCTCCTCGTGCTCTTTTATCCCGTGTCTCTAATCTCTTCACGCTCTTTTATCCTGTGTCTCTACCGCTGTCCTCGCGCTCTTTTATCCCGTGTCTCAGCTCTCCTTGCGTTCTTTTATCCCCTGTCTCCACTCTCCTCACGCTCTTTTATCCTGTGTCTCCGCTCTCCTCGCGCTCTTTTATCCTGCGTCTCCACTGCTCTCCTCATGCTCTTTTATCCTGTGTCGCCACTCTCCTCGTGCTCTTTTATCCTTTGTCTCTGCCGCTCACCTTGTGCTCTTTTATCCGGTATCTCCACCGCTCTCTTGGTGCTCTTTTATCCCATTTGTCCACGCACCTCGCGCTCTTTTATCCCGTTTCTCCACCGCTCTCCTCGCGCTCTTTTATCCCGTGTCTCCGCTCACCTCGCGCTCTTTTATGCCATGTCTGCGCTCTCCTCGCGCTCTTTTATCCCGTGTCTGCGATCTCCTCATGCTCTTTTATCCTGCGTTCTGCTCTCCTCACGCTCTTTTATCCTGTGTCTCCACTGCTGTCCTTGCGCTCTTTTATCCTGTGTCTCCGCTCTCCTCGCGCTCCTTTATCCTGCATGTCCGCTCTCCTCACGCTCTTTTATCCTGCGGGTCCGCTGCTCATTTCGTGCTCTTTTATTCTGCGTCTCCGCCGCTCTCTTTGTGCTCTTTTAACCTGTGTCTCTGCTCTCCTCATGCTCTTTTATCCTGCATCTCTGCCGCTCACCTCGTACACTGTTAACCTGTGTCTCCATTCTCCACGCGCTCTTTTATCCTGTGTATCCGCTCTCCTTGCGCTCTTTTATCCTGTGTTCGCCGATCTCATCGCGCTCTTTTATCCTTCATCTATGCCGCTCTCCTCGTGCTCTTTTATCCTGCGCCTCCGCCGCTCTCCTCGCGCTCTTTTATCCTGCGCCTCTGTCACTCTCCTCGCGCTCTTTTATCCTGTGCCTCCGCTGCTCTCCTCATGCTCTTTTATCCCGTGTCACCGCCCTCCACACGCTCTTTTATCCCGTGTCTCCGCTCTCCTCGCGTTCTTTTATCCTGCGAATCTGCCACACTCCTCGCACTCTTTTACCCTGCATCTCCGCAGCTCTCCTTGCGTTCTTTTATCCCGTGTCTCCGCTCTCCTCACGCTCTTTTATCCCGTGTCTCCGCTCTCCTCACGCTATTTTATCCCGTGTCTCCGCTCTCCTCACGCTCTTTTATCCCGTGTCTCCGCTCTCCTCACGCTCTTTTATCCCGTGTCTCCGCTCTCCTCACGCTCTTTTATCCCGTGTCTCCGCTCTCCTCACACTCTTTTATCCCGTGTCTCCGCTCTCCTCATGCTCTTTTATCCCGTGTCTCCGCTCTCCTCACGCTCTTTTATCCCGTGTCTCCACTCTCCTTATGCTCTTTTATCCCGTGTCTCCGCTCTCCTCGAGCTCTTTTTTTCCATGTCTCCACTCTCCTAGCACTCTTTCATTCTGCGCCTCAGCCGCTCTCCTCGCACACTTTTATCCCGTGTCAACGTTCTCCTTACGCTCTTTTATCCTGCATCTCTGCCGCTCTCCTCACGCACTTTTATCTTGTATCTCCGTTCTCCACGTGCTCTTTTATCCTGTGTATCCGCTCTCCTTGTGCTCTTTTATCCTGTGCTCGCTGCTCTCATCGCGCTCTTTTATCCTGCATCTCCGCCGCTCTCCTTGTGCTCTTTTATCCTGCGTCTCCGCCCTCCTCGTTCTCTTTTATCCCGTGTCTCCATTCTCCTCGTGCTCTTTTATCCCGGGTCTCTAATCTCTTCACGCTCTTTTGTCCTGTGTCTCTACCACTGTCCTCGTGCTCTTTTATCCCGTGTCTCAGCTCTCCTTGCGTTCTTTTATCCCCTGTCTCCACTCTCCTCACGCTCTTTTATCCTGCGTCTCTACCGCACTCGTCATGGTCTTTTATTCTGCGTCTCCGCTCTCCTCGTGCTCTTTTATTCTGTGTCTCCACTTTCCTCACGCTCTTTTATCCTGAGCCTCCGCCACTCTCCTCATGCTCTTTTATCCTGTGTCTCCGCTCTCCTTGTGCTCTTTTATCCTGTGTCTCCGCTCTCCTCATGCTCTTTTATCCTGAGCCTCCGCCACTCTCCTCATGCTATTTTATCCTGTGTCTCCGCTCTCCTCATGCTCTTTTATCCCGTGTCTCCTCTCTTCTCGTGCTCTTTTATCCAGTGTCTCCACTGCTCTCCTCGCGATCTTTTATCCCGTGTTCTGCTCACCTCGCGCTCTTTTATCCCGTGTCTCCACTCCCCTCATGCTCTTTTATCCTGTGTCCCCACTGCTCTCCTCGCGCTCTTTTATCCCATGTCTCCACTCTCCTCGCGCTCTTTTATCCTGCGTCTCTGCCGCTCCCCTCACGCTCTTTTATCCCATGTCTCCACCGCTCTCCTCGCGCACTTTTATCCTGTGTTTCCGCTCTCCTAGCGCACTTTTATCCCATGTCTATGCTCTCATCACACTCTTTTATCCTGCGTCTCTGCCGCTCCCCTCACGCTCTTTTATCCCGTGTCTCCACCGCTCTCCTCGCGCACTTTTATCCTGTGTCTCCGCTCTCCTCGCGCACTTTTATCCCATGTCTATGCTCTCCTCACGCTCTTTTATCCTGCGTCTCTGCTGCTCCCCTCACGCTCTTTTATCCCGTGTCTCCACCGCTCTCCTCGCACACTTTTATCCTGTGTCTCCGCTCTCCTCGTGCACTTTTATCCCATGTCTATGCTCTCCTCACGCTCTTTTATCATGCGTCTCTGCCGCTCTCCTCGCGCTCTTTTATCCCGTGTCTCCACCGCTCTCCTCGCACTCTTTTATCCTTCGTCTCCGCCAATCTCCGTATGCTCTTTTATCCCGTGTCTCTGCTCTCCTCGCGTTCTTTTATCCCGTGTCTCCACTCTCCTCGTGTTCTTTTATCCCGTGTCTGTAATGTCCTCACGCTCTTTTATCCTGTGTCTCTACCGCTGTCCTTGCGCTCTTTTATCCCGTGTCTCCGCTCTCCTTGCGTTCTTTTATCCCCTGTCTCCACTCTCCTCACGCTCTTTTATCCTGTGTCTCTACCGCACTCGTCACGGTCTTTTATTCTGCGTCTCCGCTCTCCTCATACTCTTTTATCCCGTGTCGCCGCTCTCCTCGTGCTCTTTTATACTGCGTCTCCGCCGCTCGCCTCGTGCACTTTTATCCCGTATCTCCACCGCTCTCTTGGCGCTCTTTTATCCCATGTCTGCATGCACCTCGCACTCTTTTATCCCGTGTCTCTACCGCTCTCCTCGCGCTCTTTTATTCCATGTCTCCGCTCACCTTGTGCTCTTTTATCCCGTGTCTCCGATCTCCTCGCGCTCTTTTATCCTACGTGTCCGCTCTCCTCACGCTCTTTTATCCTGTGTCTCCACTGCTCTCCTCGCGCTCTTTTAGCCTGCGTCTCTCCCGCTCTCCTCGCACTCTTTTATCCCATGTCTCCACACTCCTTGTTCACTTTTATCAACTCTCTCCTCCGCTCTCCTCACGTTCTTTTATCCCATGTCTCTGCTCTCCTCATGCCCTCCACCACTCTCCTCGTGCACTTTTATCCTGTGTCTCCACCGCTCTCCGTACACTCCTTTATCCTGCGCCTCCGCCGCTCTCCTCGCGCTTTTATCTGGAGTCTCCACCGCTCTCCTCATTCACTTTTATCCCACGTCCCTGCCGCTCTCCTTGCATTCTTTTATCCCGAGTCTCCACTCTCCTCACGCTCTTTTATCCTGCATCTCTGCCGCTCTCCTCGCGCTCTTTTATCCTGTGTCTCCGCTCTCCTCGTGCTCTTTTATCCTGCGTCTCCGCTCTACTCATGCTCTCTTATCCCGTGTCTCCACTCTCCTCGTGCTCTTTTATTCCGTGTCTCCACTCTCCTCGCACTCATTTATCCTGTGTCTCCAATGCTCTCCTCATGCTCTTTTATCCTGCGTATCCGTTCTCCTGGCGCTCTTTTATCCTGCGTCTCCACCACTCTCCTCATGCTCTTTTATTTTGTGTATCCGCTCTCCTCGCGCTCTTTTATCCCGTGTCTCTGCTCTCCTCGTGCTCTTTTATCCTGCGTCTCCGCCGCTCTCCTCACGCTATTTTATCCTGCATCTCCACGCTCTGCTCACGCTCTTATATCCTGCGTCTCCACCACTCTCTTTGCGCTCTTTTATCCTGTGTCTCTGCTCTCCTCACGCTCTTTTATCCTGTGTCTCCGCCGCTCTCTTCGTACACTTTTATCCTGTGTCTCCATTCTCCACGCGCTCTTTTATCCTGTGTATCCGCTCTCCTTGCGCTCTTTTATCCTGTGTTCACCGCTCTCATCACGCTCTTTTATCCTGTGTCTCCACTCTCCTCGCACTCATTTATCCTGTGTCTCCAACGCTCTCCTCACGCTCTTTTATCCTGTGTATCCGCTCTCCTCGCGCTCTTTTATCCTGCGTCTCCGCCACTCTCCTCACGCACTTTTATCCCATGTCTCCACCACTCTCCTTGCCTTCTTTTATCTTGCGTCTCTGCTGCACTCCTCACGCTCTTTTGTCCTGTGTCTCCGCTCTCCTCACGTTCTTTTATCCTGTGTCTCTTCTCTCCTCGTGCTCTTTTATCCCGTGTCTCCGCTCTCCTCACGCTCTTTTATCTTGCTTTCTGCTCTCCTCGCGCTCTTTTATCCTGTGTCTCTGCTCTCCTCGTGCTCTTTTATCCTGCGTCTCCACTCTACTCATGCTCTTTTATCCCGTGTCTCCACTCTCCTCGTGCTCTTTTATTCCGTGTCTCCACTCTCCTCGCACTCATTTATCCTGTGTCTCCAACGCTCTCCTCACGCTCTTTTATCCTGCGTATCCGCTCTCCTCGCGCTCTTTTATCCTGCGTCTCCACCACTCTCCTCATGCTGTTTTATTTTGTGTATCCGCTCTCCTCGCGCTCTTTTATCCCGTGTCTCTGCTCTCCTCGTGTTCTTTTATTCCATGTCTCCGCTCTCCTCACGCTATTTTATCCTGCATCTCCACGCTCTGCTCACGCTCTTATATCCTGCGTCTCCACCACTCTCTTTGCGCTCTTTTATCCTGTGTCTCTGCTCTCCTCACGCTCTTTAATCCTGTGTCTCCGCCGCTCTCTTCGTACACTTTTATCCTGTGTCTCCATTCTCCACGCGCACTTTTATCCTGTGTATCCGCTCTCCTTGTGCTCTTTTATCTTGTGTTCACCGCTCTCATCACGCTCTTTTATCCCGTGTCTCCACTCTCCTCGCACTCATTTATCCTGTGTCTCCAACGCTCTCCTCACGCTCTTTTATCCTGCGTATCCGCTCTCCTCGCGCTCTTTTATCCCATGTCTCCACCACTCTCCTTGCGTTCTTTTATCTTGCGTCTCTGCTGCACTCCTCACGCTCTTTTGTCCTGTGTCTTTGCTCTCCTCACGTTCTTTTATCCCGTGTCTCCGCTCTCCTCACGCTCTTTTATCTTGCTTTCCGCTCTCCTTGCGCTCTTTTATCCTGTGTCTCCACTGCTCTCCTTGCGCTCTTTTATTCCATGTCTCCACTTTCCTCGCGCTCTTTTATCCCATGTCCCTGCTCTCCTCATGCTCTGTTATCACGCATCTCCACCACTTTTCTCGTGCATTTTTATCCTGTGTCTCCACCGGTCTCCCTACACTCCTTTATCCTGCGCCTCCACCGCTCTCCTCGTGCTCTTTTATCCGGAGTCTCCACCGATCTCCTCGCTCACTTTTATCCCACGTCCCCGCTGCTCTCCTTGCACTCTTTAATCCCGAGTCTCCATTCTCCTCGCGCTCTTTTATCCTGCATCTCTGCCACTCTCCTCGTGCTCTTTTATCCCATGTCTCCACTCTCCTCATACTCTTTTATTCCATGTCTCCAGTCTCCTTGTACACTTTTATCCCGTGTCTCCGCTCTCCTTGTGCTCTTTTATTCCGTGTCTCCACTCTCCTCGCGCTCCTTTATTCTGTGTCTCCACCGCTCTCCTCACGCTCTTTTATCCTGCATCTCCACTCTCCTCATGCTCTTTTATCCAGTGTCTCCACTCTCCTCGCACTCTTTTTTCCTGTGTCTGTCACTCTGCTTGTGCTTTTTTATCCTGTGTCTCTGCCACTCTCCTCGCGCACATTTATCCCGCGTCTCCACCGCTCTCCTCACGTTCTTTTATCCTGTGTCTCCACCGCTCTCCTCACGCTCTTTTATCCTGCATCTCCGCTCTCCTCATGCTCTTTTATCCAGTGTCTCCGCTCTCCTCGCACTCTTTTATCCTGTGTCCGCTGCGCTCCTCGCGCTTTCATCCTATGTCACCACCACTCTCCTTGCGCTCTTTTATCCAGTGTCTCTGCTCCCTGCATGCTCTTTTATCCCGTGTCTCCTCTCTCCGCACGCTCTTTTATCCTGCGTCTCCACTGCTCTCCTCGTGCTCCTTTATTCTGCGCCTCCGCCTCTCTCCTCGTGCTCTTTTATCCCGTGTCTCCACTCTCCTCATGCTCTTTTATTCCGTGTCTCCACTCTCCTCGCGCTCTTTTATCCTGTGTCTCCACTCTCCTTGAGCTCTTTTATCCCGTGTCTCCAATCTCCTTGTTCAATTTTATCCACTCGCTCCACGGCTCTCCTCGCGCACTTTTATCCCATGTCTCTGCTCTCCTTGCGCTCTTTTATCCCATGTCTCTGCTCTCCTCACGCTCTGTTATCACGCATCCCCACAACTCTCCTTGTGCACTTTTATCCTGCGCCTCCGCCGCTCTCCTCGCGCTCTTTTATCCGGAGTCTCCACCGCTCTCCTCGTTCATTTTTATCCCAAGTCCCCGCCGCTCACCTCGCACTCTTTTATCCCGAGTCACCACGCTCCTAACGCTCTTTTATGCTGCATCTCTGCCGCTCTCCTCGCGCTCTTTTATCCTGAGTCTCTGCTCTCCTCGCGCTCTTTTATCCTGTGTCTCCACCGCTCTCCTCGCGCTCTTTTATCCCGTGTCTCCGCCGCTCTCCTCGCACTCTTTTATCCCGCGTCTCTGCCGCTCTCCTCATGCTCTTTTATCCTGTGTCTCCACCGATCTCCTCACGCTCTTTTATTCTGCGTCTCCGCTCTCCTCGTGCTCGTTTATCCAGTGTCTCTGATCCCCTCAAGCTCTTTTATCCTGTGTCTCCGCTCTCCTCACGCTCTTTTATCCTGTGTCTCCACTCTCCTCACTCTCTTTTATCCTGCGTCTCCGCCACTCTCCTCATGCTCTTTTATCCCGTGTCTCCACCACTCTCCTCGCATTCTTTTACCCCGTGTCTCCGCCGCTCTCCTCGCACTCTTTTATCCCGTGTCTCTGCCGTTCTCCTCATGCTCTTTTATCCTGTGTCTCCACCGATCTCCTCACGCTCTTTTATCCCGCGTCTCCGCTCTCCTCGTGCTCTTTTACCCAGTGTCTCTGCTCCCCTCAAGCTCTTTTATCCTGTGTCTCCACTCTCCTCACTCTCTTTTATCCTGCGTCTCTGCCGCTCTCCTCATGCTCTTTTATCCTGTGTCTCCACCGATCTCCTCACGCTCTTTTATTCTGCGTCTCCGCTCTCCTCGTGCTCGTTTATCCAGTGTCTCTGATCCCCTCAAGCTCTTTTATCCTGTGTCTCCGCTCTCCTCACGCTCTTTTATCCTGTGTCTCCACTCTCCTCACTCTCTTTTATCCTGCGTCTCCGCCACTCTCCTCATGCTCTTTTATCCCGTGTCTCCACCACTCTCCTCGCATTCTTTTACCCCGTGTCTCCGCCGCTCTCCTCGCACTCTTTTATCCCGTGTCTCTGCCGTTCTCCTCATGCTCTTTTATCCTGTGTCTCCACCGATCTCCTCACGCTCTTTTATCCGGCATCTCCGCTCTCCTCGTGCTCTTTTATCCAGTGTCTCTGCTCCCCTCAAGCTCTTTTATCCTGTGTCTCTGCTCTCCTCATGCTCTTTCATCCTGTGTCTCCGCTCTCCTCACGCTCTTTTATCCTGTGTCTGTCACTCTCCTTGTGCTCTTTTATCCTGTGTCTCTGCCACTCTCCTCGCACACATTTATCCCGCGTCTCCACTGCTCTCCTCACGCTCTTTTATCCTGTGTCTCCACCGCTCTCCTCACGCTCTTTTTTCCTGTGTCCGCTGCGCTCCTCGCGCTCTTTCATCCTATGTCACCACCGCTCTCCTTGCGCTCTTTTATCCAGTGTCTCTGCTCCCTGCATGCTCTTTTATCCTGTGTCTCTGCCCTCCTCACGCTCTTTGATCCCGTGTCTCCTCTCTCCTCGTGCTCTTTTATCCTGCATCTCTGCCGCTCTCCTCGCGCACTTTTACCCTGTTTCTCCACTGCTCTCCACGCGCTCTTTTATCCTGCGTCTCGGCTGCTCTCCTGTCGCACTTTTTTCATGGGTCTCCACCACTCTCCTCACGCTCTTTTATCCTGCATCTCCGCTGCTCTCCTAACGCTCTTTTATCCTGAATCTCCGCTGCTCTCCTCACATTCTTTTATCCTGTGTCTCCACTCCTCTCCTCGTGCTCTTTTGTTCTGTGTCTCCACCGCTCTTCTCATTCACCTTTATCCTGTGCCTCCGCTGCTCTCCTCACGCTCTTTTATCCTGTGTCTCCGGTCTCCTCACGGTCTTTTCTCCTGTGTCTCCACCCTTCTCCGCGCGCACTTTTATCCTGTGTCTCCGCTCTCCTCACGTTCTTTTATCTTGCGTTTCTGCTGCTCTCCTCACGCTCTTTTATCTCGTGTCTCCAGCACTCTCCTCACGCTCTTTTATCCTGCATCTCTGCCGCTCCCCTCACGCTCTCTTATCCCTTGTCTCCACTGCTCTCCTCGCGCACTTTTATCCTGTGTCTCCGCTCTCCTCGTGCACTTTTATCCCATGTCTACGCTCTCCTCACGCTCTTTATCCTGCGCCTCTGCTGCTCTCCTCGTGCTCTTTTATCCCGTGTCTCCACCGTTCTCCGCATGCTCTTTTATCCTGTGTCTTCACTATCCTGATGCTCTTTTATCCTGTGTCTCCGCTCTCCTCACGTTCTTTTATCCTGCATCTCCATGTTCTCCTCACGCTCTTTTATCCTGCGGGTCCGCTGATCTTTTCATGCTCTTTTATTCTGTGTCTCCGCCGCTGTCTTCACGCTCTTTTATCCTGCGTCTCCGCCGCTCACTTTGCGCTCTTTTAACCTGTGTCTCTGCTCTCCTCACGCTCTTTTATCCTGAGTCTCCGCCGCTCTCCTCGTACACTATTAACCTGTGTCTCCGTTCTCCACGCGCTCTTTTATCCTGTGTATCTGCTCTCCTTGCGCTCTTTTATCCTGTATTATCCGCTCTCCTTGCGCTCTTTTATCTTGCATCTATGCCACTCTCCTCATGCTCTTTTATCCTGTGCCTCCGCCACTCTCCACGTGCTCTTTTATTCTGCACCTCCGCCGCCCTCCTCATGCTCTTTTATCCCGTGTCACCGCTCTCCACACGCTCTTTTATCCCGTGTCTCCGCTCTCCTCGCGTTCTTTTATCCTGCGCATCCGCCGCTCTCCTCGCACTCTTTTATCCTGCGTCTCCGCCACTCTCCTTGCGTTCTTTTATCCCGTGTCTCTGCTTTCCTCACGTTCTTTTATCCCGTGTCTCCGCTCTCCTCACAATCTTTTATCCCGTGTCTCCACTCTCCTCACGCTCTTTTATCCCGTGTCTCCGCTCTCCTCATGCTCTTTTATCCCGTGTCTCCACTCTCCTCACGTTCTTTCATCCCGTGTCTCCACTCTCCTTGTGCTCTTTTATCCCATGTCTCTGCTCTCCTCGTGCTCTTTTTTTCCATGTCTCCACTCTCCTCGCCCTCTTTTATTCTGCGCCTCCACCGCTCTCCTCGCGCAATTTTATCCTGTGTCTCCGTTCTCCTTACGCTCTTTTATCCTGCATCTCTGTGGCTCTCCTCGCGCACTTTTATCCTGTGTCTCCATTCTCGTTACGCTCTTTTATCCTGCATCTCTGCCGCTCTCCTCACGTTCTTTTATCCTGCGCCTGCCCCGCTCTCCTCGCGCTTTAATCCTGCGTCTCCGCTGCTCTCCTCACGCTATTTTATCCTGCGTGTCCGCCGCTCTCCTCGCGCTCTTTTATCCCGTGTCTCCGCTCTCCTCGTGCTCTTTTATCCTGTGTCTCCGCACTCCTGACGCTCTTTTATCCTGAGCCTCCGCCACTCTCCTCATGCTCTTTTATCCTGTGTCTCCGCTCTCCTCATGCTCTTTTGTCCTGAGCCTCCGCCACTCTCCTCATGCTCTTTTATCCTGTCTCTCCGCTCTCCTCGTGCTCTTTTATCCTGTGTCTCCACTCCCCTCACACTCTTTTATCCTGTGTCTCTACCGCTCTTGTCACGGTCTTTTATCCCACGTATCCTCTCTCCTCGCGCTCTTTTATCCTGTGTCTCCGCTCTCCTCGCACTTCTTTATCCTGTGTCTCCACTGCTCTCCTCATGCTCTTTTATCCCGTGTCGCCGGTCTCCTCGTGCTCTTTTATCCCATGTCTTCGCTCACCTCGCGCTCTTTTATCCCGTGTCTCCGATCTCCTCGCGCTCTTTTATCCTGCGTTCTGCTCTCCTCGCGCTCTTTCATCCTGTGTCTCCACTGCTGTCCTTGCGCTCTTTTATCCCATGTCTCCGCTCTCCTCGTGCTCCTTTAACATGCATGTCCGCTCTCCTCACGCTCTTTTATCCTGCGTCTCCACTGCTCTCCTCGCGCTCCTTTATCCCATGTCTCCGCTCTCCTCGCACTCTTTTATCCCATGTCTCTGCTCTCCTCATGCTCTCCACTACTCTCCTCATGCACTTTTATCCTGCGCCTCCGCCGCTTTCCTCACGCATTTTTTCCGGAGTCTCCACCACTCTCCTCGTTCACTTTTATGCCATGTCCCTGCCGCTCTCCTTGCACTCTTTTATCCTGACCACTCTCCTCGCGCTCTTTTATCCTGCATTTCTGCCGCTCTCCTCGCGCTCTTTTATCCTGTGTCTCCGCTCTCCCTGTGCTCTTTTATCCTGCGTCTCCGGTCTCCTCGTGCTCTTTTATCCCGTGTCTCCACTCTCCTCGTGCTCTTTTGTTCCGTGTCTCCACTCTCCTCGCGCTCCTTTATCCTGTGTCTCCACCGCTCCCCTCACACTCCTTTATCCTGCGGCTCCGCTCTTCTCGCGCTCTTTTATCCAGCGTCTCCGCCACTCTCCTCATGCTCTTTTATTTTGTGTCTCCGCTCTCCTCGTGCTCTTTTATCCCGTGTCTCCGCTCTCCTCGTGCTCTTTTATCCTGCATCTCCGCTCTCCTCGTGCTCTTTTATCCCGTGTCTCCGCTCTTCTCGTGCTCTTTTATTCCATGTCTCAACTCTCCTCATGCTCTTTTATCCTGCGTCTCAGCCACTCTCCTCGTGCACTTTTATCCCATGTCTCCACTGCTCTCTTTGCGCTCTTTTATCCTGTGTCTCTGCTCTCCTCACGCTCTTTTATCCTGCGTCTCCAACCGCTCTCTTCGTACACTTTTATCCTGTGCCTCCGTTCTCCATGCGCTCTTTTTCCTGTGTATCCACTCTCCTCGCGCTCTTTTATCCTGTGTTCACTGCTCTCATCACGCTCTTTTATCCTGCAACTCCGCCGCTCTACTCGTGCTCTTTTATCCTGCGTCTCCTCGCGCCCTTTTATCGCATGTCTCCACCACTCTCCTTGCGTTCTTTTATATTGCGTCTCTGCCGCACTCCTCACGCTCTTTTATCTTGTGTCTCCGCTCTCCTCGCGCTCTTTTATCCTGCGTTCTGCTCTCCTGATGCTCTTTTATCCTGTGTCTCCACTGCTCTCCTCGCGCTCTTTTAGCCTGCATCTCCGCCGCTCTTCTCGTGCTCTTTTATCCTGTGTCTCCACTCTCCTCGTGCTCTTTTATCTTGCGTCTCCACGCTCTCCTCATGCTCTTTTATCCTGCATGTCCACCGCTCTTTTCACGCTCTTTTATTCTGCGTCTCCACCACTCTCTTTGCTCTCTTTTATCCCGTGTCTCCAGTCTCCTTGTTCACTTTTATCAACTCTCTCCACCGCCCTCCTCGCGCTCTTTTATCCTGTGTCTCCGCTCTCCTCGTGCGCTTTTATCCCGTGTCTCCACTCTCCTCGTGCTCTTTTATTCCGTGTCTCCGCTCTCCTCGTTCTCTTTTATCCTGCGCCTCTGCCTCACTCCTCGTGCTCTTTTATCCTGTGTCTCCACTCTCCTCGTGCTCTTTTATCTTGCGTCTCCACGCTCTCCTCATGCTCTTTTATCCTGCATGTCCACCGCTCTTTTCACGCTCTTTTATTCTGCGTCTCCACCACTCTCTTTGCGCTCTTTAATCCTGTGTCTCTGCTCTCCTCATGCTCTTTTATCTTGCGTCTCTGCCGCTCTCTTCGTACACTTTTATCCTGTGTCTCCGTTCTCCACGCGCTATTTTATCCTGTGTATCTGCTCTCCTTGCGCTCTTTTATCCTGTGTTCACCGCTCTCATCACGCTCTTTTATCCTGCAACTCCGCCGCTCTACTCGTGCACTTTTATCCTGTGTCTCCACCACCCTTCCTACACTCCTTTATCCTGCGCTTCCGCCGCTCTCCTTGTGCTCTTTTATCCTGTGTCTCTGCTCCCTTCGTGCTCCTTTATCTCGTGTCTCTGCTCTCCTCGCACTCTTTTATCCCGTGTCTCTGCTCTCCTCATGCTCTGTTATCACGCATCTCCACCACTCTCCTCGTGCATTTTTATCCTGTCTCTCCACCGCTCTCCCTACACTCCTTTATCCTGTGCCTCCGCCGCTCTCCTCGTGCCGTTTTATCCAGAGTCTCCACCGCTCTCCTCGTTCACTTTTATCCCACGTCCACGCCGCTCTCCTTGCACTCTTTTATCCTGAGTCTCCACTCTCCTCGCGCTCTTTTATCTGCGCCTCTGCCTCTCTCCTCATGCTCTTTTACCCTGTGTCTCCGCTCTCCTCGTGCTCTTTTATCTTGCGTCTCCGCTCTCCTCGTGCTCTTTTATTCCGTGTCTCCACTCACCTCATACACTTTTATCCCGTGTCTCCGTTCTCCACGCGTTCTTTTATCCTGTGTATCCGCTCTCCTCGCGTTCTTTTATTCTGCGCCTCCGCCGCTCTCCTCGCGCACTTTTATCCCGTGTCTCCATGCTCTCCTCGCACTTTTATCCTGCGTCTCTGCCGCTCTCCTGACGCTCTTTTATCCTACGTCTTCACTCTCCTCATGCTCTTTTATCCTGCATCTCTGCCGCTCTCTCGCGCTCTTTTATCCTGTGTCTCCGCTCTCCTCCTGCTCTTTTATCCCGTGTCTCCACTCTCCTCGTGCTCTTTTATCCTGCGTTCCGCTCCCCTCGCTCTCTTTTATCCCGTGTCTCCGGTCTCCTCGCGCTCTTTTATCCTGCGTCTCCGCTCTCCTGACGCTCTTTTATCCTGTGTCTCCACTGCTCTCCTCGCGCTCTTTTAGCCTGTATCTCCGCCACTCTCCTCGCGCTCTTTTATCCCGTGTCTCCACTCTCCTTGTTCACTTTTATCAACTCTCTCCACCGCTCTCCTCGCACTCTTTTATACCATGTCTCCACTCTCCTCGCGCTCTTTTATCCCACGTCTCTGCTCCCCTCATGCTCTGTTATCACCCATCTCCACCACTCTCCTCGTGCATTTTTATCCTGTGTCTCCACCGCTCTCCCTACACTCCATTATCCTGCGCCTCCGCCGCTCTCCTCACGCTCTTTTATCCAGAGTCTCCACCGCTCTCCTCATTCACTATTATCCCACGTCCCTGCCACTGTCCTTGCACTCTTTTATCCCGAGTCTCCACTCTCCTCGCGCTCTTTTATCCTGCATCTCTGCCGCTCTCCTCACGCTCTTTTATCCCGTGTCTCCGCTCTCCTCGCGTTCTTTTATCCTGCGTCTCCACCGGTCTGCTCATGTTCTTTTATCCCGTGTCTCTGCTCTCCTCATGCTCTGTTATCACGCATCTCCACCACTCTCCTCCTGCACTTTTATCCTGTGCCTCCACCACCCTTCCTACACTCCTTTATCCTGCGCTTCCGCCGCTCTCCTTGCGCTCTTTTATCCTGCATGTCCACCGCACTTTTCACGCTCTTTTATTCTGCGTCTCTGCCGCTCTCTTCGCGCTCTTTTGTCCTGTGTCTACACCCCTCTCTTCACGCTCTTTTATCCTGCGTCTCCGCCGCTGTCTTCGTACACTTTTATCCTGTGTCTTCTGCTCTCCTCGTGCTCTTTTATCCTGCATCTCCACCGGTCTCCTCGTGCTTTTATCCTGCATCTCCACGCTCTCCTCATGCTCTTTTATCCTGCATGTCCACCGCTCTTTTCACACTCTTTTATTCTGCGTCTCCACCACTCTCTTTGCGCTCTTTTATCCTGCGTCTCTGCCGCTCTCTTCGTACACTTTTATCCTGTGTCTCCGTTCTCCACGCGCTCTTTTATCCTGTGTATCCGCTCTGCTTGCGCTCTTTTATCCTGTGTTCACCGCTCTCATCACGCTCTTTTATCCTGCATCTACACAGCTCTCCCCGTGCTCTTTTATCCTGCGTCTCCGCCACTCTCCTCGTGCACTTTTATCCCATGTCTCCACCACTCTCCTTGTGTTCTTTTATCTTGCGTCTCTGCCGCACTCCTCATGCTCCGTTATTCTGCATCTCCACCGCTTTGCTCTAACTCTTTTATCCTGTGTCTCCTCTCTCCTCGTGCCCTTTTATCCCGTGTCTCCGCTCTCCTTGTGCTCTTTTATTCCATGTCTCAGCCACTCTCCTCGCGCACTTTAATCCCATGTCTCCACTGCTCTCTTTGCGCTCTTTTATCCTGTGTCTCTGCTCTCCTCAAGCTCTTTTATCCTGCGTCTCCAACCGCTCTCTTCGTACACTTTTATCCTGTGTCTCCGTTCTCCATGCGCTCTTTTTCCTGTGTATCCGCTCTCCTTGCGCTCTTTTATCCTGTGTTCACCGCTCTCATCACGCTCTTTTATCCTGCAACTCCGCCGCTCTATTCGTGCTCTTTTATCCTGCGTCTCCGCCACTCTCCTCGCGCACCTTTATCCCATGTCGCCACCACTCTCCTTGCGTTCTTTTATCTTGCGTCTCTGCCGCACTCCTCACGCTCTTTTCTCCTGTGTCTCTGCTCTCCTCACGTTCTTTTATCCTGTATCTCTACTCTCCTCGTGCTCTTTTATCCTGTGTCTCCGCTCTCCTCACGCTCTTTTATTCTGCGTTCTGCTCTCCTGATGCTCTTTTATCCTGTGTCTCCACTGCTCTCCTCGCGCTCTTTTAGCTTGCATCTCCGCCGCTCTCCTCGCGCTCTTTTATCCCGTGTCTCCACTCTCCTTGTTCACTTTTATCAACTCTCTCCACCGCTCTCCTCGCACTCTTTTATCCTGTGTCTCCGCTCTCCTCGCGCTCTTTTATCCTGTGTCCACCGCTCCCCTCAAGCTCTTTTATCCTGTGTCTGCTGCTCTCTTTGCGCTCTTTTATCCTGTTTCTCAACCGCTCTCTTCGCTCTCTTTTATCCTGCGTCTCCGCCGCTGTCTTCGTACACTTTTATCCCGTGTCTCTGTTCTCCATGCGCTGTTTTATCCTGTGTATCTGCTCTCCTCGCGCTCTTTTATCCTGTGTCTCCGCTCTCCTCGTGCTCTTTTATCCCGTGTCTCCACTCTCCTCGTGCTCTTTTATCCTGCGTTCCGCTCTCCTCGCGCTCTTTAATCTGTGTTTCCACTGCTCTCCTCACGCTCTTTTATCCCGTGTCTCCGCTCTCCTTGTTCACTTTTATCAACTCTCTCCACCGCTCTCCTCACGCTCCTTTAACCCATGTCTCCACTCTCCTCGTGCTCTTTTATCCCATGTCTCTGCTCTCCTCATGCTCTGTTATCATGCATCTCCACCACTCTCCTCGTGCATTTTTATCCTGTGTCTCCACCGCTCTCCCTACACTCCTTTAGCCTGCGCCTCCGCCGCTCTCCTGGCACTCTTTTATCCCGAGTCTCCACTCTCCTTGCGCTCTTTTATCCTGCATCTCTCCCGCTCTCCTCGCACTCTTTTATCCTGTGTCTCCACTCTCGTCGTGCTCTTTTATCTGGCGTCTCCACTCTCCTCGTGCTCTTTTATCCCGTGTCTCCGCTCTCCTCATGCTCTGTTATCACGCATCTCCACCACTCTCCTCCTGCACTTTTATCCTGTGTCTCCACCACCCTACCTACACTTCTTTATTCTGCGCTTCCGCCACTCTCCTCGCGCTCTTTTATCCTGCATGTCCACCGCACTTTTCACGCTCTTTTATTCTGCATCTCCACCGATCTCTTCGCGCTCTTTTATTATGCATCTCCACCGCTCTCTTCGCGCTCTTTTATCCTGCGCTCAGCCGCTCTCTTCGTACACTTTTATCCTGTGTATCCATTCTCCATGCGCTCTTTTATCCTGTGTATCCGCTCTCCTTGAGCTCGTTTATCCTGTGCTCGCCGCTCTCATCGCGCTCTTTTATCCTGCATCTACGCCGCTCTCCTCGTGCTATTTTATCCTGCGCCTCCGCCTCTCTCCTCGTGCTCTTTTATCCTGTGTCTCCGCTCCCTTCGTGCTCCTTTATCTCGTGTCTCTGCTCTCCTCATGCTCTTTTATCCCGTGTCTCCGATCTCCTCATGTTCTTTTATCCTGCGTCTCCACTGCTCTCCTCATGCTCTTTTATCCCGTGTCTCCGCTCTCCTCATGCTCTGTTATCACGCATCTCCACCACTCTCCTCGTTCACTTTTATCCAGTGTCTCCACCACCCTTCCTACACTCCTTTATCCTGCGCTTCCACCGCTCTCCTTGCGCTCTTTTATCCTGCATGTCCACCGCACTTTTCACGCTCTTTTATTCTGCGAGTCCGCCGCTCTCTTAGAGCTCTTTTGTCCTGCGTCTCCACCCCTCTCTTCGCGCTCTTTTATCCTGCGTCTCCGCCGCTGTCTTCGTACACTTTTATCCTGTGTCTGCTGCTCTCCTCGTGCTCTTTTATCCTGCATCTCCACCGCTCTACTCGCGCTTTTATCCTGCATCTCCACGCTCTCCTCATGCTCTTTTATCCTGCATGTCCACCGCTCTTTTCACACTCTTTTATTCTGCGTCTCCACCACTCTCTTTGCGCTCTTTTATCCTGTGTCTCTGCTCTCCTCATGCTCTTTTATCCTGTGTCTCTGCCGCTCTCTTCGTACACTTTTATCCTGTGTCTCCGTTCTCCACGCGCTCTTTTATCCTGTGTATCCGCTCTCCTTGCGCTCTTTTATCCTGTGTTCACCGCTCTCATCACGCTCTTTTATCCTGCAACTCCGCCGCTCTATTCGTGCTCTTTTATCCTGCGTCTCCGCCACTCTCCTCGCGCACCTTTATCCCATGTCGCCACCACTCTCCTTGCGTTCTTTTATCTTGCGTCTCTGCCGCACTCCTCACGCTCTTTTCTCCTGTGTCTCTGCTCTCCTCACGTTCTTTTATCCTGTATCTCTACTCTCCTCGTGCTCTTTTATCCTGTGTCTCCGCTCTCCTCACGCTCTTTTATTCTGCGTTCTGCTCTCCTGATGCTCTTTTATCCTGTGTCTCCACTGCTCTCCTCGCGCTCTTTTAGCTTGCATCTCCGCCGCTCTCCTCGCGCTCTTTTATCCCGTGTCTCCACTCTCCTTGTTCACTTTTATCAACTCTCTCCACCGCTCTCCTCGCACTCTTTTATCCTGTGTCTCCGCTCTCCTCGCGCTCTTTTATCCTGTGTCCACCGCTCCCCTCAAGCTCTTTTATCCTGTGTCTGCTGCTCTCTTCCCGCTCTTTTATCCTGCGTCTCCGCCGCTGTCTTCGTACACTTTTATCCCGTGTCTCTGTTCTCCATGCGCTGTTTTATCCTGTGTATCTGCTCTCCTCGCGCTCTTTTATCCTGTGTCTCCGCTCTCCTCGTGCTCTTTTATCCCGTGTCTCCACTCTCCTCGTGCTCTTTTATCCTGCGTTCCGCTCTCCTCGCGCTCTTTTATCCTGTGTTTCCACTGCTCTCCTCACGCTCTTTTATCCCGTGTCTCCGCTCTCCTCGCGCTCTTTTATCCTGCGTCTCCGCTCTCCTGATGCTCTTTTATCTTGTGTCTCCACTGCTCTCCTCGCGCTCTTTTATCCCGTGTCTCCACTCTCCTTGTTCACTTTTATCAACTCTCTCCACCGCTCTCCTCATGCTCCTTTAACCTATGTCTCCACTCTCCTCGTGCTCTTTTATCCCATGTCTCTGCTCTCCTCATGCTCTGTTATCATGCATCTCCACCACTCTCCTCGTGCATTTTTATCCTGTGTCTCCACCGCTCTCCCTACACTCCTTTAGCCTGCGCCTCCGCCGCTCTCCTGGCACTCTTTTATCCCGAGTCTCCACTCTCCTTGCGCTCTTTTATCCTGTGTTTCCACTGCTCTCCTCACGCTCTTTTATCCCGTGTCTCCGCTCTCCTCGCGCTCTTTTATCCTGTGTCTCCGCTCTCCTGATGCTCTTTTATCTTGTGTCTCCACTGCTCTCCTCGCGCTCTTTTATCCCGTGTCTCCACTCTCCTTGTTCACTTTTATCAACTCTCTCCACCGCTCTCCTCACGCTCCTTTAACCCATGTCTCCACTCTCCTCGTGCTCTTTTATCCCATGTCTCTGCTCTCCTCATGCTCTGTTATCATGCATCTCCACCACTCTCCTCGTGCATTTTTATCCTGTGTCTCCACCGCTCTCCCTACACTCCTTTATCCTGCGCCTCCGCTGCTCTCCTCGCTCTCTTTTATCCAGAGTCTCCACCGCTCTCCTCGTTCACTTTTATCCCATATCCCTGCCACTCTCCTTGCACTCTTTTATCCCGAGTCTCCACTCTCCTCGCGCTCTTTTATCCTGAATCTCTGCCGCTCTCCTCATGCTCCTATATCCTCTGTCTCCGCTCTCCTCATGCTCTTTTATCTTGCGTCTCCGCTCTTCTCGTGCTCTTTTATCCCGTGTCTCCGCTCTCCTCGTACACTTTTATCCCGTGTCTCCGTTCTCCACGCGTTCTTTTGTCCTGTGTATCCGCTCTCCTCGCGTTCTTTTACTCTGCGCCTCCGCCGCTCTCCTCGCGCACTCTTATCCTGTGTCTCCGCCCTCCTCATACTATTTTATCCTGTGTATCCGCTCTCCTCGCGCTCTTTTATCCGGCGTCTCCGTTCTCCTGACGCTCTTTTATCCTGTGTCTCCACTGCTCTCCTCGCGCTCTTTTAGCCTGTATCTCTGCCACTCTCCTCGCGCTCTTTTATCCCGTGTCTCCACTCTCCTTGTTCACTTTTATCAACTCTCTCCACCGCTCTCCTCGCGCCCTTTTATCCCATGTCTCCACTCTCCTCGCGCTCTTTTATCCCATGTCTCCGCTCTCCTCGCGCTCTTTTATCCCGAGTCTCCACTCTCCTTGCGCTCTTTTATCCTGCATCTCTCCCGCTCTCCTCGCACTCTTTTATCCTGTGTATCCGCTCTCGTCGTGCTCTTTTATCTGGCGTCTCCACTCTCCTCGTGCTCTTTTATCCCGTGTCTCCGCTCTCGTCGTGCTCTTTTATTCTGTTTCTCCACTCTCCTCGTACACTTTTATCCCGTGTCACCGCTCTCCTCGCTTTCTTTGATCCTATGTCTCCACCGGTCTGCTCATGTTCTTTTATCCCGTGTCTCCGCTCTCCTCATGCTCTGTTATCACGCATCTCCACCACTCTCCTCCTGCACTTTTATCCTGTGTCTCCACCACCCTACCTACACTTCTTTATTCTGCGCTTCCGCCACTCTCCTCGTGCTCTTTTATCCTGCATGTCCACCGCACTTTTCACGCTCTTTTATTCTGCATCTCCACCGATCTCTTCGCGCTCTTTTATTATGCATCTCCACCGCTCTCTTCGCGCTCTTTTATCCTGCGCTCAGCCGCTCTCTTCGTACACTTTTATCCTGTGTATCCATTCTCCATGCGCTCTTTTATCCTGTGTATCCGCTCTCCTTGAGCTCGTTTATCCTGTGCTCGCCGCTCTCATCGTGCTCTTTTATCCTGCATCTACGCCGCTCTCCTCGTGCTATTTTATCCTGCGCCTCCGCCTCTCTCCTCGTGCTCTTTTATCCTGTGTCTCCGCTCCCTTCGTGCTCCTTTATCTCGTGTCTCTGCTCTCCTCATGCTCTTTTATCCCGTGTCTCCGATCTCCTCATGTTCTTTTATCCTGCGTCTCCACTGCTCTCCTCATGCTCTTTTATCCCGTGTCTCCGCTCTCCTCATGCTCTGTTATCACGCATCTCCACCACTCTCCTCGTTCACTTTTATCCAGTGTCTCCACCACCCTTCCTACACTCCTTTATCCTGCGCTTCCACCGCTCTCCTTGCGCTCTTTTATCCTGCATGTCCACCGCACTTTTCACGCTCTTTTATTCTGCGAGTCCGCCGCTCTCTTTGCGCTCTTTTGTCCTGCGTCTCCACCCCTCTCTTCGCGCTCTTTTATCCTGCGTCTCCGCCGCTGTCTTCGTACACTTTTATCCTGTGTCTGCTGCTCTCCTCGTGCTCTTTTATCCTGCATCTCCACCGCTCTACTCGCGCTTTTATCCTGCATCTCCACGCTCTCCTCATGCTCTTTTATCCTGCATGTCCACCGCTCTTTTCACACTCTTTTATTCTGCGTCTCCACCACTCTCTTTGCGCTCTTTTATCCTGTGTCTCTGCTCTCCTCATGCTCTTTTATCCTGTGTCTCTGCCGCTCTCTTCGTACACTTTTATCCTGTGTCTCCGTTCTCCACGCGCTCTTTTATCCTGTGTATCCGCTCTCCTTGCACTCTTTTATCCTGTGTTCACCGCTCTCATCACGCTCTTTTATCCTGCAACTCCGCCACTCTACTCGTGCACTTTTATCCTGTGTCTCCACCACCCTTCCTACACTCCTTTATCCTGCGCTTCCGCCGCTCTCCTTGTGCTCTTTTATCCTGTGTCTCTGCTCCCTTCGTGCTCCTTTATCTCGTGTCTCTGCTCTCCTCGCACTCTTTTATCCCGTGTCTCTGCTCTCCTCATGCTCTGTTATCACGCATCTCCACCACTCTCCTCGTGCATTTTTATCCTGTCTCTCCACCGCTCTCCCTACACTCCTTTATCCTGTGCCTCCGCCGCTCTCCTCGCGCCGTTTTATCCGGAGTCTCCACCGCTCTCCTCGTTCACTTTTATCCCACGTCCACGCCGCTCTCCCTGCACTCTTTTATCCTGAGTCTCCACTCTCCTCGCGCTCTTTTATCTGCGCCTCTGCCTCTCTCCTCATGCTCTTTTACCCTGTGTCTCCACTCTCCTCGTGCTCTTTTATCTTGCGTCTCCGCTCTCCTCGTGCTCTTTTATTCCGTGTCTCCACTCACCTCATACACTTTTATCCCGTGTCTCCATGCTCTCCTCGCACTTTTATCCTGCGTCTCTGCCGCTCTCCTGACGCTCTTTTATCCTACGTCTTCACTCTCCTCATGCTCTTTTATCCTGCATCTCTGCCGCTCTCTCGCGCTCTTTTATCCTGTGTCTCCGCTCTCCTCCTGCTCTTTTATCCCGTGTCTCCACTCTCCTCGTGCTCTTTTATCCTGCGTTCCGCTCCCCTCGCTCTCTTTTATCCCGTGTCTCCGGTCTCCTCGCGCTCTTTTATCCTGCGTCTCCGCTCTCCTGACGCTCTTTTATCCTGTGTCTCCACTGCTCTCCTCGCGCTCTTTTAGCCTGTATCTCCGCCACTCTCCTCGCGCTCTTTTATCCCGTGTCTCCACTCTCCTTGTTCACTTTTATCAACTCTCTCCACCGCTCTCCTCGCGCTCTTTTATACCATGTCTCCACTCTCCTCGCGCTCTTTTATCCCACGTCTCTGCTCCCCTCATGCTCTGTTATCACCCATCTCCACCACTCTCCTCGTGCATTTTTATCCTGTGTCTCCACCGCTCTCCCTACACTCCTTTATCCTGCGCCTCCGCCGCTCTCCTCACGCTCTTTTATCCAGAGTCTCCACCGCTCTCCTCATTCATTATTATCCCACGTCCCTGCCACTGTCCTTGCACTCTTTTATCCCGAGTCTCCACTCTCCTCGCGCTCTTTTATCCTGCATCTCTGCCGCTCTCCTCACGCTCTTTTATCCCGTGTCTCCGCTCTCCTCGCGTTCTTTTATCCTGCGTCTCCACCGGTCTGCTCATGTTCTTTTATCCCGTGTCTCCGCTCTCCTCATGCTCTGTTATCACGCATCTCCACCACTCTCCTCCTGCACTTTTATCCTGTGCCTCCACCACCCTTCCTACACTCCTTTATCCTGCGCTTCCGCCGCTCTCCTTGCGCTCTTTTATCCTGCATGTCCACCGCACTTTTCACGCTCTTTTATTCTGCGAGTCCGCCGCTCTCTTCGCGCTCTTTTGTCCTGTGTCTACACCCCTCTCTTCACGCTCTTTTATCCTGCGTCTCCACCGCTGTCTTCGTACACTTTTATCCTGTGTCTTCTGCTCTCCTCGTGCTCTTTTATCCTGCATCTCCACCGCTCTCCTCGCGCTTTTATCCTGCATCTCCACGCTCTCCTCATGCTCTTTTATCCTGCATGTCCACCGCTCTTTTCACACTCTTTTATTCTGCGTCTCCACCACTCTCTTTGCGCTCTTTTATCCTGTGTCTCTGCCGCTCTCTTCGTACACTTTTATCCTGTGTCTCCGTTCTCCACGCGCTCTTTTATCCTGTGTATCCGCTCTGCTTGCGCTCTTTTATCCTGTGTTCACCGCTCTCATCACGCTCTTTTATCCTGCATCTACACCGCTCTCCCCGTGCTCTTTTATCCTGCGTTTCCGCCACTCTCCTCGTGCACTTTTATCCCATGTCTCCACCACTCTCCTTGTGTTCTTTTATCTTGCGTCTCTGCCGCACTCCTCATGCTCCGTTATTCTGCATCTCCACCGCTTTGCTCTAACTCTTTTAT